>NC_139517.1:95381642-95727951 GCF_947247035.1 Vipera ursinii
AAGTGAAAATGGTTACCTGCTGCTTTAGATGGTTATGGAAGGATTGAAAAGTAAAAACAGACTGGTGTGGGAGTAAACTAAGTTACTTAGTTTTTGTTTTGTATTCTTCAAAACTATCCCTCCCTCCCTCCCTCCCTCCCTCCCTTCCTTCCTTCCTTCCTTCCCTTACATTTGGATCTCTTTCTTTTTATCTGCCCTGAAGATTCTAAGACTGATGTAGGATCAAGCTATACTTAATATGTCTATAGCCCAGAAAATTATTTTTAGCAAAATTATGTGCAGGGATTGGAAAAGTACACATTGTTTAGCTGCAGAATGAAATGGACACCCAAATAGACCAAGGACCACAGAAATAAAAGGGAATTTGTCCTGATGGCAATTATTTAAGAAGGAAGACTATTTTGCTCTAGAAAATAATAATAATAATAATAATAATAATAATAATAATAATAATAATAATAATAATAATAACTTTATTTATATACCGCCCTTCTCCCGAAGGACTCAGGGCGGTGAACAGGGCAGATATATAAAAAATACAAAAATAGAAAAGTTAAAAGAAAATTAAACATATGCCCAGCTAAAAACAGTAAATACAGATATTAAAAGTGACATAAAAACCCAACCCATCCCCCTTCAGGCCAGGCCGGCTTGTTCAAATAAGAATGTCTTCAGATCGCGACGGAAGGAGCGAAGGTCTGGCGCCATCCAGAGTTCAACCGGCAACCGATTCCATAGCTCCGGGGCGCCCACAGAGAAGGACCTCCCCCTGGGATCCAGCAATCGACATTCTCTGATCGGTGGCACCCTGAGGAGGCCCTCTCTGTGGGAGCGCACAGGGCGGAGGGAAGTTGATGCCGGCAGCAGGTGTTCCCTAAGGTACTCCGGACCCATGCCATGTAGGGCCTTAAACACATTACCAGTACCTTGAATCTCACCCGGAAGACAACTGGTAACCAATGCAGCTCACGGAGCAGAGGTGTAACATGGGAGTATCGGGAGACTGATACATACCTGAAGACAAGTTGGCATTGCCCTCTTCATTTCTTATTTCTTGGGACTGTGGATTTTGGCTCTCTAAATTCCAGCCTCAACTGCATTACTGCTTTAAATATGTACAGCATGTTCATTTATCTTACACACGAAAAGTGATGATAAGGTGCCATATATTTTAAACATTAAAGTAACTGTTTGAACCCTTTGAAACATAAGAATTAAATTCCCAACAATATTCAGTCTCCTTTTCATTGTGTAGTTAAAAATCACCCTATTTGCACTTTGATCTCTGAAAAACAGTCCTAAACCAATCATGAAGATTACATTGCATGTGACCATGTGTATTAGACTGACAATCAAATATTTCAAATAAGTTCCAAACAATTTCCTTCTGGGCTGTTTTGCTTCTTTGAGATAGAAAAATGTTGCCAAAACTGGCAGCCTCTCCTTGGCACCTTCCAGTGTAGTAACAGCAAAAATGTTACAATTCACAAAACAAACTCCGCACATCTCAAACTGATATTGTATAACTCAGCACATTCCCAACAGCATGTGGAACTGAGAAGTGTTGTATATTGTGTTGTAGTTGTCTAGACACGCTGTCTCTTTTCCTTGTTCCTCTCCTTCTTCCAAGAGATTTGACATATCTTGCAACTTGCTTTGAATATTTTTTTATTTGACTTTCTATGGCAAAGTAAAGCAAAAAGCACATACTTGTTGAGACTAAGGATGCTTCAACCATGGTTCCAAAAGAAACTCAAGGCTCCATAAAAGCAGTCTCACATCTAAGATGCAATGTTCAGTTACTCTCCAAGAATTGTTACCAAAATGTAATTTTAAGAGAGATATTATTAAATCAATTAAGTTTAACTTGAAGTAGTTTAAATATAAAGTTCAAGTAAGTCAAATTTATTTATTTTTCCCATCTTTACTTGTGTCTGGCATATTATTTAAAAATGGTGTATTGACTATAGTCTTCTTTCAAAGTTATTCATCCCTGGCTATTTTCTTCATGGATTGTTGTTGTTTTTAAGCAGACTATACTGAGTCAGAAAGTGATAGAAGATGTGCAGACATTCCTCATAATCTAGACTGGCAGGCAGCAGAGCTGAATCAACTTATAAGAGTAGCCAATTTTCTTCAATACAATTGTGTATAAATAAAAAGACAAACTTCTGTAAAAGAGACAAATACTATATTGCAGCATTAGTTTTCTATGTTTCTATGGCATGTGTTGCTACTATATATCCTAGATAAACATTAATATGAAAGATGCAGACAAGAGCAGCACACGATTTATTAAATACACCTTAATGCAAAAAAGGCAGCAAATCCTGCCAGTTTAGTCCTCAAGTCTCTACTAATCTATTCAAACTCTACTTGTGGTTTCAATGCTTACTGGTACAGCTCATCATGCAACTTCTAGTTAAATTAGAGGAATGGATTCTGGAGAGAGCTTCTGAAAACTCTCCAGTGGATTCATTGGATTCACTGGAGAGAAAGCTCTGTGCTCACTCCACCAACTAATTATCTGCCTTTTTTCTGAAACAGGTGTTTGATAGTGGGAGTTATATTATTGGAGGGAGACAAAAGTAAAGACCTTTGATAAAATATAACACAAAGTGAATGAATGTAGTAGGAACTGGTGAAAACATTTTTAGTTTGGCTACACTGATCTGTGAACCAGAAGGATAAATAAAAAGAATTGCATAAAAATTATGCTGGCTGGTCTTTAAAATCATACTATGAATTCTGCTCATCAAACAGGAGATCTTGTGTTCAGAAACAACTGGAACTATACTTTGGCTTATGTTTCAGCTAATGACTTAAGCACTGGTTGAACTCTTAATGGAGTTAAGCACTGGTTGAACTCTTAATGGGGTTCTGAATCACCCAGAAACTAATTGTTGCATATACTACAAAATAAAATCATTTTAAAAAATCTGCTTTGAACAATAAATATTGCTCACTTTAAGGCTTGATGAAAGAAAGAAAAAATAGTATACAATGAGCAACATTTCAAAGATTTAAAATATAATTGCAAAGAATAAGATATGTGAAATAGTGAAGAATGGTACATCAAACACTGGGGTCATACATCCTCCTAAGTCATAACAAGCTGATGTGGTTTTGATTTAGTGTGTTAAGATTTATAAATAAATATGGTATCAAGATTAATGTCTTTTATAAACTATGCCACCAAAAATTATTCAGCAAATTATTAAGGAAAACCACCTAGCATGATATACACTACAACTCTTACCTTTTGATTCCTTTGTTATCTGGCCAATTCACGACTTGTCAGTTTGGGCTATACAATCTAAATGGAGTTGATTTCAGACTTCTTGTTTATGACATTCAGATAGAATAAAACCTGGGAAACAAGTCAAAAACAATGAACAAAGCTTTTCTTACTTGGGTTATTGTTTGTTACAGATTAAGCGGACTGTGGCAAATGTTAGGAACCAAAAATAGACGAAAAGAGGAGATAGCATCCTTGTTCATGGAAAAAACAACCTGAAGACATTGAAAAGAAGTACAACTTAGCCACATTTATGCAGTATCTCTAGGCATTCCAAAGACAGGTAGGTATCATTCTTTTCAATATTCATTTAATTAGAGAAAAAGTGATTCTCTCAACAATACACACATCCTTATGTATTTATTTATTTAACAATATTAATTGACTGCCTGAGTCATTGAGAATGTGTGGGATCTATAAATATGCGTACAGGGAAGCCTGCTGTCTATTTGGCATTAAAAAGAAAGATGTGAATCTGAATGAGATGAGAAGATGAACATCTGATTTGATAGCCAAAATGACATATGCTTGATGATGCAATAATGCAAATGTTAGGACATCTGACTTAAATGCAGCTTTTGCAGGATTACATAATCATTTTCCCCTTCTCTTTTACACACACACACACACAGAGAGAGAGAGAGAGAGAGAGAGAGAGAGAGAGAGAGAGAGAGAGAGAGAGAGAGAGAGAG
This sequence comes from Vipera ursinii, assembly GCF_947247035.1. NCBI lineage: Eukaryota > Metazoa > Chordata > Lepidosauria > Squamata > Viperidae > Vipera > Vipera ursinii. The sequence goes on from NC_139517.1 coordinate 95,385,633, forward strand.
AGAGAGAGAGAGAGAGAGAGAGAGAGAGAGAGAGAGAAGAGAGAGAGAAGAGAATATCATGGCACTTTATCTCCCTGCAACTTCAATATATGATAGTGATATAAAGAATTCCATTTTGATAATGGCTGAACAAAATTTCATAGTTTTTTTTAATACCTATTTTGGTTAGCACTTTTTTGTAAAGTTTTATGCAAGTTCCACAAAAACTCACTAGTATATAGATACAGTTTATTATTTGTCTGTCTGTCTGTGTCAGTCTATCTCTGCTACTTCAATCATGATAGATTCTTTTGGGTTAAATGATATTACACATAATACACTGAGTATAAGACATAGTAAGGCAAGGAAATTAAAAAAAACATGAGTCATTAAAAAGAAACATAGCTGAATCTAATTAATACAAATCCCATTCACTATACTATTACATTAAATTATCTTTACTTTCACATCTATGTATGATTTTATATTACTCTTTAGGGTTGTTGTTTTTAATTCTTTCTTTTTGGGAATTTAATCAGATCTACTGATCTTCCTTCCTGAGAATCTAATCTATTTAACTACAAATTTCTAAATATTTTCTTGAACCATTCACTCTTCTTTCATATTACTGTTTTATAACTCTGTCACCATTCTTTTTGTTCATAATACAAACTACCTAAATTTACCTACTTTGTCACTCACTTTTTAATTCCATTTACATAAATTCAGCTTTCATAATTCTTGACCTAATTCTTGTTTTATCACATACAGTTTTACAGTGCTCTGTTCCCATAGATTCAACTTGTGTTCTCTTCACAACTCTCACCTCCATATGACATCATGAGCAGAATCATGCCCTTATAAACAGCCAGTTTTGCATATTTTGCCATCCATTCCCTCAAACAGTGGATTGCTTTTCTTCTATATCTCCATCACAACTTGAAATTATTATTTTCTCCATTTTTACTAAACATCCTATAAGGTTATACAAATGTACTTACTTGCTCTCAGATTTTGGCATATAACTTAAGTTGCATTTTGTTATTCCACTCTCTCTGTCAAATGCAACTATTTACTTTTCAGATCCATTTTTCTTTTTGTATTATACAATATAAAGGAACTAATGTTTGCTGAAATTCCTTCGTTTTCAGCTAAGAACATAGCATCAACAGTAACAAAAGCTTTATTCATGTCCACAACAAACACTTATGTACTACCTCTATGAATATTGCTAATATATTCAATGGATAGCATATATTGTGCTGTTACCCTCTTCCAAAATTGAATTACTTGTTAAGCATTCCATTTGTATATCTTAAAGAACTTTTCTTCTTGCCTACAGAATCGTTATTTTCCCTAAAATGTATATCTGATATTTTTCATTGCCATCATTCATTGCATTAGATGCTGCCTTTGTACAATTATAAGCCATCTTTATTTCCTTCAAAAGCCCTCTATTTTCATTTCTGAGGAAGTTATTGCTTCGTCCGCTGAAGAAGTATGCGAGACAGCTGGCTAACGAAAACCTTTTATTGTCAGGAACAGACTCGCAGTGCCTCTATTTATACCCCCAGCTGGCCGCCAGGCAACCAATCAGAGCTGTGTCGGTTTCCCGCTTGTCGCGCGGGCCAATCGGCAGTGGTGAGCTTTTGACAGCCATCGGCTGTCAAGCTGGATTGCGCCTGTGCAATTTCCTGCGACTTTGACAGCTGGGAGCTGTCAAGCGGTTGCGCTTGCACAGTGGCTACCGGCAGCTTTTGACAGCTGTCAAAAGCTGCCGAAGTGTTTAGTAAAACAAATTAGAGATTTAAATTGTGCACATATAAAGAGGATATATAATGCTTTAATTGAACTGGATTCGGAAACGGAACTGATTAAAGACTGTATGATAAAGTGGTCACAAAATATTCAGGAATCAATTTTGTTGGACACCTGGGAGATAATTTAGGTTAGAAATATTAAATTTACTCAGGCTCAAAATTTAAGAGAAAATTTTTATAAAATGTTTTATAGATGGCATCTGGATCCCAAGAAGTTGTCCAACATGTATCCTAATTTACAGTCTAAATGTTGGAGATGTGGTAGTTTAGAAGCTTCCTATTTTCACATGTGGTGGACTTGTAGAAATATAGAAGCTTTTTAGATCAAAATTTGGTGGAACATTCAAAAGATTTTTAAGAGAAAGATAAAGTTTTCTCCGCAATTGTTTTTATTGGGTATTGTTGTAGATTGTGATGTTAAAGAAACTAACCTGATGTTGAACATGATAACAGCAGCACGGTTACTGGTGGGACAATATTGGAAGAAGGATAGTTTGCCTACTATAGAAGAATGGGTGTTTAAAGTTTCGAATCTTGCAGAAATGTCTAAGATTTCTGCTTATTTGAAAGATCATTCACAGGAAAGATATATTTCAGTTTGGAGGAGATGGATAAATTACTGTATATTCAGAACAAATATGGGACTAAAAAGTTCCATTTAGCTTATGAGTAGATTTTAGTGGAATATTGTTATTGGTACTTTGTTAGTAGTTATGTTAAAGGGGAGTTAAAGCACATTATGAATTTGGTTAATTGTATATTATGCATAATTTTTATTTAGAATATGATTATTGTAACCATAATCCTGTATTTAGCTCTGGGAAGTGTGGGGGGGGGAAGTGGGTGGGTTTGGGGTGGGAGGGATTTGGGGATATATTGTAAAATTTTGTTTTTGTAAAACTCTTTAATAATAATTTTAAAAAAGCTGCCGAAGTGTTTTACCTCATAACTATTTACAGGTGGTACATAACCATTAACATAACATATTAATACACAACAGTTATGGACAATGACTCTGTGAAAGCAGAGGCGATCACTCTGGCAAAGACCAATAGAAATGGTGAGAAGGCCAGTTCCTTGGAACATCTCTGGATGAGGAATAGACAAAAAATCACCAACATGTGTTCTTGCAAGGAGACCATAGGATAACATTATTTTTCTTTTTGGTGGGTTTGGAAGATACCAAGATTAGCTATCTATCTGCTCCACGAGCTGCATTGGCTTCCGGTTGCCCTCTGGGTGAGATTCAAGGTGCTGGTGATGACCTATAAAGCCCTAAATGGCTTGGGTCCGGGATATCTGAGGGAACACCTGCTGCCGGCATCAAGCTCCCTTCGTCCTGTGCGCTCCCACAGGGAGGGTCTTCTCAGGGTACCACCGGTAAAAGATTGCCGGCGGACAATACCCAGGGGGAGGGCCTTCTCTTTGGGTGCGCCTGCCCTCTGGAACCAGCTGCCCGTGGAGCTCAGGACTACCCCTGACCTGCGTTCATTCCGCCGGGACCTGAAGACCTGGCTCTTGGAGCTCTCTGGCCTGGACTGAGGGTATTAATTGGGGTTTTAATTGGTTTTTAACTAAGATTTTTCTATTCAAGGTTTAATATAATCATTTTAATTGTTTTACATTTTGTAATTGTGGTATTGTTTCTTTTAAAAAACCTTGTGAACTGCCCTGAGTCCTATGGGAGAAGGGTGGTATATAAGTCTAATAAACTAAACTAAACTAAACTAAACTGTCTTGTCCACAATCGTGGTGGAGACTTTTAAAGGACACTAAGGTAGCAAACTTTACTTTCTAATCACTATTGGAAGTTACTTATTAACTACTTCTAAGCTATTAGAAAGCTTTGGAATGACAAGTATGAAAATACCAGGTGAGTCTGCTTTTAATCCTAAATGAAAGAAAACTTTAATTATAAGGTTAAGAATTTAAAGAATCTGGAAATAAAATAATAAAAAGCTATTAAGGATTAAGGATCCAAATAAAATTGGAATAATGAAATTTTACAGTAAGATTTTGGAACTAATTTTAAAGTAGAAACAGCTTCTCTTAGGAAATATAGCATGTTTTGGTTTTTATAAAACACAACATAAATAATTTCACAATTTTAAAGCGACACTATAGAGGACTAAAGATTTTAGGTAGATGAAAGATATACAGGCCTGCATGTAGGCCACAATATCAACAGTCAGTAATAATATCTGCTTCTATGGATAGACAATATCTAAAAGATGTTATTGAAGAAATGTCACATGTAAAACAAATTTTATATATCAAGGCATAGATGGTATTGTAAGTGAATTTACAATTGACAGGCCAAGAAAATGACTTTGAAAAGGAAGTTTCTCTGAATCTATAACAAAATTAGTTAAAGTTTTAAAATTTATAAAGGAAATAAAAGAAAATCACCTAGATCATTTTTTCCTATTGGAAAAATAATCCTACTGATATAGAAAAGAAGCTTATTAAACCCTTGAAGAACTCTGTGGAATAGGACAAAAAAGAAATGAAAAGAAATCAAATCCTATAAAAATATTTGAATAAGCCAAAGGTTAAGTATGTTAGTACAAGAGAAGACTATAATGTTGGCATAGATATGTACATATCATAGATAGATAGATAGATAGATAGATAGATAGATAGATAGATAGATAGATAGATAGATAGATAGATAGATAGATAAATAAATAGGTAGGTAGGTAGGTAGGTAGATAGATAGATAGATAGATAGATAGATAGATAGATAGATAGATAGATAGATAGATAGATGATAGTAGACTGACTGACTGACTGACTGATTGACTGGCTACCCTTTTTGGACTTTTTGCTGACATAAGGACTCAAAAAATGATTTGCTGGACTTTTTTCAGAAATGGGATATGAGTTGAAGAGATAAATACTGTAATTTTAAAGTGTGAAGAGATGAAATTTGTTTGTTCTCGTTGTGAGGAAACCTGAAAATAACTTATTCATATAAATTTTCTTTTACTTTTTTTCTTTTTCTTGCATTTTTTTCTCATTAGATTTAATGGTTAAAATTATAGATAAAAAAGAAAGTCTGTTTTGGTTTTAATCATTATTTAACATTGTATATCATCCACATATAAAAACATTCTTTTAGATACATTTTTTTCATCCATAGTCTCTTTCACTTCATCATTCCACCAAACACCTTTTTTCATATTTCCAGGTAGAACAGTAGCTCTACTTACTTCTTTTGTACTCAACAATATTTTTATATTGCATCTACAGTGACATAAAGATAAAGGTAAAGGTTACCCCTGTTCAGTTGGGTCCAGCTCTAGGGGGTGATGCTCATCTCTGTTTCTTAGCTAAGGAAGCCAGTGGCATCTGAAGACATTTGCACAGTCATGTGGCCACCATGACTATACACTGAGGTATCCCCCATGTTATGACATAGATGATAGCAATTCATAGTTTCTGACACATATTTAAGCCCTTTCAATCATACTTACAGGTGGTCCTTGATTAACAATGGCAAGGGGGATGAGTTTTTCCATTACCAAACAATATGTTATAAAATATGTCATCATGTGATTATACCACTGAATGATGGCAATTCTAGAAATTCTGGCTATCATTAAGTGAGAATTACATGGGTTGTTAGTTAAGGATATAATATGACTACCATTTGCAACCTTGTGCTAGCTTTCCCATTAATTTTAGTTTGCAGAAAGTTTGTAAATGGCAATATTATAATTGTGACCCAGTGTTGTGCACCTGGATCACAGGGATAATGCAACAGCCATAATTCTGACAGTCATATGTGCACTCATTTGAATAGTCACTGAATAAGTGGTTGTTAACCAAGTGCACCTGTAATTTTATACCTTAATTTCATTCCACATATTTATCAACTCACCTCTACAAAAATTAAAACATTTTAATTTACACCTATTACAGTCTCATCATATCTACTTTTCTTTCATTCATTTAATTTGAAAATTTATGCTCTTCACAGTGTACCTTTTCTCATCCCAAGACATGATTTTCCACTTGCTATGTATACATGCCCATAGCTTTTTAGTAATATGGATTACCAATCTTAATTGTATAACATACTCTTTGTATAACATACTCTACTAACAACAAAGACAATGCTAATCAGTTTAGGTACATTCTGATCAATAAACCAGAAGTGCAGCCAAAAGGCAACCTTGTCTAAATATGTTTGTATACATGAAGGTCACTAGTATATAAATCTAATATGCTATTGTAGGTGTTCCACCAATTTGGAGGTATATGTAGCATATTGACATATACTCAGGATAAATTATAATATACTTTGTGTTTTATTTATGCATATCTGTATATGGTTTCTAGTATATCAAAACTTTTTTCAGAATAGAATTGCATTCTATTTCTGTTTTGATTGTTAATATTTTAGTTCTCAAACTCATAACACACACACCCCATTTATTAATGAATGAACAGTCTGCAGTCAGCTATCCAATGCTAGGATCAAGTTTGACAGAAGTTCTCCCTTAAAGAAATATGGAACATTTCAAATCTTACAGAAGTTTTCATTAAGCAGACTGGATTTTTGAAAATTAACTGTCATTACAAACAATGTGCATCCAGAAAACTGTGCTTTTAATAGTGCCTCAACTTTTCATCTCTGAATTGAAAAAGCAATTTATGAGAAGCTGCAATATATGGCCAGGACTGATGAGGTATAGCTTTCTTTCCCTAGTCTGTTGAAAAGTGAGAAGCTTAATCAATATTGAAATAGCTTCTCCCAAAACAGTACAGATGTTCTGAATAATTTATCTTTATTTAACCAATATGGTTTCTTTTTCTAGGGGGTTTAATGTTCTAAAATTTCCATTGCCCATCTGTAAATGACTTAGTTGTAATGCTAGAGTCAATGCAACTGTTTTATAAAATCATGCCTGTTTTGTTTGTGAAAATAAAAAATGGTAGTGTTTCACCACTCTCCCTCACTCACAGCTTTATGAAACTCTCTGAAGGGGATGGCAATGTTTACTAGATCTGTGATTTGAAGATGTTCTCCTACAGCCTTGCTATTTTCTTTCTTTTTGTGCTCCCTTTTCTCTCATCATACCCATGGATCAAAAAGAAAATCCATGGCTGCAGTCTTATGCACATACAGCTGGAAATAATTTCTATTGGAAAACATAAGTTATGTTCAAGTAAACATAAAATGCTTTGGCTTAGATTTGAAAGTTCATGTTCATGGGAGAAGTGATATTTAGAGAACTTTCTGACAGAATGACTCTAGGTTAAAGCATACCAATGGCAGAGGGCCTTCTGATGGTCTTGGGACTTCTAATGCATTTACTTGGTGTCAACAGGAACTAGAAAATACTATGATCAGCAGCTACATATGTGTTTGGATGAAATAAATTATCTGGTCTCTTTTCAGTTGAGATTTGGGCTAGGACATAGTCTTGGTAGTGCTTTGGTTACCTTGGGGCGTTGCCTCTGCCAGAAAACACCAACTGGAGGAAAGTAGCCATTCTAGTTTTCCTGGACATCCTAGTAGTTGTCAATTCAATCAACCATATTTATATTTCTGGGCTAAATAATCTTGCTCTTGTTGATTCATATGTAGGAGGTGATTCTGCAGCTACTTTTTGAGATGCTGATCCACAGAATTCTGTCTTTTCTAGGCTATTAATGATTGCAGGGGGTTAATATCAGTATGCTATCGAGTAAACAATCAGCACTAATCCTTCAATGTTTTAGCTATTTTATTTAAAATTTTAATTAAAATGTAAAACTTTCATTCATTCATGTATATATACATATACACAGGGCTTTTTTTCTCATAGAATGCTCAGAACGGAGTTCCGGCACCTTTTTTGGATGGAACCTTGTAGCGTACGCAAGGCGGGTAGTATGACATGTGTGAGTTCCGGCACCTTTTTCTTGTACAAAAAAAGCACTGCATATACATATATGTATACACATACGTACACACACACATACACATAAATACACACATTTGAAGTTGTTATTATGTTATCCAGAATGTTCAATAGAAGCACTATGTAGTGGAATGTAGTCCAGAGTGGCAGGAGAAAGAGGATTTTCTAAAGAGAACAAAGAGACAGAGGAGCTTGGTATTTTTGCTAACAGGAAGAGGAAGAAGGAGATTCCACCCACCAGCAATTCATAGAATATATGTCTATAGTTATGTAGATAGTTGCTTTAATCTGGCAATTAGAATGTCTATCTTTAGAAAAACACCCTAACAGAAATTATTTAGAAGTAACTCCATGTGATATTCTTGGTTACTTCACCTGACATATTACAAAATTGCAACTTCAACTAAGCACAGCCAGGAACCACAAAAGCTATCTGTAGGTGCTTTAGTTTGATATAAGGATTAATTCCTTTTTCATGTACTTCATACAATTATGTATAGTTTTCACAAGCCACTTTCGAAGATGATTATATAAAGGAATTGTGAGATCAATACATCATAGTTTTTGTAGTGAGAGTTTCAGCTTTGAAAATATAGTTACACTCTTCTTGAGTTGGTTGTCTATATGCTATGGTGATTAAGATGATTAGGGCACTTAAATCTCTGTTTATTTTTTTTTTAATGTGGAGCTTCACGTACACTGTCAAGGCTGTAATTTTGACTTTTTTGACCATATACCACAGATATTGCTACTTCTTAGATTTTGTTATTCTATATAATTAAATCAACTGTGAATAGTTGACTTTTGTCATCATAGTAGAATAGGCTTTCCAATCAATCCTAAATAATTTTATATTTATCAAAAATAAACTTTCTAGAATTCCTGGTTTTGGTCTTGAAAATGTCAATTTCCATTATTTCTAAAATTTAATTGTACTTGTTTGTAATCAATTACAAGTACAAAGAACAAAATAATATTTTTCATAGCAATATTGTATGTGACAATGTTGCTGTATCATGTTACTTCTTCCTGGAAAAACAGAACCAGATTTCAACACCTGAAGGCAGAACAAGATGCAATAGATGAAAACTAATCAAGGAGAGAAGAAACCTAGAACTAATGATAAATTTCTGACAGTAGAATAATTGATCAGTGGAATGACTTGCCTCTAAAAGTTGGAGTGTCCCAACACTGGAGGTTTTGAAGAAGTTACAACCATTTATCTAAAATGGTTCAGAGCCTCCTGCTTGAGCAGGGGGTTGGACTAGAATACCTCCAAGGTCCCTTTCAACTCTCTTATTCTGTTATTCAAAATTGTTTCTTGAAGTGTGATAGCAGCTGGGAGCTTCTGATCAGGAAAGGCAACTCGGCAAAGGCTCAGAAGCTATGTCCAGGTCTCATCTGCTCACATGATCCACACAAGTTGCTATTAAGATTATAAATAATTTCCAGCACCATATTCTCTTGCCTTACTATTTGGGGTGGTGATGATATAAAATAGTTGCATTAAGCCTAGGAGATCTTTAACATATCTGTCTTAGTACATATTTGAATTAAAACATATATTTTAAAAAGCAATGCCCCCCAAAATTCTCAAGTTTAGTGCAAAGAAATACAGAATGGTTCCTATGCTATTGGTAGCTAACCCTATATTATATTACAGACTGAATTTAAAATACTAAATTAATTGGTTTTAAGTACTGATAGTTGCTGTATTAAAGTTTATTCTTCAGTATGCTATGGGTTAGATATGTGTTATTACTGATATCCTACATTTTTTACTGGGGACAAAATGCTTACATCACTTCTTTACCTAAAGCAAATGCCAGGCTAATTCAAATTCTGTATTTAGTGGTTTAAGATTTAAGTTTCCGAAGTTTCTGTCACACATTGTTGTTGCCCTCATGTGGAAATTTTGACTTTTGTTGGACTGAGAGTAGTGCATGAAATTGCTATGGCCAGAAAAAGAAAGAACAGTAAGAGAAATTTTAGACTTTAAGAAATGCTAGAACAGTGTGATTAGAGAAAGAGGAATACTGAAGATACTGTTTTGCTTTTGTGCATTCTTAAAACAGATCTCTGCAATTTGGTTTCTGTAATTACTAATATATTTATCCTTCCCACAACCTACCCTATAAAGACAAAATATCTGAATATGCAAGCAGTTTGTACCTTGTGGCTATGCAGAACCAGTTAGAATGTTGTGGCTTTGACTAGAACTCATTAGCTAAATATTTGATAGTTTTGAGTTTTGGTTTAGTTAAGAATACAAGCTTTTTTTCCCAAAGGAACTGTTTATTTCTTCCTGCATTCACTTGAACCTACATAAAATATGATGGTTTTAAACACAGATTTGCTCAGTCAGAACTTCTCAAATGTTTCATCTAAAGTGCTCTCTCCCTTCAACCTTGATTAAAGAGCAATCCAAGCAATCTCTAAGAAGTACCAGGCTTGAGTGATAGACAGATGGTGGCTCTTGTGATGTCAGGAAGTGTCAAATATTATGGTTGGCTGTAGAATGATGGATAGCTTCCAAACAGATTGAGCAACAGACAGAAAGAGCAAGAACACCATTTGCTGAAGTTATAGACATTGTGAACATAAGAAAACAAGGAAAGGCACACTTTTACAGATCTTTTCCCCTCTATACAAAAATAATTTAAACCTTATTATATTGCATTATCCCTTTCATTATACAAATGGAAAATCCAGAATGAATGAATGCATGAATACCTTAAAACTCTGCTTCTTCTATTTCTCACCCCCTCCTACAACTTTTAAGGGAAAAGATTACTGCTTGATTTTGTACTGGTATGTGGGGAAACCCCCAGGAGATGGGGCGAAGAGATGCTACCTAGGGTTCAGTCAGATAACTAACAGACAGCTTAGTCACAGCTGCATAGTGAGTAGAGCAAAATATTCAAGAGGGATTCTTCCTACGTTCATGGACTGTAAAGGTGACAGCAGAAGAACTATTTGCAAGTGTCTTTTAATGTAGCATTAGAATAAAGCAGGATTGATTTATTTAGTTATATTTCCTGTCTGTTCTACCTTGTAAGACTGATGAATGCAAGCATTAGACTGACCATCTCAAAACAAAAATAAAAAACAAACAAAAAACTCAGAAAAAGCAGTTGCAAACTACTTTCATATTGCTGCCAAGAAAACAACATGGAAGTATCCATGAAGTTACTAAGAGTTGAGAGCATTTCAAAAGAGACATTATCTTTTAGCAAGAATAATTATTCTGTAATATTATTTTAAAAATGTACTTGTACTTACACATCACTTTTTCTAGACCATAGATGTCAAACTCACTGCGTCACATGATGTTTCATAATGTATCACAACTTTTTTTTGCATTGCCAGACCTGGGATGGGCGCGGCCTCCATATGATGCAACCGGCTCGTGGGCCAGCAGTTTGACACCCCTGCCTAGACCAAACTGATAAGAAAGAAAATTTATTCATTAAGTTTTCCAACAAGAAATTTGCCAGGTAAAAGTCTGTTATATCTACAAATCTTCAGTACTAGCAAACAAATGTTACTTATTTATATCTGAATGTTGGTTTCTCTATATAGTAATGGGCTGGTAACATGGCAATACATATTATTCTGTGTGAGGATCTCTTGCAAAGAAAGAATGCCATCTCAAAATTATACCACACCAAATTAGTGATTTGTTTCATTGCTTTGACTAGTGGACTAGAGATTCAGAAGCTGATATTCCCACAAAAGCAGAGATAACATGGATGAAGGAACCAAACTGATCAGGAATGTAAAGATTTACTTATTGTATGAATAATATCAAATATCAACTTACCTTTGCTGGACAGATCTTACTAAATGCAGTTAGAAGCAATACATTGGTTGATAAAGACTTCTGATGCAATCCAACAAAGCTTATATGTCTATCTGAAGTGAGTCCAGATTTCTCATCTACAGATTTGCTTTAACACATGAAAAAAGACCAAACAAGAAAATATAATGTGAGGAGAAAGAACAAGAAATGGAGTATTAGCATTTGGAAAAGACATTTTGCCTCTTATTTTATGTACTTTGTGTATATGTACTTCTATGCAGACTTTCTCTCTCATTGCTTGATTACTTTGTCTATTTGTTTCCTAAAGTAATGTGTGTTTTCTGATGGAAGATTATGATTTCTGTTTAATAAATATTCTAACAAATAAATATATCTCAGGAATGTCTTTATCTAGTCATATTCTATTTTCCCCCTTGTTCCTCTTTGCTTTTCTCAGCTCATTATGGATTAGGTAGTTGCTTAGACCACCATATAGAATGTCATTGAGATTTCACAACAAACAAAATCTTTTTTTCTATGAATGAAATATATTCCTGATGTAATGAAATGCAGCTCCTAAAGAAAGGAAAGCAGTATGCTTGTATCCAGAGAGTCATAGATATAAATATATACCTTAATTTGCTAGTCCACTTCCAAAGGAGGCTATCCATAGAACAAACATAGCTTATTTCATCCATTTTGGTAATTTTCATAGCAATCAAATAACTATATTTTGTTTGGAACACAAATTTTTAGTGTACCTCATTCTGCATACCTACAAACCTGAACATTTGAGAAATTAGGTCATGGTTTGAATCAAAGGTCTGAGATACATAAATTCAATCCAACTCGCAACAGAAATATTATCTCATTTTTTAAAATTTTGCATAAGCAAGCAGCTTCTTGGATAGGCTTTTAAAAAAGCATAGTATTTAACTCTGGGATGGTGGCTTCATCTTATATTTATAGACATTATAGGAGGACAGCTGTGTTAGTACATAGTATATGGCATTTATGCCACTAAATAATTGCTACATATCTTGTGTTGACCAATTCATTGACTCATACTAATTTCTAGAATTTATAGATCTGTTATAACAATATGGGTTTGTTCCCAAAGCATGAGAGACCCATAACTTCATCTTAAACTTCAACAAGATTGATGATGATGGAGCAGGAAGAAAAGATCGATATTAAAATACTTTGAAGAACTAGAACCTGGAAGGTTTGGCAAATAAGTCAACCCTGTCAATATTATTTTGTTAGCTAAAGCTATACTGAACATGCTTGCTTGGAGTTAATTCTACTAGAGGCCATACACTTCTGAGTTGACATGCATAATGTCCTGTAAATCAACTTCAGTAAAAAATGATTCCTTGTTATATGCCTTTGAACATAAATTTAACTCTCTTCTGGAATTCTGCCAAACCTGCATTCAAAATGAACATGACTTTCTGCTGACAGGTATGGGGAGAGCTGCATCATGAAGCAGCAGAAAGGTCCCATGATGGTCTAGCCAGCTGTCAGAACTCCTCATTTGCCCAGCCCCTTTTCCCATCCATTTTAAGGGAAGGGAGGAAGGGAGGAAAACAAAGCAGGAAAATCCACCACTCTCTTAAATGTGCCTATCCACAATAACCTAGGACAGCATCATTTGGTAGCCTCATATTATGTTGGCAGTTAGATTATTGACATTCCCTTTAACCTGGCCCTGAGAAAATCTCTTTAATTCATCTGTGAGAAGGAACCTTGACTTTGAATAACAGACATACTGAGCTAAAAGTTGTATCATAACTACAGGTAGTCCTCAATTTACAACCACAATAGGTACCACAAAATTTGTTTTTAAGTGGTGCAGTCTTTAAGTAAGGCACCATGGCATCACACCTAACTTTATGATATTTTTATTTGCATCTTAACATTTTGCCATAGTTCTTATAATCTTCTAATATTTCTCTTTCCCTGAAAGAAGGTCTGTATGAATTATTTATTCAAATTGAAACAGCATTTTTCTCAACTCCTTTAAGTTAACTTTTAATAAAATGATAGCAAAGAACTATTTAGTCCTAAGAGAAACTTACTTCAAGATTACCTCTATGAAGTTTTTTTTTTTAAAAAAAGTGATTTTTGTGATTTTTAAATAATTGTTATATTTACTACTTTCCTTGTAGACATGTTGCCAGTGCCAATAGCTTTTTTATGTTGTTGGCCATGTTACTTCAAGAAGGAGCTCTGAGGGGGGATGCTTTGTGTTTATGAAAAAAGCACTTTTCTTTTTTAAAAAAAAGTACAGACCTATATGCACAAATAGCTGGACTCTTTGTATGGATGTTTAACATCAAGGTGTGATTAAAAACAATGTTTTTAATTCAGTCTACCTTCAACATGACAAAGCCATCAGCAGAAAAAATCAAGGAGTGAGACTTTTACTTGATATTTATGTCTGATTATTCAAAGAAATTTTTCTGTCTAAAAATAAAATGGAAAAGTAGGGAAGTAAATCAACTACCTGTTTAATTCTGCATGGATAACTTCAGTGAGAAAAAAAAGAAACTTTTTTTTGTTATACATTATACATTAGAAAACATACGTATACTGGAAACCATTATTCTATGCTTGGAAACCTTTGGACATTTCTTTAATGATGAATATACGTGACATATTCAAAGATGATTTAAAACAAAGTTTACTTGCGATCTGAAACTTGAGACCACTGGGAGCGATACCCCTGTTTTAATATATTAATAGCATTGAGTTGGTCCACAGATATTTCATCCTACAAATTTTCTCTGTTACAAAAATGCACAATGTTAATCTCTGCAATACTTTATAAACTGACCATAAACCAATGTTTATGGTCAGTTAATCATTGTATTACTTTGCTTTAGGTAATTTAGTACATTACCATAATGCAACAACCTACTTAATATAAATTTTAAAGTGAGCCCAGACAAAGTTGCAGGGCATTAATATATTATGTCTTTTAACCAGAAGCTCAAAAACAAAGTGAAGTTTGAGTATACCTCAGCTTTTCTTTGATGGAACTTAATTTTATTACAAAGGGCAACGTGCCAAAGTGCTAGAGTTATTTATTATCTGTACTGCAGTACAGCCTACTGGCCTCAGTCAGAATCATATCCCCATTGTCCAAGGTACTGTGTGAATGGCTTTCAAAACTGTGTCTTCTTTGAATTCTATGGAATTCAAACTGAGATTTCATTTCCCAAGAGTTAATTCCATAAGCAATGCATTCAGAAAAGGTCAGCTTGCTACAACTTTCCTTTTGCAATCATTATGATTGCTAATCATACTGTTTAATAAAAATAAATAAGATAATGCAACATCAGCACAACATGATTCCAAATCTGTTCTTTGTTTAAGAAATGAATTCTGCATTGCTATCTCTCAATTTATGACCACAACTGGGATCAGAATTTCTGTTGATAAGCAAGACAGTTATTAAGTGAGTCACATCTGCTTTTATGACATTTTCTTTTTAACCAAGGTAAAGTGAATCACTGCAGTTGTTAAGTGAATCATACAACTATTAAGGAAATCTAGCTTCCATCATTAACTCTGCTTGTTGGAAGTCAGCTAGAAAGGTTTTTAAATGGTGATCATATGACCCTGGGATGCTGCAACTATTGTAAATGCATGCCAATTGCCAAGCACCCAAATTTTAATCATTTGATTATCGTGTGTGTGTGTGTGTGTGTATGTGTGTGCTGTGACAGTCATAAGTGTGAGGACTGTCACAATTTTCAGTGCTGTTGTAAATGGTCACTGAAGAAATCCTTGTAAATTGAGAGTTACCTGGATTACCACATAGAGTTTTTAAAAGCTGAAGGGTTTTTTGTTTTTTGTTTAAATGGTGGCCTTTCTGGGGCTTCTTAATTTCACCTTTTTAGGACTACAGGAGCTGCAATGGAAAAAGACAAATGACCATTAGCTCTGACAGTCTTACATCAACTACCCAGTTAACTTAAGATGCAGCTCAAGATGCAGAACCTTATTTATACTATCTTAAACAGCTTGGGATCAGGATATGTCAGAGACTGCTTTCCATCATGACAATCTGCCTGTGTTTTACGTCTTGTGTCAAAAATAGTATGAATTACCAGCAAAGAAATCCAAGTTGATAGAAATTTGACCTTCTAGAGACACTTTTGGTCATAACAACAACAATGACAAATAGAGATACATATATTCTCAAATTCTTAGGTCACTTTATTGATTTATTGATTTGATCATCCTGCACATGGAAACAGATTCCTGCTTTTCTGCATTAATGTTTGACATTTAAAAGGTGTGGTTGTTTAGTAAAACTATTTCTAGCTACAAACAGTCAAATTAAGCAAAGATCCTTCTTCACGTACAAAATCCAGAGCTTATTTATTTAAATATTAATGTATTGCCTATTGTACCAAATTTTAATCCTAGCAGTTATTAGATCCAGTATGAAAGGCAAAATGAAGATCCAGAATATACTTACATGTGTATGAATATCAGACATCAGTAGTGTGGAGTAAGATCCCAATATGCTAGTTCTTCTTCCAAGTATCTACAAGGTTATAATCTGCTAGACATTTATTTAAATTTGGATTTCCTTTTTTAGTATTCTGTACAGGATAGCAAGATAAGGTGCTTCCATATTCCAGATTTTATGGCTACTGATTATGCTGGTATTTTTAAATGGTATAGGGTTTCCTGCCTGAGCAGGGGGTTGGAATAGATGACCTCTAAGGTTACTTCCAATATCATCATCATCATCATCATCATCATCATCATCATCATCATCATCATCATCATTATTATTATTATTATTATTATTATTATTATTATTATTATTATTATTATTATTATCTGAAGAAACTGGATTGTGTGTCTAAGATAAAGTTAAGCAAACAAGAACAACAACAAACAGAAAAGCTCCAACAACAACAAAAAGCTAAAACCCCAGAAATATTACAGGAAGCAACTGCACAAGTTTTAGTTTGTAAAAAAATGTTTTGGTTACTCATATCTAGATACTTCATTGCCTAGATTTAGATGTATCTATGCATGTATAATTTTAAACATTTCCAATAAAATATCTCTGCATTCCTTTTACATTTATTTTGAACATACTGCTCTTGAATTACTGCCAAATCAATTTTTCATGAATATCTGCCCTAAAAGATTGCACCTAAAGCCAGTTCAGGTCTCCAGAGAACTAAAAAAAAATTCAGTAAGAAGTAACACCTCAGGAAAAAGAAACAGGGTTTTTAATTGCTTTGTGCACTCTATAATTGAAGGCAGGCACCTTCTTGAGGCACTCACTGCCTAGGGGAGTGTGACTCCACTTGGCCTTGCCTAATTAATCCTGTGATACAAACCTTCTGGCTTCAATTTTCACATTTCTGACTCTTTTTAGAGGTGATAATAAAACTAAAAAAATTATGTAGCTACTGTATGACTATAACTGTGCCAGTGGAACACAAATAAAATCATATGGATGGAAGACTTCCCTTTCAGGGTTTGGTTCCTCTGACCTCGTAAAACATTAGGAGACCCAGGTTTGATGAACATGGTAAAGCAGACAAATCAAATCCAGCACCATGATGGAAGCATAGGCAGATACCTTTTTTGTGATGGTGGTTGCTTTGCTATGGGCGCATGCTGAAATACAATGGGGGAATCTCAATGTGATTCTTAGCTGAAGAGCTTTGCAATAGCTCTTAATGAAAGATAAATTGGGCACTTTAAATCATTAATAGCTTTCCTTAAATATTGTTAACAAAGCATAACCTCTTCTAGTAACCTCTCCAGAAGGACATGGAAGCATATATTTTTCATTGTAATGTAATGGTCCCTCTACTCATTTTAGAATAGTTCATTATCCAGTGCTTTAAACAATGGCTTTGGAGATATAAGATAAAATATGCACTGTCACATTGTCTTGAATGGAATGTTTCAATATTTTTGAACTTAACACTGTTTATATTGTCAGAGCATTGACCCATTTGCTGTATGAGATTTAGTTAGGAGTTCTGGACTTCAGTCTAGTCATTCCCTTTAAGGAGAAAGTATGAGACATAGATGGAAGAATCATTTTGACAAGAAAGGCACCTCTCATCTTCTCCTTTTCCCTCTCCTCTCTCTCTCCCTCAGGTTTAGCATTTCTCCCACTTTTCCAGTCCACCCATTAAAGTGATGGAAGGGAGAATGCCAGATCTTCCTCAGAACTCTTCAAGCATTGAGAAGAACAGCAAAGAAAAATCATGCTTGAGCTTGAGATAATAAAATTTATTATGGAATGATTAAAGTGAGAACAAAGAATTCTGGCAATTAACTTTGTGTTAAGGCTACCTACACAGAGGCAGTCTTCTGTAGAATCCATTAAAGTTGTGTTAAATTCTATAACAAACAGCCCTACAATGGTCAGTTGGGCTCCACCTCAAACTTTTCTGAAGGTAGCCACTCACAGACCAACAAACAAAAGCCAGTAAGGAACAAAATCAATTTGCAAAGGCAGAGAGGTGTAAGCTCATGGGGCAAGGTCCAGAGTCAAGGTCCACAGGGCAAGGCAAGTCCAAAGGCAAAGCCACAAGGCAGGGCATCAGCAGAAATATGAGTCAAGGCTGAGTCTGTCTCAAGGCAGAAGGAGTGCATGCCAAAGCAAGCAATTATTCCTGACAAAGACAACCTCTCCCAGCCTCTGCTTAAGTCAACCTAAGCCAGGTGTTCCTTGTGAGGAAGAGCGGGATGACCTTCTCCCAAGCAGCCTTGCAGACCTCCTTTGAGATTGTCTCTGCTCTACTCTCCATGCCTTGGATTGAATAGGGAAGGCAGCTGTTTCTTATCAGAGGGAATCTGCTGCCTTTCAACTCCACGGTCCGTCTGCAGCTGATCCCCTTCCCATGTATGTGAGAGCAGGCAACTCCCTGTCTGGTCAACTACCTCCCCCAATGCCTGGTAGGCCTAGAACAGCATTGTCCTCCAAATATTCCAGGAGATACATGCCATCTCCGTAAGATTGTTCCATTTCCAACTCCTCCTCCTCCAAACTGGGATCTGATAGAGTCATGACACTTGGCTTTTAAGCATGGAACCAATTTATAGGCTGCTAGATTGTGGTTTTCTTCTTCCCACATCTTTGGTACAATGGAGAGGAAAATTGAATTAATTACTCTTTACATATAACTGTTGATTACATAATGTTAGTAGCTATGTTATCTGTGTGAGAATGTCCTTACAGGGAAAAAGCTGAATCGGACAACTAGACCTGGCCAACCTGCACAGGCAACTTGTTGTAGGCAATTTGTTGTGGAACGACTCACCATGGAACAATTCAACAATTCAATTACTTAAAATAATTTTAAAAATATTTGATTTTTTGTCATTCACAATTCATTTTGTCCCTCCTTTTGCATTCTTTCTTAATGATTCCATTCCATGATTTCTTTGATATTAGTGTAACTCTTGGCCCACAGCATGTCGTCCTGTGGCAAGTTGGCCATGGTTAGTTGTCCTAGATCCAGGAAAGAGGTGGGTATTGCACTAACAGAATAACTGTTATGGGGGTGGGGTTAGCAGGTGTGTTCACAGGAGGTTAGAGAAGTCATGTTTTAATCATCTTTCTGCCCCAATTTTGCTTACCTAGTTAGAACTAGGTAATGCTATTTTATGCAAGGTGATCAAACCGGTCAGTCCTAGAGGAAATCCGCCCTGACTGCTCTTTAGAAGGCCAGATCTTGAAGTTGAAACTCAAATACTTTGGCCACCTAATGAGAAGGAAGGACTCACTGGAGAAGAGCCTAATGCTGGGAAAGATTGAGGGCAAGAGAAGAAGGGGACGACAGAGAATGAGGTGGCTGGATGGAGTCACTGAAGCAGTAGGCGTGAGCTTAAATGGACTCCAGAAGATGATAGAGGATAGGAGGGCCTGGAGGAACGTTGTCCATAGGGTCGCGATGGGTTGGACACGACTTCGCAGCTAACAACAACAACAACAACAACAACAATGCTATTTTAAAACATGGAGCTTGTGTATCCATTCCACCAGGGTGAAAAAGAAATGATAGATGAGGAGAAATAAATAAATCACAAGTTAGTGGTAGGGAACTTTCTTTTCTTCCAATTTCTTTTTTTTAGGCCAGTAGAAGTGGGTTTATTATTTTTTTTAATGGATGTAATATTGCCAATGAATGTAAGACCTATTTTTCAGCACTTTCTCCAGCCAGCCTGAATAATGGATGACAGTTAGCCTGGAATAATGATTTGAAACATAGGTCTATGGAAGCCAGGTGTCATTTTCCTTGCAGCTGAAACTACAATGTACCCAGAAAGCAGTGCCAGACACTTGAAGAACAAAAGCTCATCTACAAAAGCCAAGCCCACAACTATGTCAATAGCAACATTGTGAAGGAGCACTGTAGTTTATTTGCATGGCAAGAACTTTGCCAGGAGGATAGGAAGCACTACGAACATGTAAATAGGATTTTAGACTAGGTATGTGTTAAGTCGTGGGCTCTGGTGAGCAGGAATGATGACACAAGACTGAGTACAGGGAAACTCATTCTTTTATACTTGCTGGAACTGTACTGAAGCTTGGGCTGCAACGAGCCACAATATATAGGCTAGCCCCTAGGCGGCAGGCAATAGGTTTGAACCCATGTTTCCCGCCTGGGGCTGACCAATTGCAGGACTGGAGACGGCCTGTCTGGCTGGATGCAACCTGTCCAGTTTAGTAATTAAAGGCCTTCCCCAAAGTAGCTCAGCAGGACTTTTACCTGTAGCAGTGCAGGGCGTAGAATGCTGGCAGGACAAAAAATCTGCCAATCTGTGATGCCAGTCACCTGTGACAATATGCTTGAGTGCCTCCTTTGTTGTCCTCACCATGTGTTCGGCTTGTCCATTCGAAGAAGGATGAAATGGTGCAGACGTTGCATGTCTGATGAGGTTAGTTCTAAGAAAAGCCTGAAATTCAGCAGCAGTGAATTGAGCCCCATTATCAGAAACTAAAAAGGCAACCCATGTGTTGCAAAGAGTTTTCTCAGCACCTGGATGGTCCTAGCAGTAGTCATGTTAGGAACTGGAATTACTTCCAACCATTTTGAGTGGCTATCCACTACTATCAGGAAAAGTTGCCCTTGAAAAGGCCCAGCATAGTCAATGTGAATCCTAGACTCGGGAGTGTGTGTTTCCTCCCACCTGTGAACTGGGGCCTGAGACATTTCAGGCCTAGTTTGCTGGAATTTATAGCAACCATGAACTTGATCCTCTACAGCCTTATCAAGGCCAGGCCACCAAAGGTAGCTTCTAGCTAAAGCTTTCATTCTGACAATGCCTGGTTGGCCTTAATGTAAGGAGTGTAAGACTCTGTCCCTTAATGAAGTGGGAATTATGACTCTGTTCCCCCATAAAATGCAGCCGTTATGTGCAGACAATTCATGTCTCCTGACAAAATCACTTTGAAAGTCAGAGCCTGGACTTTTTTCCAATCAGCCCATGTATACCCATGACAACACTCTACTCAGAATTTTATCTGTGGCAGTTTCAGCAGCAATATCCCCTTTGTGGAGGGGAAACTCAGGTAAGTCCTGTATGGACAATATTCTAGCAGCAGGAGCTGGATCAGGATCCATTAGTGGCAGTGGCAGTCTGCTGATGCCATCCACATGGCCCATTTCCTTCCCTGGTTTTTGAATGAACTTAAAATTGTATGCAGACAAAAAAATAGACCATCTCAACATTATTGGAGATAGTATATGGGGGGTTTGTTTGTTGTGAACAATCCCAATAGAGGTTTGTGGTCAGTGTAGACAGTGAAATCCCTGCCATATAAATAATCATGAAATTTCTTAACTCCAGCCACTATGGCCAAGGCTTCTTTATCAATCTGTGCATAGTTGCGCTCAGCAGAGGATAAGGTCCTAGAGTAAAATGCAATAGGAACCTGTTTCCCATTTTTCTCTATGTGGCTTAAGACTGCCCCCACCCCATAGGCAGATGCATCACATGCAAGACATACAGGTTTAGACTCTATGTAATGAGTTACAGTGGACTTTTCTGATAGAAGGGCTTTTAAATCCTGGAAGCCTTTTTTGTGTAAGTTAGTCCATTTCCGAGGGGCTTTTTTTTTATCAAGCAGACTGTGGAGGGGCTCTGCTATTGCTGCCTTATGAGGTAGGAATGTTTGATAAAAATTTAGGAGGCCCAAAAATGCTTGCAGCTCTCCTTTTGATTTTGGCCTTGGAGCCATTTTGATGGCCTTCACTTTAGGATCAGCAGGGTGAATAACATTAGCATTGATACGGAACCCCAAGAATTCCGTTGATGAGACCCCAATACTACATTTGTTCTTCTTCAATTTGAGACCTGCGTCACAAAGCCTCTGTAAAACATCCCTGAGCCTTCTGGCCAACACTTCTGGGGATTCCCCAGCAAAGAGAACATCATCAAAATAAGAGCAGATGCCCTGAATACCCTTAAGTGTGCGTTCCATAATCACTTGGAAAATACCCGGTGCAACACTGACTCCAAACTGTAAGCATTTATTTTTATTTATTTTTTATTTTTATTACATTTATATCCCG
The DNA here is from genome assembly GCF_947247035.1 of Vipera ursinii. Classification (NCBI taxonomy): domain Eukaryota; kingdom Metazoa; phylum Chordata; class Lepidosauria; order Squamata; family Viperidae; genus Vipera; species Vipera ursinii. The sequence goes on from NC_139517.1 coordinate 95,407,723, forward strand.
CCCTTCTCCGAAGACTCAGGGCGGCTTACAAGCTTAGCAGTAGCCTTCATTCTATGTATATGCCTGCTTGTTAGGGCTTTCACACACACACCCAAGCGGCATTATTACAAAGTCAGCTTAATTGCCCCCAACAATCTGGGTCCTCATTTTACCTACCTGGGAAGGATGGAAGGCTGAGTCAACCTTGAGCCTGGTGGGATCCGAAACTGCAATAATTGCAGGCAGCTGGTATTACTTAAGAAGGCATTAGCCCACTGCTCCACCAAGGCTCTTGAATGCCCCTCTGTGAGTTACTATTGTTTGAGCCACGACAACCGGAAATTGCTGATACACCTGCGCTAAATCAAGTTTAGCAAAAATGGTTCTCCCTTGTAAGGAGGCTAAAATATGGTTGACTACAGAAACCGGGTAAGCATGTTGTTTGAGGGCCTTATTTAATGTGCATTTATAATCAGCGCAAATGCGAACTTCCCCATTGGACTTCAGTGGGGTGACAATAGGAGTTTCCCACTCCCCCCCATCAACAGGCTGTAACACGCCCTGTTCTACAAGCTTATCAATTTTGGAATCAATTTTGTATTTTAGGGCAAAGGGGACCCTGCAAGGCTTAATCCTAATTGGAACAATGTTAGGATCTAATTTAAAAGAAATTGGTGGGCCAGTGTAAGTCCCCAGGGTTGAATCAAAAACATCTGCATATTCTTCGCAAACAGTCATGAGGTCTGCAGTTTGTGTCCAGTTTATGCCAGTAATCTGAATATCTAAAGCATCAAACCAATCAAGTCCAATAAGACTTGTTCCTTGGCCCCCTACTACTATTACATCCAGGTGCCCCAAAAACCCTTTAAATTTTACCAATAATGAGTCTTCACCCTTAACTTTAACATGAGCATTCTGAAAATCCGTTAAAATGATATCTGAGGGTCTTAGTTTAGCCCAGTTGTTACTGTGCCTACACATGAAGTCAAATGTGTCTTGCAAAATGATCGATACTGCCAAGCCGGAGTCCAACTCCATCTTACATGGAATTCCTTGTAGCTCTACCAAAAGCTTAAGTTTAGGCTTGAGGGGACGTCAAGCCCTGGTACGGCAAATGCTTCTCCAGCTTCTGAAAAACCCCACACTAACTGGACCCTGGGCCCCAGTACCTCTCCTAGTTGGTTCCTCTGACTGGTGTTTGGGTGGCCTGTCTCTCTGGCGGGCTCTGCAAACCACCGTGATGTGGCCAGTCCTTCCACAAGCTCTACACGTGGCCGAGCAAAATCTGCAATTGGGGCAAAGATGGTTGCCTCCGCACCCCTTACATCTAGGTAAGAGAACTGCCTTGTAATCATTCTCTTGCTGGTGGTTGCCACGATTTTGTGCATTTGGTTGCCTTTGGAGCTTGTTTATTTTGGGTTCTTCATCTTCTGACAATTCTCCAACGCATTTGGCAATCTCAAGATGGATAGAATCTTTGACCTTTGAAGGTTTGGTGGGCTGAACTGTCTGCACTGCACCCCCAGTGGCTTCATTGGCCATGACCTCATCATGTGCCTCGGAGAACGTGAGATTGGGTCTAGCAAACAGTCTCTGCTGAAGGGTTCTGTCCCGAAGGCCACCGACGAGCCGGTCTCTTAGCCGTTCTTCTAAGTTTGAGAACTTGCAAAGGCATGTGGCCTGCCTTAGGGCTGCGATAAAATCTGAAGCTGTCTCCCTGGGTAGCTGTACTCTTTGATCGAATTTAAAACGCCATGCCATCTCCGACATCTTGGGCTGGAAGTGCCCGGTCAGCTTCTTCTTAAGGTCTGCAAATGATACTGCTTCAATGGGTGTTGGCATGAAAAGATTTTCTGCTAGGTTGAAAGTTGCTGGGCCACACACGCACAGCAATGTGGCAGCCTTTAGGCCTTCCTCTGCAATTTGATTTGCTCGTAGATAGTTCTCTACTTGCGAGAGGTAAGACGGCCATTCTTCTGGATGCTTCACATCAAACTCTCTTGGTTTCCGACCTTCGGCATCTTCCTTAGATTCCTGCGTTCTTGGATCCTGCTTATAGGCTCAGGGAATGCATCCTCTGAGCACACAGCCGCTAGCGTGGCTTACTAGCTGGCTTAGAGAGGGGGGGGAAATGCCTCTTCCCTCCAGCGTGTACTACCGACCCCTCGTTGACTTCAGCCCTTTAAACGGCAAAGCAGGATTCCACCTTACTCACCACTGTTAAGTCGTGGGCTCTGGTGAGCAGGAATGATGACACAAGACTGAGTACAGGGAAACTCATTCTTTTATTCTTGCTGGAACTGTACTGAAGCTTGGGCCGCAACCAGCCACAGTATATAGCCTAGCCCCTAGGCAGCAGCCAATAGGTTTGAACCCATGCTTCCTGCCTGGGGCTGACCAATTGCAGGACCAGAGACATCCTGTCTGGGTTGCTGGAGAGCCATTAGCTCCTCCAGCAACGCATATGGTATACACCACAAGCTCAATACATAACAGTATGTTTGAGGCAATGTTGTGAATGGACATTTTTTTTTAATAGTAAGGCATCTTTGGGACATGGCTTCTGTGCCTAAACTAGGACTAGAACCTAGATCCTCACTCCTTAACCACCACAGTATGCCTAAATAAAGCTATTTAAATTTATGAGCAATCCTTTGCATGGAGAACAGCTCCCTTGTCCCTGGAAATAGGAAAATGTCCTATCCACCAAAATTTAAAGATTAGGCTGGTGCATGCTGAGTATTTAGGCTCCTCTTAAAACACTTCCAAGTCAATGATCATATCTTGAGAGAGGTTACAAAGTAATATATTCCTTAGGCTGCCCACTTTGCATTATCCTTAATAATTATTATAGAATAAAAGTTCTATTAAGAATTCTATTAACTATATTAAAATCATAGAATTCAATGGAGTTTTGTTTTAAGCAAACATTAAGCAACCTGTGACCCACTGGATCAACATTTCTTTATCTAAACAGAGAAACAGAGTGATCACAGGTGGGCAAAAATCAGTGGAAACAGGCATAACTTTCAATTTTCTGTCAGCTTTAGCACTGAATTTTCTTGTGGGAAACTGGCAGTGAGTATCTTTTAGCTCTTTTCCTCCTTTCTCCTTCTCTTCCTTTCCCAGCAGCAGGCAGGTAATTGGCTGCTGCTAAATGGGAGATGGAGTGAGGGATTGCAAAATTGTCTGACAACTTGACATGGAATATTGAAAATGAAAATCATGTGACCACAACAGCAGGCTTGCATGCTAAAGCAGCCACAACTCCTCCACTTAAGGTAGTTTTGTTGACAAAGTTGTCCATATGATACATCATTTTGCCAATTAAAGCTTAGAGACAATAGTTTTACTAGTATATATAAAATTAGAGAACTGAAAATTGGGTTACTTAGGGCTTCCATGCTGGTGAAAAATTTGTAATATATATATATATATATATATATATATATATATATATATATATATATATATATATATATATATATATATATATATATATATATATCTCCAAGGGATACTGAATAAGAAATAACATACTTAAGATCAATAAAAACTCAGCACTAAATCTGAGTCTAGCTTTAAATGGCAAGGTCAAAATAGTAAATACACAGCATAACTTAAAGACATTGAAATAGTTGATTCCGACAATAATAGTTGTAACCAACTGCAAGATATGTTGCTGTGCAAACATCTCATTGTCCTTCGTTAATTCTAGTTGATTAATTAAAGAGGACGGAGTAGCACAGCTAATCATGGCCTTTTTGACACTCTTAATCACATTTGAAGCGACTTTGAATGAATTGTTGAGCAAACTATTCAGATTGTTGCAAATAATCTGTTTATTTTTCCTAGAAAGGATTTCCTGTACTATTTTGTGGGTGGGATAAAGGTTCATGCTGTCTGCCTGCTCTTTAGGATAGGATCCAGTGTATTTTGTAACAAGTTTGATTTGACACCAAATTCCTTATGCATAATTGTTTATATCTTGATTTTTTTGTCAAAAAGGGCTAACATTTTAAAAAAACATTCAGTATGGATGAGGTGTATTTACTGATTAATCCTGTTGACTATTAAATTCATAACACTATTAAAGAATCAGCTGACAACAAGAGAAGAGAAGCCATCTGAAGTCCAGAAACTGCATATTTTTATTTAAGGGGTATTTTGCCTTCACTGAAAGTGAATGCATTATAAAAACTGCTAGGACTGATTAATATTCTGCACACACTTTTTTTTTCTTATAACAATTAGTATTTTACTTACTTGCAATTGTATTATTGCTTGCAATGCCATAATTCATGGACTGATCGTATACTTTCACTAAAAAAAGAAAAAGCCTTGAAGAAACTCTTCTTTCTTTCACTCTAAGGAGCTCATTATACAGGCCATACTAATGCATAATGTGCAGACACATTTTATTGGAAGGAAAACTATTTCTGCCAGATATCTCTAAAAAGAGAGAAACTTCATGGAGAAAAAAAAGTTCTAACCCTTGTTGTACTCGCAATATTCAGCTCCGAATTGCCCCCACCTATTTTTTGTACCTTCCCTCTATAATGTTCAAAAAAACCTCCTCTGTTTTCAGCCCATGATTTGGAAGAGAGCCAGATTTACCAAATCTTTTTGAATTACTAGGCCTATTTTGAAACTATGTGATGAGCATCTGAAAAAATGACTGTCACACTACCTATGATAAAACATTAGTTTATTAGATCAGTTTAATGAGATTGTTCTCCACTAACTTCTCCACTCTTCCATAATGCTGTCTATCATTACAATTCATTTTTGTCCTTTTTCTGGGTAGATAAGTGCAGCTTCCTGATATTAATGATGGTTCTAGGCATATGCGGAATCCAGAAATGGAATTCTATAATTTTGCTTTGTAACATCCTATTTATTTAACATTTAAAAAAAAATAAATCAACTTACATCTGATGCCAAGGAAGATGTTTAGGGTTTTGTGGATCATGAGTTAACATCCTGGGGAATACTCCTGGAGAGGTATCTGCCTTCCAATACAACACAAAGGCTTGCGAGCATAATGGGGACCTATTAGCTTTGTCTCAGACTAAATTCCATGTCTTTGGCAAATTCCCCATATAGTTTCCATTATGTAATTGGAAAAATGCTATGAGTGCTCACTCATTTCTAGAATGAATGAAATCAAATGAAATGCATCACATTTTATTAAACAAATGAATGGGGTAATGAAATAAATGGAATGAATTAACATAAATAAATATTGAACTACTTTTAGATATATTATTCATAAATATTTTTAAAACTGAAAAAAATGATTGCATTGTGCTGCAATGTTTAGCAAATATATATACAAATCAATAACTTTCTAAAACTTCTATCAGTATAGATCTAGTAGAAATAAGGGATGTATAAGAACAGTTTGATATATCTAATTGGTGAAATATCTGAAATTGAGATCTAATTGAATTATTTAGCAAACTGATAGATTAAAGCAATATGCTTTGGGGAAAAATCCATTGTTTGTCATGGCTATGAGATGAAAATGATCCAACCTGGAGTATAAAACAGTGTAAAGAATTAGAACCACTCATTCTCTTTAATTATTTCTGAAACGGACATTGTTTTCCAATTTGCCTGAAACTTTGTTTAGAGGAGGAAAATACTGCTATTTAAATCAAAGTCATCAGAGCTGCATGGATCAGAAGATGTGCTATAAGCAAGGCTTTTTTTCTCATAGAACACTCAGAACGGAGTTCTGGCACCTTTTTTGGATGGAACCTTGAAAGGTAGGCAAGGCAGGTTGCATGACATGTGTGAGTTCCGGCACCTTTTTTTTTTTTTTTACAAAAAAAGCTCTGGCTATAAGCATTGTAAAAATGAAAAATGTAGAAATAAAAAAGACAGAATTACAGAATAATTAAACCAGCTAGGTAATAATGAAAGGAAATTAAAGTTAATGGGGCCACCAGAAATTAGTAAGAAATAATTAAACAAAACTGTCATCCTCCAGAAATGCACGACACTTGCAAGGAGTCAGTGCAGAGAGCTGATAAGTAGAAATAAACAGAAGACATAGCCTTACTTCTTTCTTTTTGTTTTAATGCGTAGCCTGACTTCAGTGTAGTTACATTCATGTAATAATCTTGGCAACAACCTTATGTACTTATTTATTTAATGTATTTGTAGCTTATCCATTCCTGGGAATGTCAGGCAATGGTATCAAACATTTAAAGCAAAGAATAATATTTTCTTAAAAAATCCTAGGCTACAAGATTAAAGTAGCAGCAAAAAGATTGCTGTCAAAACTGAGTAATTTGTGTAATTTTGTAACTTTGAATCCTCACAGTGAATAAAATGGTTGAATATATTTGATTTAATGGCAATCTGCTCTCCAGGATTTTATTTTATTTGATCAATGTGAAAAGGATAATATTACAGGAATATTATTTTTTATTAAACTGCATTTGGCAGAATAGTAAACACTAAATATCTGGGGACTGAAAAATAATAAATCAGAAAGCATTGTTATGTATAGGAACAAAAAAAACCCTGATCACTAGTCAAAGCATAAAAAAATATCATATAGTTTAAATGCTTATATTTTATTTTAAAATAGAGACAGTTTGTAGTTTAAGAACATTTTTGCATACAAAAGTATATGTGAATGTCTGGATAGTCAATAATTTCAGCTGAAATTCCAGGAAATGTAGAATATGAAAATTGAATTAAGAAGAGTTCACTGGATTACACAGAACCAAATGTTATTGAATTTCTTACAAAACAACATTTAGACAATAACTTAATAGACTGTTCTGTGTACTCTGTGTATTGCTAAAACAAATCTTTTAGATATGCAGAATATATTTTCCTGTATTGAAAATACTCTGAATAGTATATTTTGTCTTTTCCCAACTACTGTCCAGGTAAGTGGAATTGGTTGCATTTATTTTAAATATATGTTTATAATTAGATTTGCAATTTCACAATTAAAATACACTTCTATAGCAGCTTTTTGTTATTTTAAAATGACCTACTTTATATCTTCGTAGAAAATTGGTTTCTATACAATTTTGTTATGGTTCTGCTCTGAAAACCTGATAATGCCATAGATATCTACTGCTGAGCTGTAGAAACAACCAAACTATGTAGTGAAGGGTGTCTAGGCTATTATTATATATAAATCCCTGTAGTCAACTTTACAATAGCATGTATGTACATAATCCACCATCTACAATCTGATGTCACATGATTCTATGAAATATTGTCTCTGAATCAGAAAAGTGAAATTATACTATATGTCAGCTTGTTTACATTGTAACAAGTGAGGAAGATGAGACACAGAAAGAGCATTAGAAAATCTACCAATCATTGAAATATGATTATGTGCTATCGTCATTTTTATTTCCAAGCAACCACATAGATAGCTTATTCTCCATGATGAACTATTCTTAACCTGTTGCACAAATCTTTCAAGAAAAGGGGTTTTTTGAGATATAGAAGTAAACAAATCTATTTTGACAGTCACACTGAAACTTAGCTACTAGGTGCAACAGCCTAGATGCAACTTAAGAAATGGAAAAGTTGTAGAGTATCTTCACATAAAGGCTTCACCAGCTTGAAATCAGCTCTATAACTGCCAGACCACCTATCAAATTGTTTAGAGCACTGGATGAAAACTGATGTACATATGCGCTTGTGTTTTAAAATAATAATAATAATAATAAAAATAATAATAATAATAATAATAATAATAATAATAATAATAATAATAATAATAATAATAATAAGAAGAAGAAGAAGAAGAAGAAGAAGAAGAAGAAGAAGAAGAAGAAGAAGAAGTTGGAAGGGACCTTGGAGGTCATCTAGTCCAACCCCCTGCTCAGGCAGGAAACCCTATACCATTTCAGGCAAATGGCTGTCAGTCTCTTCTTAAAAACTTCCAGTGTTGGAACATTCACCACCTCTGGAGGCAGGTTGTTCCACTGGTTAATTGTTCTAACTGTCAGGAAGTTTCTCCTTAGTTCTAGGTTGCTTCTCTCCTTGACTAGTTTCCATCCATTGCTTCTTGTCCTGCTTTCAGGTGCTTTGGAGAATAGCTTGGCTCCCTCTTCTTTGTGGCCACCCCTGAGATATTGGAACACTGCTATCATGTCACCCCTCACCCTTCTCTTCATTAAATTACACATACCCAATTCCAGCTTTTGCTTTAGGAATAGCAATAGCACTTAGACTTATATACCACTTCAGTTGTCTCTAAGTGGTTTACAGAGTCAACATATTGCTCCCAATAATCTGGATCCACATTTTACTGACCTTGGAAGGCTGAGTCAACCTTGAGCTGGTCACTATCAAACTTCAGGCTGTGGATAGAGTTTGCCTACAATACTGCATTCCAAACACTGTCCTACCAGGGCTCTTCTCTGCTTTAGTTATAGTGTGGCTCATTAGTGCTTGTAAGTGGTACAACCTTTTGCATGATTTTGCCTTCCAAGGGTTCACTTCTAGAACTTCAACTTCTTTATCTTGGTGTCTGAACTTTTCTCCCATAAGCATTCTTAATCATAACTACTGGCAAAAGCATTGGGTTGCAAAAGAAGGTGATATGCAGTTATTCCCTCATTCACAGCCTACAAAGTATCTGATATACAGGAAAATAATAATAGCTTTATAATGCTGGATAATGTCACAGCATTATTGCTCATTTTTTTCAGTTAAGTGACTGATATGAATGATATGAATTGGAAATCAAAATAGAAGGTCTTTGCAAGGCATTTCATTCCCCTTGGATCATGTTCTTCTAGGATGAATAGCAGCTGGAAGCAAAGCATTGATTAAACTCCCTATTCCATAGCTGAAGAAATAGCTGTGTGGATCCTATTCTCTGCTTGTTCTCATTGTGCTACAATTGCATCATACACTTAGTATATAAGAAATTAGGAAAGAAAATGATACTGTGTGGACACATCCTATGTGGACGCATCCTATCTCATATGGACAGTAAAAAATATTTAGAATAATATTTTTGGAATATTATTTGGAATAATCGTTCAAGGTTTTTAAGAAGAGACTGGACAGCCACTTGTCTGAAATGATATAGGGACTTCTGCTTGAGCAGGAGAATGGATTAGAAGATCTCCAAGGTCTTCCAGTTCTATTTTGATTGATTGATAGTATTTGGTGTTTTATTGGCAACCATATGGAAGTATTTACTATTGCTTTCTGGATTTTTGTTTCTTTAGCCCAGCATTTCAGGTTTTGATGATGGTTTTTCTTCCAACTGCTAATCAGGTCTGAGATGCTTAAATATTTATTTATTTATTTATTATTTAAATTTATATACCGCCCTATTCCCATAGGACTCAGGGCGGTTTACAGGGAAACTTAAAATACATAGTATACAAAATTAAAATCAATTAAAACTATTGATTAAATTACAGTCCCTGAAGTTAAACTAAAACCCAATTAAACTAAATTAAATTAAAACCCCTCAGTCTGGGCCAAACAGCTCGAAGAACCAGGTTTTCAAGTCCCAGTGAAATGAGCGAAGGTCGGGGGCAGTCCTGAGTTCCGTGTGAAGTTTGTTCCATAGGGCCGGCGCGCCCACAGAGAACGCCCTTCACCTGGGAATAACCTGCCGGTATTTGACATCATCAGACTAAATAAGGGCATTCTAAAACAGTTCCCTTGTCTAAGGAGTGTCACAACTACTGCAGACCTTTTTAAGATTGCTCTTCCATTATTGCATGGAAAAAGAAAGCCCATCACAATACTAACTGAAAACATTAGTGGTCTAAGAGAAGCTATAGACCAAGAAAAAGCAACATAATGCCTTGGAGGCCTATCTCTCCATGGGTGATTGATTGATTGATTGATTGATTTAGTAATTTTTTTTAGTGGCATACTCCTATGTCTCTGTTAACAAAAATAGGAATATATAATGCACTGAAATCTAACAGTATAAAAATAGAACTCTAGACTTAAAAGACTTGATGAAAAGATATGTCTAAGTCCTTTGCTAAACTGGAACAACAAGGAACCCTTTTCATATTGTTATTGTTGTTAGCTGTGAAGTCATGTCTTACCCATCGTAACCGTATGGACAACGTTCCTCCAGGCCTTCCTGTCCTCCACTATCTTCTGGAGTCTATTTAAGATCATGCCTACTGCTTCAGTGACTCCATCCAGCCACCTCATTCTCTGTCGTCCCCTTCTTCTATTGCCCTCAATCTTTTCCAGCATTAGGCTCTTCTCCAGTGAGTCCTTCCTTCTCATGAGGTGGCCAAAGTATTTGAGTTTTAGCTTCAGGATCTGGCCTTCTAAAGAGCAGTCAGGGTTGATCTCCACTTGGATTGACCAGTTTAATCGCCTTGCAGGCCAAGGGACTCGCAGGAGTCTTCTCCAGCACCATAGCTCAAAGGCCTCAATACTTTGGTGCTCGGCCTTTCTTATGGTCCAACTTTCACTGCCATATATTGCAACTGGGAAAACCATAGCCTTGACTATATGCACTTTTGTTGACAGGGTGATGTCTCTGCTTTTTAGTGTGCTGTCTAGATTTGTCATGGCTTTCCTCCCCAGGAGCAAGCGTCTTTTAATTTCTTGGCTACAGTCCCCATCTGCAGTGATCTTGGAGCCCAGGAAAATAAAATCTGTCACTACCCCCATCTATTTGCCAGGAATTGAGAGGGCTGGATGCCATGATCTTGGTTTTCTTAATGTTAAGTTTCAACCCAACTTTTGCACTCTCCTTCTTCACCCGCAACAAGAGGCTCTTTAATTCTTCTTCACTTTCTGCCATTAGAGTGGTATAATCTGCATATCTTAGGTTGTTTATTTTTCTTCTGGCAATTTTAATTCCAGCTTTTGATTCATCTAGCCCTGCCTTTCTCATGATGTGCTCTGCAAATAAGTTAAATAGGCAGGGCGACAGTATACAGCCTTGCTGGACTCCTTTCCCAATTTTGAACCGATCAGTGGTTCCGTTTCCATTTCTCACTGTTGCTTCTTGGCCCACATATAGGTTTCTCGAGACACAAATAAGATGGTCTGGTACACCCATCTCTTTAAGAACTTGCCACAGTTTGTTATGATCCACACAATCAAATGCTTTATCATAGTCAATGAAGCAGAAGTAGCTCTCTAGCTTTCTCCATGATCCAGCGTATGTTGGCAATTTGATCTCTAGTTCCTCTGCCTCTTCGAAATCCTGCCTGTACTTCTGGTAGTTCTTGATCCACATACTGCTGGAGTCTAGCTTGTAGGATTTTAAGCATAACTTTATTAGCATGAGAAATGAGTGAAATGGTGCGATAGTTTGAACATTCTTTGTCACTGCCTTTCTTTGGAATTGGAATGTAAACTGATGTTTTCCAATCCTGTGGCCACTGTTGAGTTTTCCAAATTTGCTGGCAAATTGAGTGTAGCACTTTTACTTCATGGTCTTTTAAGATTTTGAATAGCTCAGCTGGAATACTGTCACCTCCACTAGCTTTGTTGTTGCTCAGCTTTTCTAAGGCCCACTTCACTTCACATTCTAGGATGTCTGGCTCAAGGTCAGTGACCACCTCATTGTGATTATCAGGGACATTAAGCTCATTCTTGTATAGTTCTTCTGTGTAATTTTGCCACCTCTTCTTAATCTCTTCTGCCTCTGTTAGGTCCCTGCCATTTTGGTCCTTCATCATGCCCATTTTTGCATGAAACGTTCCCTTCATCGCTCCAATTTTCTTGAAAAGATCTCTGGTCCTCCCTATTCTATTGTTTTCTTCTATTTATTTGCACTGTTCATTTAAGAAGGCATTCTTATTTCTTTTAGCTATTCTCTGGAATTCTGCATTCAATTGGGTGTATCTTTATTTTTCTCCCTTGCCTTTCGCTTCCCTCCTTTCCTCAGCTATTTGCAAAGCTTCCTCAGACAGCCATTTTGCTTTCTTTCATTTCTTTTCCTTTGGGATGGTTTTGGTTGCTACCTTTCCTGCAATGTTGCGAACCTCTGTCCATAGTTCTTCAGGCACTCTGTCTATCAGATCTAATTCCTTAAATCTATTTGTCACCTCTACTGTATATTCAACAGGGATATGATTTAATTCATACCTTAGTGGCCTAGTGCTTTTCCCTACTTTCTTCAGTTTAAGCCTAAACTTTGCAATGAGAAGCTCATGGTCTGAGCCACAGTCAGCTCCTGGTCTTGTTTTTACTGACTGTATAGAGCTTTTCCATCTTTGACTGCAGAGCATAAAGTCAATGTGATTTCTGTGTTGACCATCTGGTGATGTCCATGTGTAGAGCCGTCTCTTGGGCTGTTGGAAAAGAGTGTTTGCTGTGACCATAGTATTCTCTTGACAAAATTCTATCAGCCTGTGCCCTGCTTCATTTTGTACTTCAAGGTCAAACTTGCCTGTTATTCTGGTTATCTTTTGGCTTCCTACTTTAGCATTCCAATCCCCCATGATGATAAGGACATCATTTTCTGGTGTTAGTTCTATAAGGTGCTGTAGGGCTTCATAGAACTGGTCAATTTCATCCTCTTCAGCACTGGTGGTTGGGGCATAGACTTGGACTACTGTAATATTGAATGGTTTTCCTTGGATTCGAACTGAGATCATTCTGTCATTTTGAGGATTGTATCCCAGTATTGCTTTTCCTACTCTTTTATTGACTATGAAGGCTCCTCCATTTCTTCTGAGGGATTCTTGCCCGCAGTAGTATACCTGATGGTATACTACAGGAATACCTGATTAAATTCACCCATTCCTTTCCATTTTAGTACGCTGATTCCTAAGATGTCGATGTTCAGTCTTGTCATCTCTTGTTTGACCACGTCCAGCTTGCCTTGATTCATGGATCTTACATTCCATGTTCCTATGGAGAAAACATCTTTACAGCATCGGACTTTCCTTTCACCACCAGACACACCCACAGCTGAGCGTACTTTTGGCTTTGGCCCAGTCGCTTCATTTTTTCTGGCACTACTAGTACTAGCTCTCTGCTCTTCCCCAGTAGCATATTGGATGCCTTCTGACCTGAGGGGCTCATCTTCCAGCATCATATTGTTTTGCCTTTTGGTACTGTCCATAGGTTTTTCATGGCAAAGATACTGGAGTGGGTTGCCATTTCCTTCTCCAGTGGATCACGTTTTGTCAGAACTCTTGGCTATGACCTGTCCATCTTGGGTAGCCCTGCATGGCATAGCTCATAGCTTCATTGAATTATGCAAGCCCCTTTGCCACGACAAGGCAGTAATCCATGAAGGGGCTCTTCATATTATATATATGCTACAATATAGGTTCCATCACTGAAAAAACAGAATTGTTACATATATTAATGTTTGGGGCTTGTACTGCTGTCCAAGGAACACACGGCGCTTCTGAAATTATAGGTCTAAACAGTACATCATTTTGTGTACTATAAAAAGGATTTTCAATGTAACATGGAAATCATCTAAAAACAATTGGATCGTTACAGGAAATATAAAATATAAGATATTTTTATCTCTTCTTATTTAGATGCAATGTTCTGGCTCTTCAAGGGTTGACCCATGAAAAATGCCTTGCAGTAGTCTAGACTTGGAATTCCTAGTGCAAATTCCAGCAATACTAGGTCTTTCTCTTCCTCTTAGATTACAAGATAGATAGATGTATTATTTATTTATCTTACATCTAGATATAAGACACAGATATAATTAGAGGTGGCAATAATAAAATCTTCTCCCAGTACAAAAATATCCTGTGGATTCACAAAGCAGCAATACCAAACCAAGAACTGTTCTGTTCTCTGTCAAGACTTATAAGTAGAACAGGTCAGATATAGCCCTTTATGGTAACCATAAAGCTCACCACAGTGCAGAAATGCAAGCGGCTCAAGAAAAACAAATCAGCTTACCTCAGAAGTTGAGGATTTGGGAAAACAAATTAGAGAAGAGTATAATTTTATCTATCAAAAGGTCAGTCAGGGAATGAGAAACACTACACATTCAGGAAATCAGATCTCTTAAGTTAGAAAATTGTTTGACAACAGAAATCTGATTTTCAAGAACTTTTTTTTTATAGAACCAACTCCGGCAGATTTATTTTCCTGACTCATATCATACCTCTTTTTTTTTTTAAAGCTTCATTAAACATCTCTATTCTACTCACTTAATCTTTCTGCATATTTAAGAGCTAGACATATTTTTGTATTCAGGTTCTAAGTCAAGTGATTTGAGTGGCTGATTACCTGATCACTATAAAACTTCAGGTTCATCATCCAACACATCCTGCTTTTTTTTTTTACCTCATATGCAGGTACACAAGAATCTGCTGCCTCAAGTTGCAAGGCCAAATCTTGCTCATCCAACTTAGAGACTGATCAAATACCGATAATATCCTCTACAAGAGAAGTGTGTCTCTTAGTGAGGATATATTTATCCCTTTGAATCAGCAATAACTAATTTCTCCAATTGAAGTCTTCAGTTCTTCCACATATAATCTTTTATTTCTCTTCGTACTTGTTAGGCTCCCTACTTTCCCTTTTTGGATTCTTTTCACTAAAAAAATGGCAAACTGATACCTTATAAACAAAAATATGAGCTTTTATTTTCAGAAATTCCTCTAAATTAGCAACACCCATTGGAAATATGATCTGCACCACTCTTATGGCTTTCTGGAAAAACATTAAAACTTGGTTTTGCTTGGGGCCCCAAGGGGATGCTCACCTCTGGAGGTGGTTGATCAAGGTAAGGAGATTTCATCCCTGTACCCTCCATCTCTTAGTTCCTGTATTATTGCAGTTTTATTTTTAAAATTTGCATAGTTTTAACTCTTTCTATTTATGATTTCATGATCTGTAAGCTGCTCAGAATTCCCTTATGGGGAGATGGGTGGTTTATAAATTTAACAAATAAACATAACATAAATACAATGAAATAATTTAAAACTACTGAAAATGATTTAGATAACTTGAAAATAAGGCTTCGTAAGGTTCTGTAAGGTTCTTTTAAAAGATGATAAGTATGGCGGTTCCTCCAAAATTTAGGGGACCATGACTAAGTAGGCCTGGTCCCATGTTACCACAAAACAAACTAATGGTCCCTAAAGATGAATCTCTCCTGATTATTTTCTTGGATAACTCAGTCTTAGGTATTTGGAACTAAAAGTAAACTCACATGTTCAGACATTTTTTAAAAAACGTGTCTCCGTACTACCTACTCTTTGACATACCCAGAATCTGCATGCTGATTTGATGCAATCAATGAATGGAAAGTTCCCTTGGTGCAAGTTTAATTTTTACTAATATTCATTGCTTACATTTCTTTCAGTTGTTATACAAAGTATACAAGTACAATGAAGAGCAACAAAGATGATTGGGGGACTGGAGGCTAAAACATATAGAGAACGGTTGCTGGAATTGGGTATGTGTAGTTTAATGAAGAGAAGGGTGAGGGGTGACAGATAGCAGTGTTCCAATATCTCAGGGGCTGCCACAAAGAAGAGGGAGTCAAGCTATTCTCCAAAGCATCTGAAGGCAGGACAAGAAGCAACAGATGGAAATTAGTCAAGGAGAGAAGCAACCTAGAACTAAGGAGAAACTTCCTGACAATTAGAACAATTAACCAGTGGAACAACCTGCCTCCAGAAGTGGTGAATGCTCCAACACTGGAAGTTTTTAAGAAGAGACTGGACAGCCATTTTTCTGAAATGGTATAGGGTTTCCTGCCTTAGCAGGGGGTTGGACTAGATGACCTCCAAGGTCCCTTCCTCCTCCTCCTCCTCCTCCTCCTCCTCCTCCTCCTCCAACCTCCTCCTCCTCCTCCTCATTATTATTATTATTATTATTATTATTATTATTATTATTATTATTATTATTATTATTATTATTATTTCTGCTCAAGCCTTATCTCAACTCTAGCATCAGAACCTATTTTTCCTCCTTTTCCCCTTCTTGAACTATTGTGATCCATTTGCCTCAAAGACACAATCTGAAGGTTGGTTCCTTATTAATTATAAAGTCTTTATTTTGGTAACTCTAACAGACAAACCTGGAACCAAGAGTTCATAGGAAATTACTACATAAACCTTTGATCAAATTACAGTTAGTAGCTGCTTTTGTATCTATTTTGGTTTGAGGTGTTTTTATGGGTCTAAAAATGGCAATATTCCAGTACAAATTGCACACGTATTACATTTGTCTTGAGGAATTCAAAGTGTGCAAAACAGGAAGTACACTTACAAAATATGCATATATCTCCTATGGCAGTGGTGTGCAACTAAGAGCCACATGTAATATAGTTACATAACCTTACAACTCAGTGTCCAAACAAGAATCAAAATGTTAGGCCCATTCATTCTAGGTATCTTGGAGATCATATGGGCATCTGGGGTTATGCTATTATATCTTTAGATAGCAATCTGCAATGTACGCTGGTTTGAAGGCTGAAGAAGATATCAAAACCCACAGTCCAAAACGTATTGTGATCAGGATCCCAAAACAATAGGCTTTGGAGAAGTTGGAGTTTTAAAGAATGAAATGAGTGTGTGAGAGGACAGGCTGCTAGCAAAATGGTCAGCAACTAGGATTCTGATATCCTATCCCTTTGGACCTCTCCCTAGCCAGCTACGTCTGGTTATAAAAAGTGAGCAGAGAGAAAGTTGGATGTGGCTATGTGGGAATGAGAAAGAAACTAAAACAGCCTGAAGCAGTCACTGTTTACCAGAGGTAGGGGGTCATAAAGTGAAGAGGTGGAGGAACAGAAGTTGTGGTAGAACAGGGGGAAGAGTAGTATAGTAAACAGTGAGTGCTAGCATTTGAGTGCTTGGGTGTGATTTACCTAAAGGCCTGTGTAGTTGTGTTGGCTCTCTTTTTAAAAGAACCTGTAACAAAATGGTAGCAGAGGTGGGATGTCCAAAAAGTGGGATATCCAAAAGGAAACATATCTGCCCCAAGGGAGCAGCCACATAAGTTGGAGATGGCTTAATGTACACTAAGTGAAAAGAAAGCAAACCTTGCTTAAAAGGAGGGGCAGCAAAAGGAAGGGAGTTTGGCCTTCCTTTGGACTAGAATTTGCAGAAACTAGTTAAAATCCTGGTTGAGGAAACCAGACTAGAGCTTACACCAAGCAAGCCAACATGGAAAAAGTACAGAATAACCGAGTTGGAAAGGACTTTGGATGTCCTCATCAAGCAGGAGACCCTATACAATTTTACACAAATGGCTGTCCAGTCTCTTCTTAAAAGCCTCCAGTGGTTGAGCACCCACAACTTCTGATGACAAGCTTTTCCACTGTTTAAGTGTTCTCACTGATAGGAAATTTCTCCTTAGTTCTAGATTGCTTCTCTCCTTGATTGGTTTCCATCCATTGCTTCTTATCTTGCCTCCTACTGCTTTGTAAAATAGGTTGACCCTCTCTTCTTTGTGGCATCCCCTCAAATATTGAAATAGTAGTATCATATCTCCCCAGTCCTTTTCAATAGACTAAACATACCCTAAAAACATATTTATTTGAACAAGCCGGCCTGGTCTGATGGGTTTAGGGGTATTTTAACATTTTGTATTAATTTATTTAATTGGGCTACTGTATTTAATATTTCTTTTAATTTTTATATATTGTATTTTATTGTATTGCCCTGTACACTGCCCTGAGTCCTTCGGGAGAAGGGCGGTATAAAAATTTAATAATAATAATAATAATAATAATAATAATAATAATAATAATAATAATAATAATAATAATAATAATAATAATAATAATAATAATAATAATAATAATAATTATTATTATTATTATTATTATTATTATTATTCCCAGCTAAAAGTGATTCTGGGCCCAGATACTTGCACCAATATCATCACAGAAATGGTAAGGCAGCAGCAAGAAGAAGAACTGATTAATTAAAGAGGAATTTGGGCTGAAAGGGAAAGAGAGAAGCAAAGAGGGGACAGTTCAAGGGGATAATAGACCTTTAATGGGATATAATCATCAGAAGGGGAAGATTCAGCTCCAAATTTTCAAAATGTGTAGAGATTGGAAATGGTCCCAAAGACATTAAAATTCTCATGTTTCCAAAGAAAGAAGACATAGAAGCCTATTTTACAATGCTTGAAAATGTGGTTATCTTTCGGAAGCGGTTTGAGAGTGAATAGCTAGTCAGATTAGCTCCATGTTTAGCAAGGATGCCTTTGAGAACTTATCATAGTCTTCCAGGAAAAAAGAGTTAAAGATATGATCTGATATAGGAGTGATGCCACTCTGTACACCAATAGGCTTCTATTTAGGTGCTATTCCTACACCACCATGAAGAGATTCAAGAATTATGGGTAAGGTTGGATGACCTAGCAAGGAAATGGTTAAGTTCAGATGAAAGAAGCAAGCAGTTACAGTTACTCACTATCAAATTGAAAGTTTTGCATGACAACTCAGGGTCAGATCAAAGCATGGTTGAATTACCTCAGCACTATATATGGCAGCACGAAAATCATAGGACATTAGAAAGGAAGACACAGAAGGAGAGGAGAATAAGAACGTTTCCTCAGAAAATAAGAAATAAGGAGCTGGAAAATAGAAAGATAAAAAGAGTAAAGAAGCATTTAATTTCTACCCAAACCAAAGGAAGATAATGGTAGGTAGAAAGACCCCTAGTTGTTACATCTCTGGGAATAGTGGCCATTTGTTCAAGAATTGTAAAAGCCACTGACATTCGTACTTATGGGCACAGAGATCAATTATTATTTTTACTGACTTGAATAGGATAAAAGTGAGTGGAGTAAGGAAGTGAATAGAGTATAACAATCATATAAACTACCTTTAATATGAATTGCATGTAAAGAAAATGGAATACTGTCCATTTTGGATTGTGTCCCAACATCATTCCATTGAAAGGTGGTGCCTGAGCTAGAAAAAGTGGTGCTCTTCCCCCTATCTCAGTTTAAGAATGAAAAGGAAAATATATTTTTATGTTTTCTGGTTATTAAACACTCCATTTTGTGATTCTCTTTTGTTTCTGAACATTCAGCCTCTTCTATTCTGGGCTGCTACTTGAATCAAATTCATGGGGTTGTTAGAATGATACTATTCTGCTGATAAAGTATTGCAGAATGCTGTGGCAACAATCTAGGACTCAGCAGGGAAGCTGTAAAGACAGCTATTTTTGTAATGTTTAAAATTACACTAAATTAATAAAAAAAAACTCCTGCTGAGCTTCCAGATTTAAAATAGCATATTGTTGTTGTATAATTGATCAGTGAATCAGGACTTGGTTAATTCACTACATACTATAATGGGGAAAGATCATAACATTTCCAAAGTTTAGAAATTTTATCAGTTGCAATAGAGTATAATGAGCGTTGGTAAATTAATCATAGGAATGAAATTTAATTTTATTTTAGGAAAGTTACAAGCCTTTAAATTATATTTTTGTTTAATTTTACCAAGGCAGAGAATGCATTCAATATTTAACTTTATAATTATAACACAACACTTTTTTCCAAAATGGTTACGGCTGCCCTCTTTATGAGTAGTTCTTTGTACTGATCAATGAAGAAAACTATTAATTTAATCTGATTTCCCAAATAAATGTCATAGTTAAGTTCTGTTAACTATTTGTGTGCCAATTCTATCTTGTAGTTTTTTTACATATCTTTTTTTTTGCTAAAGATACCTACTACACTTTTTTAAAAAAAATGTTCACAAGCAATTTTATAAATTCATTGTTTTAGACAATATATCTCTTTATCTATGATTGTTGTTGTTGTTGTTAGCTGCGAAGTCGTGTCCGACCCATCGCGACCCTATGGACAACATTCCTCCAGGCCTTCCTGTCCTCTACCATCTTCTGGAGTCCATTTAAGCTCACGCCTACTGCTTCAGTGACTCCATCCAGCCACCTCATTCTCTGTCGTCCCCTTCTTCTATTGCCCTCGATCTTTCCCAGCATTAGGCTTTTCTCCAGTGAGTCCTTCCTTCTCATTAGGTGGCCAAAGTATTTGAGTTTTAGCTTCAGGATCTGGCCTTCTAAAGAGCAGTCGGGATTGATCTCCTCTAGGACTGACCGGTTTGATCGCCTTGCAGTCCAAGGGACTCGCAGGAGTCTTCTCCAGCACCATAGTTCAAAGGCCTCAATTCTTTGGTGCTCAGCCTTTCTTATGGTCCAAATTTCACTGCCATACATTGCAACTGGGAAGACCATAGCCTTGACTATACGCACTTTTGTTGACAGGGTGATGTCTCTGCTTTTTAGTGTGCTGTCTAGATTTGCCATGGCTTTCCTCCCCAGGAGCAAGCGTCTTTTAATTTCTTGGCTACAGTCCCCATCTGCAGTGATCTTGGAGCCCAGGAAAATAAAATCTGTCACTACCTCCATTTCTTCCCCATCTATTTGCCAGGAATTGAGAGGGCCAGATGCCATGATCTTGGTTTTCTTAATGTTAAGTTTCAACCCAAGTTTTGCACTCTCCTTCTTCACCCGCAACAAGAGGCTCTTTAGTTCTTCTTCACTTTCTGCCATTAGAGTGGTATCATCTGCGTATCTTAGGTTGTTGATATTTCTTCCGGCAATCTTAATTCCAACTTTTGATTCATCTAGCCCTGCCTTTCTCATGATGTGCTCTGCATATAAGTTAAATAGGCAGGGCGACAGTATACAGCCTTGCCGGACTCCTTTCCCAATTTTGAACCAATCAGTGGTTCCATGTCCAGTTCTCACTGTTGCTTCTTGACCCGCATATAGGTTTCTCAAGAGACAAATAAGATGGTCTGGTACTCCCATCTCTTTAAGAACTTGCCACAGTTTGTTATGATCCACACAATCAAAGGCTTTAGCATAGTCAATGAAGCAGAAGTAGATGTTTTTCTGGAATTCCCTAGCTTTCTCCATGATCCAGCGTATGTTGGCAATTTGATCTCTAGTTCCTCTGCCTCTTCGAAATCCTGCCTGTACTTCTGGTAGTTCTCGATCCACATACTGCTGAAGTCTAGCTTGTAGGATTTTAAGCATGACTTTACTAGCATGAGAAATGAGTGCAATGGTGCGATAGTTTGAACATTCTTTGGCACTGCCTTTCTTTGGAATTGGAATGTAAACTGATCTTTTCCAATCCTGTGGCCACTGTTGAGTTTTCCAAATTTGCTGGCAAATTGAGTGTAGCACTTTTACTGCATTGTCTTTTAAGATTTTGAATAGCTCAGCTGGAATACTGTCACCTCCACTAGCTTTGTTGTTGCTCAGCTTTTCTAAGGCCCACTTCACTTCACATTCTAGGATGTCTGGCTCGAGGTCAGTGACCACCTCATTGTGATTATCTGGGATGTTAAGCTCATTCTTGTATAGTTCTTCTGTGTAATTTTGCCACCTCTTCTTAATCTCTTCTGCCTCTGTTAGGTCCCTGCCATTTTGGTCCTTTATCATGCCCATTTTTGCATTAAACGTTCCCTTCATCTCTCCAATTTTCTTGAAAAGATCTCTGGTCCTCCCTATTCTATTGTTTTCTTCTATTTCTTTGCACTGTTCATTTAAGAAGGCATTCTTATTTCTTTTAGCTATTCTCTGGAATTCTGCATTCAATTGGGCATATCTATGTTTTTCTCCCTTGCCTTTCGCTTCCCTCCTTTCCTCAGCTATTTCCAAAGATTCCTCAGACAGCCATTTTGCTTTCTTGCATTTCTTTTTCTTTGGGATGGTTTTGGTTGCTACCTGTTGTACAATGTCGCAAACCTCTGTCCATAGTTCTTCAGGCACTCTGTCTATCAGATCTAATTCCTTAAATCTATTTGTCACCTCTACTGTATATTCAACAGGGATATGATTCAATTCATACCTGAGTGGCCTAGTGCTTTTCCCTACTTTCTTCAGTTTAAGCCTAAGCTTTGCAAGGAGAAGCTCATGGTCTGAGCCACAGTCAGCTCCTGGTCTTGTTTTTACTGACTGTATAGAGCTTCTCCATCTTTGGCTGCAGAGCATATAGTCAATCTGATTTCTGTGTTGACCGTCTGGTGATGTCCATGTGTAGAGCCGTCTCTTGGGTTGTTGGAAAAGAGTGTTTGCTATGACCATCGTATTCTCTTGACAAAATTCTATCAGCCTGTGCCCTGCTTCATTTTGTACTCCAAGGCCAAACTTGCCTGTTATTCCAGTTATCTTTTGGCTTCCTACTTTAGCATTCCAATCCCCCATGATGATAAGGACATCATTTTTGGGTGTTAGTTCTATAAGGTGCTGTAGGGCTTCATAGAACCGGTCAATTTCTTCCTCTTCAGCACTGGTGGTTGGGGCATAGACTTGGACTACTGTGATATTGAATGGTTTGCCTTGGATTCGAACTGAGATCATTCTGTCATTTTGAGGATTGTATCCCAGTATTGCTTTTCCTACTCTTTTATTGACTATGAAGGCTACTCCATTTCTTCTGAGGGATTCTTGCCCGCAGTAGTATACCTGATGGTCATCTGAATTAAATTCACCCATTCCTGTCCATTTTAGTTCGCTGATACCTAAGATGTCGATGTTCAGTCTTGTCATCTCTTGTTTGACCACGTCCAACTTTCCTTGATTCATGGATCTTACATTCCAGGTTCCTATGGAGAAAAAATCTTTACAGCATCGGACTTTCCTTTCCTTATCTATGATACTCTGTACTAATGGGAGGAACTTGTCATATTGCCTGCAATTTATCAGAATTTCTACCCAATCCACATGGAAGGTACCAAACTTCAAAAGTCTAGTATGAGTCACTAGGGTTTACTAGATCTGATTCAGCAGAGCCAAAGTGAAAATCAATTTTGCTGCCGCAATAAAATGCTCGCTGACAGATATGCAGTTTCTTAAAGTAGGAAAATAAAACTTTTTTTTTCCAATCCAGGGCCATGTGAGGAGAAAAAGGAAAAATGAAGAATGAGGTCAGAACCCTTCCTTTTCCTTTTTGCCACTATCACTTTTTCTCCGTATTTTAGGCATCTTTCTCCATGCACAGACAAGGATCTGCTAGGGAAATATCAGTTTTATCTTCACATACTGAATCAACCATGTGCAAAGAATGTTGACTATCAAATTAATGACACATCACAATTCTTCCTCTTTATGGTGCTCACAGGAAGTTAGAAAGTGAAGGAAAACATAGTCTGAAACAAAAAGACATTTTTCAATATTTACCAGTCCTATAATATTTACCAGAGCTATAAATAAATTAGTGCAACTCTTATTTCAATTAATCATTCAATTCAATTCAGTCAAAAGGGACCTTGGGGGTCTTCTAGACTAACCCCTGCTCAAGCAGAAGACCCTATATACCATTTCAGATAGGTGGCTGTGCAGTCTTTTCTTTAAAACCTCCAGTAATGAAGCACCCACAACTTCTGACAGCAAGCTGTTCCACTGGTTAATTATCCTCACTGTTAGGAAATTTCTCCTTAATTCCAGATTGCTTCTCTCCTTGATTAGTTTCTATCCATTGTTTCTTGTCCTGCCTTCTGGTGCTTTGGAAAATAAATTTACCCCCTTCTTTTTCTGGCACCCTGTCAAATACTGGAATACTGCTATCATGTCACCTCTAGTCCTTCTTTTTTCTAGATTGGCCATACCCAATTCTTGCAACCATTCTTCATATGTTTATGTCTCCAGACCCTTCAACATCATAGTTGCTATTCTTTGCACTTTTTCCTGAATCTCAACATCTTTTTTTGTAATGCAGTGATCAAAACTAGGTGCAATATTCCAGGTGTACATAGTCTTACTAAGGCTTTATAAAGAGATACTAATACATGTGATTTTTATTCTATGGCTGTTTATACAAACAAGGATTGTATTAGCTTTTTGGCTGCTTCCACACACTGTTGGCTCATGTTTAAGTGATCATCCACTTCTATTCCTTCATCTAGGTCTTTTATGATGATATTGAAGAGTACTAGATCTAAGATGGAACCTTGTGGTACCCCACTGCTTCCTTCCTTCCATGTAGATTTAATTTAATTTAATTTAATTTAATAATATTTCTTTACCGCCTTTCTTCCGAAGGACTCAGGGCGGTGAACAGGGCAAGAATAAAAATACAGGATTACAAAAGTTAAAAAATAATTAAATACATGCCCATATACTAAAAACAATTAATACATCTTAAAACCCCAATAAAATAACAATAACAACCCCCCCAGTCCCCCATCAGGCCAGGCCAGCTTGTTCAAAAAAGTATGTTTTTAGCTCGCGGCGAAAGGAGCGAAGATTGGGCGCCGTCCGGAGCTCAACCGGTAGCTGATTCCATAGCTCCGGGGCGCCCACAGAGAAGGATCTCCCCCTGGGGGCCACCAATTGACATTCTCTGACTGGTGGCACCCTGAGGAGGCCCTCTCTGTGGGAACGCACAGGGCGGAGGGAAGTTGATGCCGGCAGCAGGTGTTCCCTAAGGTACTCCGGACCCCTGCCATGTAGGGCTTTGAACACCATTACTAGTACCTTGAATCTCACCCGGAAGACAACTGGTAACCAATGCAGCTCACGGAGCAGAGGTGTAACATGGGAGTATCGGGAGACTCCCAACACAACTCTCGTGGCTGCATTCTGTACCAGTTGGAGCCTCCGGGTGGTCCTCAAGGGCAGCCCCATGTAGAGAGTGTTGCAGTAGTCTAGTCGAGAGGTCACGAGCGCGTGAGTGACCGTGCATAGATCATCCCGGCTTAGATAGGGCTGCAACTGGCGCACCAGGCGAACCTGGGCGAAAGCCCCCCTAGACACAGCCCCTATGTGATCTTCCAAGGTAAGCCGTGAATCTAGGAGGACTCCCAAGTTGCGAGCCCTATCTACAGGGGGGTAATAGTTCACCCCCCATAGAAAGAGGTGGAATATCCAAATAGACCCGGGATGAAGGTATACAAAGACACTCAGTCTTGTCGGGGTTGAGTTGAAGTCTGTTCCTCCCCATCCAGACCCGAACCGCCTCCAGGCAATGGGGCATCACGTTGAGGGTATCACTGGGGTCGAAAGGAAAAGCTGGGTATCATCAGCGTACCCAACTCCAAAACCACGAATGATCTCACCCAGCGGTTTCATATAGATGTTGAACAGGAGAGGTGAGAGGACCGACCCCTGAGGAACTCCACAAATGAGAGACCTCGCGGTCGACCTCTGCCCTCCTGTCAACACCGACTGCGAACGTCCCTGGAGATAGGAGGAGAACCACTGTAAAACCGTGCCTCCCACTCCCAATCCCCTGAGACGCCGCAGCAAGATACCATGGTCGATGGTATCGAAAGCCGCTGAGAGGTCTAATAGGACTAGAACAGAGGAATGTCCCCTGTCCCGAGCCCTCCAGAGATCATTCACCAGCGTGACCAATGCCGTCTCCGTGCTGTACCCGGGCCTGAAACCTGATTGGTACGGGTCTAGATAATCCGCTTCATCCAGGACCAGAGGGAGCTGATGCGCCACCACACTCTCAACAACCTTCGCAAGAAAGCGAAGGTTGGAGACGGGACGAAAGTTGTTCAATACAGCTGGGTCCAAGGCACGCTTCTTGAGGAGAGGTCTCACCACTGCCTCTTTCAAGATGGCGGGGAAGCTACCCTCATTCAGAGAAGCCGATATAACTGCCTGGAACCAGCTGCGTGTCCTCTCCCAGGCTGCATAAACCAGCCAGGAAGGGCACGGGTCCAATAAACATGTGGTGGAGCTCAGCCTCCCCATGATCCTGTCCACTTCCTCCAGAGTCACAGAATCAAACTCCTGTCAGGTAATATCGACAAGACCGCCCGCGTCCTGATCGCCAGACTCTGCCCAGTCAGAGTCCAGACCGGTCCGAATCCGAGCGATTTTGTCCGACAGATGTTGGTTAAACTCCTCAGCACGACCCTGCAAGGGTTCTTCCCTCACCTCTTGATTCAGGAGGGAGCGAGTCACCCTAAACAGGGCGGCCAGGCGATTATCTGCGGACGCGATAAGGGTAGCGAAGTGGTTAGACCTCGCCTCCCTTATCGCAGCAGATAAGACCTAATATAGGCTCTTAGTCGCAATCGGTCAGATTCGGATCGGCTGGATCTCCAACCGCTCTCTAGGCCCCGTCTCCGATGCTTCATCTCCCGGAGCTCCACGGAGAACCATGGAGCTCGATGGGATCTGCACCATGTCAGGGGCCGCAAGGGTACAACTCGGTCAAGAGCCTCAGTGGCTGCCCTTTCCCAGGCTTCCACTAAGGCATCTGCCGAGCTGTGAGCAAAGGAGGCAGGTGGGGACCCCAGCGCCGCCTGGAACCTCTCAGGATCCATTAAGCATCTGGGGCGGTACCATTTAATTGGTTCCACACACCCACGGCGGGGGGTGGCAAAACGGAAGACCAGCCGCAGGAGATGATGATCGGTCCATGACAGGGGCATAACAATTGGGGAGCCCCCACCAAGATCATCTAACCACCGTCCAGATAAGAAAACTAGGTCAAGGGTGTGGCCTCCCTCATGAGTCGGTCCCAAAATTTCTTGCATCAGGTCCATGGCCATCATGGAAGCCATGAACTCCTGAGCCAACTCAGATGATCCTCCAAGCGATGGTAGATTAAAGTCCCCCAAAACTATAAGTTTCGGGAACTCAATCACCAACCCAGAGAGGACATCGAGAAGCTCAGGCAGGGCTGCTGCTGTGTGACTAGGCGAAAGGTACACCAGCAGCAAGCCCAACTGCGCACCAGGGCCGCATCTCAAAAAGAGAGACTCACACCCGACTATCTGGGGAACGGTGGCCTCCCGCGGACACAAGGTCTCCCTCATAACAACAGCCACACCCCCGCCCCTACCCTGAGCCCGAGTCCAGTGTAGCACCCAGAAACCTGGTGGGCATAGGTCAACCAGAGGAATCCCACCCTCTGGGCCCAACCAAGTCTCTGTGATGCAAGCCAGGTCCGCCTGCTCACCCTCGACCAAGTCGCGGACGAGAGGAGCTTTATTAGCGACAGACCTGGCATTCAAGTACACCAGCCGGAGCTCAGGAGGCTGCACATCCTCACTTAATGTAGTACCATTAAGGACTACTCATTGAGTATCATTTGTCAGCAAGTTACAAATCCATCTGGTGGTGATGCTGTCTATCCCACATTTTTCTGGTTTACGAAGAACTAGGTTGTTGTCTATTTTGTCAAATGCCTTGTTGAAGTCTAAATATACTATGTCCATAGCATTTTGCTGGTCTACTATTTCAAAGGATGAAATAAGGTTGGTTTGGCATGATCTGTTTTTAACTTTATTTGTTTCTAGATTTCTAGAAGGAATATAAATCCTTCCGTTCCCACCATCTGGTCAGGTTTTTTAAAGATACGGTGCAATGGTTCTGAAATAACATCTGACAGATTCTTCAGAACTCTAGAATGTAATCCATCGGGTGCCAGTGATTTATTTTCATCAAGACCAGATAGATGTTCTCTTACCATTTTCTTACTTATTTTAATTTTTATTTCTAATCTGTCTTTTACAGTTATGTTTTTGATAGGTTGGGCTATAGTTTATTTTTGTGTGAAAATTAATGTAAAGAATGAGTTAAACAGCTTTGCTTTCTCTCTACTGCCTTTTACTTCTCTCTTTAGTGAACTGACTGTTTCCTTAACTTTTTTCATATTATTAATATGTTGAAAGAAATTGTTGTTATCGTCTTCGACTTTTGTTGCAAGTCTTTTTTCATGATGAGCCTTTGCTTTCCTAATTTCATATTTGCAGATTTGGGCTATCTGCTTATATTCTGCCTTAGTTATGTGTTCCTCTTTCCATTTTTTTGTACTTATTCTTTTTGTCTTTCAATTTATCAGAAAGATCTTTGATTTCAATCTCATGCAGTATTTTTCAATTATACCATTTGTTTAGCAACTCTTCAAAGTTACAACAGCACTGAAAAAAAGTGACCATCATAGCATCCTGGCAGCATCTTCAGTCATATGATCAAAATTTGGATGCTTAGCAACAAGTATATACTTATGATGGTTGCAGCATCCCAAGGTCATGTGATCACATTTGCAACCTTCCTAGCCAGCTCCAATAACCTAAGTCAATGGGAGAAGCCAGATACACTTAGCAATTGTGTGATTCCCTTAATTGCTGGAACTATTTGCTTAACAATCATGCCAAAAAGTGGTAAAATCAGGTGCAACTAAATTAACAACCACTTTGTTTAGCAATGGTCCCAATTATGGCTGTAAGTCAAGGACTACCTGTGCATGTGTATGGCTGGTACTCAATAAAACACCATCAGAAAGTAGCCTTTGGGTAGGAAACAGATGGCGCTTTATATGTATTTAGACACCATCCATACAAATCCTGGGGAGGGGGTGTCTGTTTTTATATAAATGACAGATGGGATAATAATGTCAAGGTAGTTTCAAGTCTGTGCTCCCCTAATGTGGAGTTTTTGACCATCAAATGTAGACCATTCTATCTGCCTAGAAAATTTTATCATTATCACAGCTGTGTATATCCCCCTGATGCAAACAAAGAGGATATGAATGTTCTCTATCATACCATCAGTGACTTACAAACTTCTTACTCAGAGGGTGCATTTATTGTAGTGGGGGACTTTAATCAAGTTGATTTTATTTTTATTTATTTTATTTTTATTACATTTATATCCCGCCCTTCTCCGAAGACTCAGGGCGGCTTACAAGCTTAGCAGTAGCCTTTATTCTATGTATATGGCTGCTTGTTAGGGCTTTCACACACACCCCAAGCAGCATTATTACAAAGTCAGCTTATTGGTGGATGGACATTGGGGAGAGAATGTTTTGTTCTCCCCCCCCCCAGACTGGCGGTGCGGGCTGGCGTTGTGAGGATTGACAGAGCCCTGGCCTGCCTGTTCCTTACTTTTTTTTGTTGACAGGCAGGCATTACGGCTAGCTCCATACCTGATGGGAATTAAGATCTCCCTATGGATAATCCAGTGTGGACGGGACCGAACCGTGGTGGGAGGATGGTTTTGGACTGGTCAGCGACCACCTCACTGGTGTGGGAGACCAGTTGGGGTGGGCCTGGCTTAGGACTCCCCTTTTCTCTCTCTGCTCCAGTTAGACTCCTCAGCCGGAGTGAGAGGACGGCTGAGGTTGTCCCTTAGAATTCCATCTCAGGTGAGAGCTGAGATGGCTTTGCAGATTGAGAGATATGCCCACTGGACCTCTTCTTTTTCCATCTTTGTATCATCAACGAACAATCCTTTGGCCATATTTACAACATCGGCCCCAAGAGACTATTTGAGCGCTATATGATCCATCGTTATTCTGAAGCGGACTTGTATGCCCTTAGGGCGGTTCCTGCCTCATGGGCGCGACCTGTCGCCTGTTTCCATACCCCCCTTAATGACGGGCCCAAGCTTTGGGACTCCGAGAGGTGGTTGGGCTTGGATAGGGGCCTCGAGTTAAGACGCGCTAAGAGGCCCCTGATCAGATTTTTAGCCGGTTATTTTAAGAGGTTAGGGAGGGGGAGGGAGGGGGGGGTGGGGAAGGAACCTGTAACCGGCACTCAGTCTGGACCTGTTAGAGGTCCTGACGGGACGGGGTTGGGGGAGGTGGCTGCTGGCGCTGGGAATGTGGGGGTGGGGCATCGAATCCCCACGGCGATAGGGTATGGCAGCAGGTGTTTGCGCGGAAGGTCATATCAACATCTGGGATCGCACCCCCGCTATCTTCGAGCGGTGGCGCGCTCCGACCCTCCGGTTAGCACCCTCTTACCCAGGGATGAGGGTGATCAGGCCCCTGAGCTCAGGCTGGTCTATTTTAATGCTAGATCCATAGTTAATAAAGCTCCCCTCATCCATGATCGGATCACGGAGGAATGTGCGGATCTAGCGTGCATCACGGAAACTTGGCTGGGCTCGGAGGGAGGGGTGCCTCTCACCGAGTTATGCCCGCCGGGTTTCCGGGTGCTGCACCAGCCACGGGCTCAGGGCAGGGGTGGTGGGGTGGCAGTGGTTATTCGGGAGACTTTGTGTCCCCGGGAGGCCACCATTGTCCAGATGGCCGGGAGTGAAACCCTCCTCTTGAGGTGTGGTCCTTGGGTTCAGTTGGGCTTGTTGCTTACATACCTGGCGCCCAGCTGTGTGGCAACAGCCCTGCCCGAGTTGCTCGACACCCTCTCAGGGTTGGCGGTGGAGTTCCCCAGGCTTATAGTCCTGGGTGACTTCAACCTGCCATCACTGGGAGGGTCGTCGGAGTTAGCTCAGGAGTTCATGGCTTCCATGACAGCCATGGGCCTGACCCAGGTTATTGAGGGCCCGACTCATGAGGGGGGTCACACTCTCGACCTGGTGTTCCTGTCTGGACAGTGGTTGGATGATCTGGGAGGGGGTTCTCCATCCATCACCCCTCTGTCATGGTCAGATCATCACCTCCTGAGGCTGGTTTTCCGTCATGCCATCCCCCGCCGCTGGGCGGTGGAGCCGACCAGGTGGTTCCGCCCCAGGCGCCTAATGGACCCAGATCGGTTCCAGAGGGCGCTTGGGCCTATACCTATCACCCTTACCCACAGCCCAGTCAATGCCCTGGTGGAGGCCTGGGAAACGGCAGCCACCAGGGCACTCGACTGCGTTGTACCCATGCGACCTCTGACCCGACGCAGATCCCCATGGTTCTCTGTGGAGCTCCGGGAGATGAAGCGGCGGAGACGAGGTCTAGAGAGTGGTTGGAGATCCAGCCGATCCGAATCCGACCGATTGCAGTTAAGAACCTTTATAAGGTCTTATCTTGCGGCGATAAGGACGGCGAAGTCTAACTACTTTGCCGCCCTTATCGCGTCCGCAGATAATCGCCCGGCCGCCCTATTTAGGGTGACTCGCTCCCTCCTTGATCAGGAGGTGAGAGAGGATCCCTTGCAGGGACGAGCCGAGGAGTTTAGTCATCATCTGGCGGACAAAATCGCTTGGATCCGGACCGGCTTGGACTCTGACTGGGCAGAGTCTAATGTGGAGGAATCAGGCGGTCTTGAGCACGTTATCTGGAATGAGTTCGACCCTGTTTCCCCTGATGATGTGGACAGGATCATGGGGAGACTGAGCACCACCACCTGTTTGTTGGATCCGTGCCCCTCCTGGCTAGCTTATGCAGCTCGGGAAGGAACACGAGGCTGGTTCCATGCAGTAATAACTGCTTACTTGAAGGAAGGTGTCTTTCCTGCCGCCTTGAAGGAGGCGGTGGTGAGACCCCTTCTCAAGAAGCCTGCTTTGGACCTGGCTGTTTTAAACAACTATCGTCCAGTCTCCAACCTTCGCTTTCTGGCGAAGGTTGTTGAGAGCGTGGTGGTGCATCAGCTCCCTCTGTTCCTGGAGGAAACTGATTATCTGGACCCGTACCAATCGGGCTTCAGGCCCGGACACAGCACGGAGACGGCATTGGTCGCACTGGTGAATGATCTCTGGAGGGCTAGGGACAGGGGTTGCTCCTCTGTCCTGGTCCTATTAGATCTCTCAGCAGCGTTCGATACCATCGACCATGGTATCCTACTGCGGTGTCTCAGGGGGCTGGGAGTGGGAGGCACCATTCTACGGTGGTTCTCCTCCTACCTCCAGGGCCGCTCGCAGTCGGTGTTGACAGGAGGGCAGAGATCCGCCCCGAGGTCTCTCATTTGTGGAGTTCCTCAGGGGTCGGTTCTCTCGCCTCTCCTGTTCAACATCTATATGAAGCCGCTGGGCGAGATCATTCATGGTTTTGGGGTGGGGTATCATCAGTACGCTGATGATACCCAACTTTTTCTTTCCACCCCGAACCAACCCAGTGATGCCCTCTCCGTGATGTCCCAGTGCCTGGAGGCGGTTCAGGTCTGGATGGGGAGAAACAGGCTTCGTCTCAATCCCGCCAAGACTGAGTGGCTGTGCATATCGGCATATTGGGTTAACCAAGTTATTCCATCCTTAATGATGGGGGCTGAGGTGTTACCCCCCGTCGATAGGGCTCGCAACTTGGGCGTCCTCCTGGATTCACGGCTCAATTTCGAAGACCATATAGGAGCCGTGACCAGGGGGGCTTTTGCTTAGGTTCGCCTGGTGCGCCAGTTGCATCCCTATCTGGACCGAGACGCCCTACGCACAGTTACTCACGCGCTTGTGACCTCCCGTTTGGACTACTGTAATGTTCTCTACATGGGGCTGCCCTTGAAGACCACTCGGAGGCTTCAACTGGTGCAGAATGCGGCCGCGCGAGTTGTAATGGGGGTTTCCCGATACTCCCATGTAACACCTCTACTCCGTGAGCTGCATTGGCTTCCGGTTGCCCTCCGGGTGAAATTCAAGGTGCTGGTTATCACCTATAAAGCCCTACATGGCCTGGGTCCGGGATATCTGAGGGAACACCTGCTGCCGGCATCAAACGCCCTTCGCCCAGTGCGCTCCCACAGGGAGGGTCTGCTCAGGGTCCCGCCGGTAAGAGATTGCCGGCGGGTGACACCCAGGGATAGGGCCTTCTCGGTGGGAGCGCCTGCCCTCTGGAACCAGCTGCCGGTGGAGCTGAGAACTGCCCCCGACCTCCAATCATTCCGCCGGGGCCTGAAGACCTGGCTCTTCGAGCTCTCGGGCCCAGACTGAGGAGAAATTTTGAATTTGGGGTTCTTTTTAATTGAGTACAGGGTCAATTTAATATTTTTTAATTTGGTTCTTAATTTTTGTATTTTGGATTTTTAATTCCCTGTAAACCGCCCTGAGTCCTCAGGGAATAGGGCGGTATATAAATATAACTAAATAAATAAATAAATAAATTGCCCCCAACAATCTGGGTCCTCATTTTACCTACCTCGGAAGGATGGAAGGCTGAGTCAACCTTGAGCCTGGTGGGATGCGAACCTGCACTAATTGCAGGCAGCTGGTGTTACTTAAGGAGGCATTAGCCCACTGCTGCACCAAGGCTGATTTGAAAGTTATTCTGCCATATTTCCATCAATATGTGGACTTTGCAACCAGAGGGGTCAATATATTGGATCTTGCTTATTCCAACATCAAGAATGCATTCAAAGCTATCCCCCACCCTCATTTTGGCACCTCTGACCATCTGTCAGTGCTGCTTATTCCACTGTATAAACCTTTATTACTCAGAAACCTACAGTAAAGCAGGTGAGGGTTTGGACAGAGGGAGATATGGAAGCATTATAAGACTGCTTTGAGTGCACGGATTGGGGAATGTTTAAAGAAGCAGCAACTGATAACCAACATGTAAATGTTGAGGAGTATGTCACCATGGTGTCTACATACTGTATATCTAAAAGTGCATAGAGGATATCTGTGTCCTTAAAAGCATTGTTGTGAGTGCAAATGAAAAACCATGGCTGACTTATGAGGTCTGCAAGATGCTGAATGTGGCTTTTAAATCCGGCGATGTTTGAAAAGTGCCATAAAAGGTGCAAAGCAAGCCCATTGCCAGAAAATTCAGAACATTTTTCAGGACTCAGCACATACCAGGTGAATGTGGCAAGGAATCCAGGCCATTACAGATTATAAGGTGGCTCCATCAAGATGCAAGGATGACAAAGACTTCCTAAACAAGGTGAACACATTTTTTGGAAGATTTGAGGCATCAAATAGCACTTCTGCAAGGAAAGCTGTGCCTCATCCTGATGAGCAAGTGCTTAGCTTTGATGTTGCCACTGTCCAGAAAACACTGTGGAAAGTTAACATTCAGAAAGAAGCAGGCCCAGATAATATCCCTAAATGTGTCCTTAGGGAATGCGCAGATGAGCTGATTTGTTGAGGGCTTGGTGAACTGGTGTAAGGAAAACAGCCTAGTTTTAAACACTGAAAAAACCAAAGAGATCATTGTCGATTTCAGAAAAGGAAGGCACAACCACACTTCTCTGTCCATTAATGATTCATCTGTGGAGCTTGTTTCCAGCATCAAATTCCTGGGTGTGCAGTTAACAAATAGGCTGGATTGGTGGCTACATTTTCTGTGTCACATGAGAAAAGCACATCTTCCTTCCCCTATCCTTACTACTTTCTACAGAGGGATGATTGAGAGCATCCTGTCATACAACATCACAGTCTGGTTTGGAAGCATCACTGCTTCAGACAGGAAGGCGGTGCAGAGAGTGGTGAGGATGGCCCAAAAGATCATTGGCAGTTCCCTCCCCTCCATCTAGGACATAGCATATAAGTGTTGCTTGAGCAGGGTCCGTAAGATTATCTGGGACACTACACATCTTCTTCATGACCTGTTTTCCTTGTTACTTTCTGGGAGAGGTCTGTATCTGTAGCAGAACATCCAGATTCAGCCATAGTTTCATTCCACACAGCATTAATCTTGTGAACTGTCAAGCTTCCTCCTTCCATTATATATTCAAGATGGACAGTGATTAATATTTATGTTACTTATATATAATGGTGTGGGTCTATACATATGTTGTATATAGTATGTTAAATGTGTGTTGTGTATGTGTACATTTTGAAAGCAAGAACTAAATTTCATTGTGCCCACAGTAAAAAATGACAATAAAAGTTATCCATCCATCCATCATCTATCTATCTATCTATCTATCTATCTATCTATCTATCTATCTATCTATCTATCAATAAGGGACGCGGTGGCTCAGTGGGTTAGGACGCTGAGCTTGTCGATCAGAAGGTCGGCAGTTTGGCGGGTCGAGTCCCGCGTAGCAGAGTGAGCGCCTGTTACTCGTCCCAGCTTCTGTCAACCTAGCAGTTCGAAAGCACGTAAAAAATGCAAGTAGAAAAATAGGGACCGCTACGGTGGGAAGGTAACAGCGTTCCGTGCGCCTTTGGCGTCTAGTCATGCCGGCCACATGACCACGGAGACGTCCTCGGACAAGCGCTGGCTCTTCGGCTTTGTAACGGAGATGAGCACCGGCCCCTATAGTTGGAAACGACTAGCACGCATGTGCGGGGGAACCTTGACCTTGACCTTGATCTATCAAACTTGATAGATTGTTACATAGCAGGTGAAGCTTGTATTCTGCTACTTCCCTGTTTGTGATCTTTTTGTCCATATTTACATCACAAAAAGCATTCTGAAACATTGTTATATGGAAACATCATTAACTACCATAGATCTTGACACGGTTACAAGGACTAAGCTATGGGAGAAGCTGGAAGCTGCCTCAACTGATCGCAGACTCCTCCATCTGTTACATGCCTTACATACCAAAACATCCCTCAAGGTAAGGTATAATATGCAAGGGTCTCTCTCGAGGTCAGATGAAACTCAAAAGGGGATAAACAGGGGTGCATTTTGGCCCCCTTGCTCTTCAACTTTTACATAAATGATATGATAAAATGATTAAATAATCCAAATTACCACCCCCCAAAAATAGGTGACTGAAGCATTGCTCTGCTGCTCTATGCAGATGACACTGTGATTTTTCTCCAAGACTACAGTTGGCTTTAAAAGGGCCTTGCAAGCCCTTGTCCAGTACTGCAAATGTAATAAACTGGACATAAATTATGAGAAAACAAAGGTTATGGCTTTTGCAAAAATGCTGAAATGGGACTCATGGTATTTAAATAGCCACAAAATAGAGCAGGTAACCATCTTTAAGTACCTAGGGGTGGTCATCCATGCCACTGGCTCACAAAGAGCCCATGGAGAATATGCGGCTGCCTCTAGCTAACGATCAGCGAATGCCATTCTTAAATTTTTCCGCACAAAGGGAGGACACTATGTTCCAGCTGCAATTAAGCTCTTTCTAGCCAAGTCACTAGGACAGTTTCTCTACGGAACCTTGCTTAGACCCTCAGCTTCATGTTTTACACCACTGGAAAGAGTTCTATCCAAATTTATCAGAACAATTCTCCAGATGCTGTGCTATGTCCCAAATGCACTTCTGTGCCTGGAGACAGGATTGATAAAAGTCGAAGCAAGAATCTGTATTGCTTCCTTAAACATCTGGTTAAGGTTTAATTGCTTTCTGCAAGGCCTTGCTCCATTAATTCTTCAAGATAAATTCTCCTCTTCATGAATCAAGGCAGTCGAGTCCAACCTTGCTAAACTAGGCTTCTCGTCAGCCTCAATTCTCAAATTGGACTACGACCAAGCAAAACAAACCTTGCGTCAAAGGGTAGAGGACATCGAGAGGCAAGCGGACTTAGGTATAGCTCCACTGTTTCTGGCTCCAGACTCATTAGATACATGGGTACACCTGCCAGGTATCTTAGTCAGTTGCAGTCAGTAAACCACCGGAAAGCATTCTTGCTTGCATGATGCCATGCGTTTCCATCGGCTGTCCTGTATGGCAAGTATAAAAAGACACCCTTGGCTGAAAGACTCTGCTCCTGTGGCTCAGGAGAGATGAAGACCATTGGACACATACTCCTTCGATGTTCCTTCTACAGAGCTATTCAGAAAAAATGTATCCTCCCCATAATTGATAGGTATCCTGGTCATTCGAAAAGTATTTATCTCCAGTGGCTGCTTAAGCATGAGCAGGCAATGATCACGGCGCAGGTGGCTAGATTCTGTGCAGCAGCATTGGGGATTGCCAGAAACATAAATAAACATTTTAGATCTTTTTCATAATCTTTTATAATTAATTTTATTATGTGTTTTTATATAGCATTGGGGGGGGGGAAAGTACCACTGTGTGTGACATTGGTACTTAACAGCATATTTTCTAATTTTTGAACACCTTTTTAATCTCAACCTCCTTCTTATCTTCTCACTCCAGAACAGACATGTCAAACCCAAGGCCTGGGGGCTGGATCTGACCCACGAAGTGGTTTCATGTGGCCCATGAAGCCACCCTGGAAACAGTGAGTGAATGGCCCCCGCTGCCTTGGCCCTGGCCCAGGCTGGCCGGGAGCCAATGTACAATTTTGTGGTGGTCATCTATGCTGAAATACATTCAGTCTTAGCTCCACAAGGCTGTCTGGAAACAGCAAGGGACAGGCCCCTGCCACGTCAGCACTGCCCCCTGGGCACACACTTCATTCCTTTGTGAGGAATGAAGAAATGCACCATCGCCTGGAAGTGGCCAGCATATGGCTCTGCCTATTTTGGGTAGGCTAGGGGCTGGGCAGCATTGTGCTTCTCTTCAGATTCGTGCCACCTGGCTCAGCCTCTCGGCACTGTGAGGAGAGCACCCTGCTGCCTGCCAAAACTGGGCAGGCTGGTGTCTGGGCAGCATTGCGCAGGTAACATCGACTCTCATCTCCTTCTGTGAGAGACCCTCAGATCTGTCCCACTCCTGCCCAGGCACGCATAGGCACCCTTGATGTGAACGATGTAGAACTGGCCATGCCCACCCAGTAGGCCACGTGCACTCCAGCCATGCCCACCCAGTAGACCATGCCTACCCTAGCCACACCCAGGGGGGAACCACAATGTTGATGCAGCCCTCAATGAAATTGAGTTTGACACCCTTGCTCTAGAAGGTAGATTTTTTTTTCTTTTTATTCTGTTATTAATTAATGAACTACTTCACACTTGATTACAGAATCCAGATTAAAGGATTCAATAACAGCTTATGTGCTGCTCAGGCAGCTTCTGATGCCTTCCCCCACTTCTCTGTGTCCTTCACTGTTTTAACTCAGCAGACTTGTCAAAAAAATCCACAGAACTACTATAGCCCAGCTCCACTAATTGCCACTTCCACCCCTAAATCAGCAGTTCATGCTCTTTCTATGCAAACTACCCAACAGAATGGCAAGCAGACAGACAAAGGAATCTTGAACTCTTGCAAGCTATAATAACATAGCTTCTGCTGTTAACAGTCAATCTTCTACAGAAACAAAAACAAAGATGCAGCTCTTAGGTGGTAGGTATCATCTATCAGCACTACATTTTTTTTATAAAGAATGAGGTTTCAGACACAAAGAATTATGCATTCCTGACTTTACAAGCCAGAATTATATAACAATAAATTCATTGAATTCAAACAGAAGAGCCAACGGTCAGTGTGCACACATTCACAGGGCACATCAGATAAAACTCAGAGGGTTCAGAGACCTTATCTTCCTTTTATTGTAAAGTAAACCTCAACCTTATTCCAAAACCCAGTGCACTGGAGAGCTAGTTGAGCATCCTATATGTTACCATGGCCAATAACATGTCTCGGAGCAGCACTACATGTAGTCCTCGACTTACAATCACAATTGAACCCCAAAATTTCCATTGCTAAATGAAGCATTTATTAAGTGAATGTGTCTCATTTTATGACCGTTTGCCACAATTGATAAATGAATCATGCAGCCATTTAGCAAATCCAATTTCCCTCATTGACTTTGTTTGTTGGAAGCCAGTGGGACAGTTTCAAATGGTGATCACATGACCCCAGCACAGCGTAACTGTCATAAATTTATGCCATTTGCCAAGTGCCTAAATTTTGATCATGTGACCATGGGGACACTGCAGCAGTTGTAAGTGTCAAAAATGGCCATAAGTCACCTTTTTTCAGTGCTGTTGTTAATTCTGAATGATCATTAAATGAACGGTTGTAAGTCGAGGATTATCTGTAAAGTAGCAGCTCTTATCTAAAGTTGTTCTCCATCAACTGATATGAAGTAATATACTACCCATCAGGAGTAATAGTTGTTAAAAACATCTTTCATTATTTAAACAGTCCACAATAGTGACTGTTAATCATATTTTTTATGATTTATGTTAATCACATTTTGTAAAATAATCCCTTTGTTTTTCCTAAATTTATTGTCAACAATTGTTGCTAAAACAATATGAAACCTATTACACCTATTACACTAACACTTCTAAAACACAATAATCAATATTAATTTCAAGTGTTTATATTCCATACAGTCCTAATTTTTCTATATAAAAACATGTAACTAATATAACCATTAAATTACTTCAATATTGTAACAATGTTCAGTTCTTTAGCAATAAAGACCAGGTTTTACAGTCAATTCAGTTATAAATGCATTAACAGAGGGATAGAATCAAGATCAAGTGAAGTACTAATACCACTTTACAATGCTTTGGTAAGGCCACACCTGGAATACTGCATCCAGTTTTGGTCACCACAATGTAAAAAAGGTGTCGAGACTCTAGAAAGGGTACAGAGAAGAGCAACAAAGATGATTAGGGGGCTGGAGGCTAAAACATATAGGGAACGGTTGCTGGAATTGGGTATGTGTAGTTTAATGAAGAGAAGGGTGAGGGGTGACATGATAGCAGTGTTCCAATATCTCAGGGGCCGCCACAAAGAAGAGGGAGTCAAGCTATTCTCCAAAGCACCTGAAAGCAGGACTAGAAGCAACGGATGGAAACTAGTCAAGGAGAGAAGCAACCTAGAACTTAGGAGAAACTTCCTGACAGTTAGAACAATTAACCAGTGGAACAACCTGCCTCCAGAGGTGGTGAATGCTCCAACACTAGAGGTTTTTAAGAAGAGACTGGACAGCCATTTGCCTGAAATGGTATAAGGTTTCCTGCCTTAGCAGGGGGTTGGACTAGATGACCTCCAAGGTCCCTTCCAACTTTATTATTATTATTATTATTATTATTATTATTATTATTATTATTATTATTATTATTATTATTATTATTATTATTAATTTCCCAATTTCTGCTTTATGAAGAGTGAAAAATATTTCTTTAGCCACTTTCTCTACATAAAACTTCCATTCCTGTGTATCTTGTATATATATTGGCATACAAATTTCAGACCACTGAATCAGAACTGTAAAATTTAGAACAGCTTGAAAAAAATTAACACCTGTACATTCTTACACAACCTATAGTT
Source organism: Vipera ursinii (assembly GCF_947247035.1). Lineage (NCBI taxonomy): Eukaryota > Metazoa > Chordata > Lepidosauria > Squamata > Viperidae > Vipera > Vipera ursinii. The sequence continues at coordinate 95,447,291 of NC_139517.1, forward strand.
ATTGAATTAAAGGACAGATTAGAATTCATCAGATTTTTCAGTTCTTTGAATGTGGCAACAAATGCAAATACGGATTTGGAAAGAATACACACAATATGCATTTAAATAAAAATCAGATATTTTTAATGATGATAATGGATGATGGATAAAAAGAAATCAGATTTAATATAGATACAGAATAGGATGGGATTATAGATCAAGATATGCAAAACTAGCCTACGCTGAAAATACATTCACCCTACCCTCTCCTGAATTATCTTTTTTCTCCTTAAAAAAAAAATCTCCAAATGCATTTTAAAAGGAAGTTACTCTTATATAATCTGCTCTGAATAATGGGGATACATGAGTAATAATATAAAGCATATATCGGTGCTTATCCATATGTGGTTTTTCAAAAAAATCTTAAGCAGCTTTGAGGGCCCCATTTTTATTAAAGTGGAATTGGATTATTTTGATGGAGTTTGTGATTGTTTAGTGAGCTGGGTTTATAGAGAGTAGACTGAGAATATGATTAAATGGATTCCTAGCAGGCTTCAAAAATCAAGAAAGATACTGAGTTACTTCCAAACCATTTCCTTTATTATTCCTCATGTTCAGACAAAAATCTTGCAAAACTAAAGCAACTACTTCCAACATTAAAGATATACTCTTACTGAGAACTTCTAGGAGGGAGGTATCTTAAACTTCTTTCTCCCAACCAAACTACCTACACTGTCTCTTGATCCTCTGGAATGTAGCCCTTTCCTCGTGGGAATCCAGACTACTTCCACAACAATTTATTTGCTTCCAGAAAATGAAGCAATGTGATATAGTTTTTAAAAAAAATATATTAAAGTCATAAGATGGAGTCTTCTCAACTAGATCAGATTTAATTGTTTGGAGGGGAGTTAAATAAAATGATAATTTGGGTTATAGTACGGTATGAGAGAAATAATTATAAATAATTATAGATCTTCAGAAAAATGAAAATAAAACAGGAGTTCAGATCAACAATTAGTCAGATTCCCATTATAATTATTAAATTATGGTGTGTGGGGGGAGGGAGGTTGGGGTCTGGAATTTCAGAGGCAACTAGGTGGCTAAGCATCCAAAATCCCAGATCCAATGTCAACCATCTGTAGATGAGCCTGGAAAGATTGCAATCTGAAATTCAGAAACAAGAGTAGGTAACATTTTTGGAACCTGCATGGAATTTGAAGACTAAATTATAGGCGCTCATATGAAAGAACTGCTAATGAAAGCATCCTGATTTACACAATGGGTGCCATGTTGAGTGTACTTCATACAACCTATCAAATTATTAGCTATTACATTAAAATAATTCTGATTCTCCTCTCTAAGTATTTTCCAAAAATTGTGATAATCTAAATTTTATTCTGTGCAGGAATAATAAATTTCCAAACAAATTGCAGCCATCTGCAATGGCTGCCATGTTGAGCATACTTCATACAACTTATCAAATTATTAGCTATTACATTAAAATAATTCTGATTCTCCTTTCTAAGTATTTTCCAAGAATTGTGATAATCTAAATTTTATTCTGTGCAGGAATGATAAATTTCCAAACAAATTGGAGCCATCTGGATGTTTTATTTTCTAAACATGACTATAAAGTCTGTCACATATGGTGGCATTCTTGCATTCTTGCAATTAAGATGAAACATTGCTTAAAGGCTTGTCCCTTGCTTAGAAAAAAATAAATAAGAAAGGAGTTTATAATTCCTATTCTATGTCAACCTACTGGCAGAAACTCCCCCCTCCCCGCTTACTCCTTCCCAATTCATTTTTCTCACTGTAGCATTCTTTTCCACATGCTGAAGTCAGAGGGAGTAATGAGAATGACACGGCAGCTTTAAAGTGTTTTTTGAGACTGAAAAATAGAAAATATGGCAGAAATACTCTGGATTTACAGGTTCAGCATCCCACTGCATTCCATTACTTTCTATGTGAATGCATTTGAATTTGATTATGTACTTTTTAATCCCAAATTACTTGTTTGGGGAGTTGTATGCCATTCAGCATACATAAGGGACATGGTGGCTCAGTGGGTTAGGACGCTGAGCTTGTCGATCAGAAGGTCGGCAGTTTGGCGGGTCGAATCCCGAGTGCCGCATAACAGAGTGAGCGCCTGTTACTCGTCCCAGCTTCTGCCAACCTAGTAGTTCGAAAGCATGTAAAAAATGCAAGTAGAAAAATAGGGACCACTGCGGTGGGAAGGTAACAGCATTCCGTGCGCCTTTGGCGTCTAGTCATGCCGGCCACATGACCACGGAGACGTCCTCGGACAAGCGCTGGCTCTTCGGCTTTGAAACGGAGATGAGCACCGGCCCCTAGAGTCAGAAATGAGTAGCACGCATGTGCGGGGGAACCTTTACCTTTACCTTTATGCCATTCAGCATCAACTGACAAAAGCAGCATAAGCCCTATAACTAAACTGAATCCTTGCAGAGCTTTTTCATTGTTTCCAGGAAGCAAATCTTTTTTTTCTTTTTTTCTTTCCTTTCAGGCTGAATATTTTATTTCCCATTAAAAAAAAATATCTGATGAGCTCTTGAGTTCTGTGTAGTTTTCTCTTGCCACCTGTCCCAGGAAAAAATGGTTTCATTATTTCTGGAATAAGCTATGTTGCTTAGATAGTTGAAGAACCAATCTCTGTACTGAGTTTTTGTTACAAGAAAGAAGCCACTTTTCAAGGTATGCAGGATCTGAAAAAGGCAGCAAAGGCCAAACTGTAACAGCAAATATACACTCAAAAGTGATAAATAAAATGTGGCTTATCTTTCAAGCATCTACTTATACAATGGCAGATGTAATACTAAAATGATAGTTCTTGGTCTTTTGTCAAGACAGTTGCATTCAGAAGTGTCTGAAAAACAAATAAATGGAAATGAAGTTTCTGGGAGTGATATACATTATACATCATAAAACAGAAAAAAAAAACCTTGCTTATACGTTATGAAAAGCAGATTTTTTTTCTTATGCCACTTCTGCTGCAATGGTATTATCAAGTGTTTCTCAAACTTAACAATTTTAAGTAATGTGGAGCAGCAGTCCCCATTTTTTTTGGCTTGGCAGCCTGGGGGATGGGAGTGCAGGACTGACTGTGCAAGCCATAAAATTTGGGTATTGCTGGTCTATATCAGGGGTGTCAAACTGTCAGCCACAGGCTGGATGCGTCATGCCAAAACTGCGCCCACCCTGTTGCTGGCAATGGGAAATAAGTCGTGATATGTCGTGATATGTCACATGATGTTCCGAGTTTGATACTCCTGGTCTACATGATTTAAAATTTGGGGACTACTGGTCTACATGACTTAAAACTGTTAAGTTCCAAACAGGTCATGGTCCAGTAGTGGGTTGGGGACCCTGATTTAGACTTCAGGTCCCAGAATTTTTCAGCCAGCATGCTGAACAGGGAATTCTGGGAGTTGAGGTCCTCATGCCTTAAATTTGCCAAGTTTGAGAAAAACTGGTATAATTTACTACTGGAATTTTACTATGATTTAATTGTTTGAAAGTCTGCACTTGTCAAGAGGAAAGCAGGAACTCTTTCATCAGCCAAGATGTCACCTTTCTGTTACTATCTGGGCATAATCTGTACCTTCAAGTGATGAGGTTGAGCCAAACACCAAGTGTGCAAGGCTGTTCTTTGCTGTTCTTAGACACACAATCCTCATACATGTAAAATAAAAATGCAAGTTTGAGGGGAGTATAAAAAGTCTGCATGCAGAAGTTTTCAAAATTAGAGTGGTAAGCATAGAAACACAAATCCTTTCCCCAAGTAGCATATAATATAATCATCAAAATGAATATTTAAATTGGAAAAGAGAGAAATGGGAAGCATCAGTAAAAAGAGAACCAATACATGGTACTTCACGAGACTGTAACCTTTGCTTTTGATGAGGTGATACTTATAAGATTGATGAACCACACTTTGGGTCCTCTGATCATCTAGCAGTGCATAGTAGTCACTTGGCTTGAAGCAAGTAACTGATATGCTCCAGCTGTTATTCTTTGCTTCAAGTGTGGAATCACATTGAATTTTCTGTGACACTCAAAATGAAATACAATGAAATTGCCTCACAGATTTCACAAGTCTCACTATTTTAGATAAAGGATCCAAACATTGGCTCATACACATTTACACATATAAGAATATGCCAGAAACACATTCACCAAATCTTTCATCCCATGCAATCTTTTTGTTACCTAATTAGCGAATATATAATATAGATACATAAGAAAAATAGTTTACAATAACTAAAAGAAATTCAATTGTCAATCCATCGCAAATCAGCTCCAATGTAAAAAAATTACAAGACATACAATAATTATTTTTTTCACTGTATATTGTGACTGGGATGTCACAATAAATCCACCCATTATTATATAAATTATAGTATATACTAAATACAATATGTCAAGTAGCTTAGGGTGGCTCCATATCGTGTTGTTTGTAACATGTTTTCATTTTATAAATTAATTTTCTTCAGGTATTAATAATTATTAATTACGTAGAATAGACAGTGTCTTCCCTAAATTCACAAGAAGCCTGTTGTACCAAGAGGGCAACTGAGGGATAATTGTTGTACTGTACTGTATATGGGTAAATCACATGGTCCTACACAGAGCATTCAGTTCATCATGTGCTATAATCGCACAAAGAATGGTAAGCCTACTACTTCTAGAGCAATGTTTCTCAACCTCAGCAATTTGAAGATGCGTGGACTTCAAATTTCAGAATTTCCCAGCCAGCAATTTTCAAAGTTAAAATCCACACATCTTAAAATTGCTGAGGATGGAGATTTCCACTGTCAAACCAAAAACTGCTAAGTATTTGCCTATTTCAGTAGAAATGTGTGATATCTGTCCACTGTATGTATTCCACTTCTTGTGAAATGATAGAAAACAGATCTTGATCTTCTGAGTGACACCCTGTCAGTACAAAAAAGGTTTTCATATCTCAATTTAAGTTCTTATCTTAGTGCTAAAAGTAACCCCTCAATCTTGCTTCTTACAAGCTATATTTCTAGTTTCTGGATCATATCACTCACAACTTCTGGGTAAGGAGAAGAAGAGAATTGGCAGAGTCTTTCTCTCTAGTTGGGTGTGCCCAAGAGGAAAATATCTGTGGGTGGGATGTCTGCAGGCAAAAATGTATGTGCATGCAAACAAATGAATGGAATATGGATGTAGATTCATTTACCCAGTTCTTGGGCCTTTCATTAAAAGGTGGTCCAATACAGCTTCATTTAATCTCCTGAATGGCTACATATTTACCTGTATATATCACTGACCAAGCAATATACCCAGTAACTTCATTTTCCAATGAGCTGTTTTCTCTATCATTCTGCTTACTGATTAGAACTGAGCAGGATGTACCCTGTTTCCAAAAATTCTCCACTACTGCACTCCCAACTTGGTTTACAAATGTAGAAACAGAACAAGAGTTCTGAAGTTACCTCTAGAATGTAAAATACTTGATAAGAAAACAAATAGGCATGCAGGCTTACATTCTTACTTACTTATATTCAGACTCTAAATTTACATTAATTTCATGCTAATTAAATTTAAATCTGAGCACACTTTTTAAATAGAGTCCATCTTCTTTCTTTAAATAATAGTGTATTTCATATTTATTGATTGATTCATTGGTATGATTTATATGGCTGCCCATTTCATAACAATGACTCTGGCCAATGTACAGAAATAAAAACCAGATACTGTTATCCCAACAATCGTAGAACAAATATCCAAGGTCACAAAAATCAATTTCAACTTTTAAGGAGCTACTTTACGAAAATCATAAGTTGAGGACATGAACCCAGTAAATTAGAATAGCTTTCTTCTCAATAAAGACACGAAGACTAAATCTTCTGATTACTAGTTCAGAGTTGTTATAGCCTCAAATTCTAAGTCCATAATGAGCTGGAGAATTGCTGCACAATGAAGATTGGATAGAACTTAAATCTGATTTTTTTAAAAAAAAAATATTTATTTTTAATTAAACAGTGAGCCCAATGGCTGTCACTCAACTGATTACCTCTTTGACAGAAAGGTATTTATTTGACAGGAATGGGATTTCACTTTTCTTTCATGTAGGTAGACATTTATGATAGGAAACTATCGTAACTAAAATGGTAAGCAACCAATTTTGCCTGTCTTTGTTTTTTTTTTCAGTTGAATAGAACCATATTTCTCCAAAAACACATATTGTTTTATTGAAAGGCAATGGTGGAAATCAACCTCAAGAACATACAAAATCCAAGATTTTTTTTAATCAATGAGAAGTTATTTATTTAATCTACTTTTCCTTTAATACCGACTGTCTGCCTGTTTTTACATTATAGATAGGCTTCCAATCCATGTAGGAACAAGAAGATATCTATTTTTTATGAATTTATTGGTTGCAAAGAAGAGTAAGAATTTTGAAGTTGATAGATTGTAGCACCTTTCTCACTTTGTCTTTTTTTTAAAAAAAGAGTCACCTGTTGATTTTAGCACCAGCACATTTATTTTCCTATATTTGAAGTTATATGAAAGAGAACCGTGCACTTACTAGTAGACTGAGGCAAACTTTGAATATTATTCAGCTTTATCATTTTTTTTAAACTCTTCCATTTCAATATTATGGAGTAGGAGTACAACATGGTGACAAAATAATAAAGGCAGGATATAAATAAAATAAATTCATTTATGGGCATCTGCAGTGCATGCAAGAGATTGTTGTGCAAGTAATGTGAACTATGTACTATGTCTAATTCACATCTTAAGGAAATTGATAGAAATTACATACTTTCCATTAGTTATACAATAAGGTTATGTAATGCATGATGTCTTTATGACTTCTACCACCTAAGATACAATATAGTCATTGGCCTAGCAAAGAACTAAAGAAATGTATGAATCTCTTGTTACATGACTTTTCTCAAATTTCTTCTTTATTTGACCCTAGACTTTTTCTAGAGCATCGTGGTAGTTGTATGCACCTGAATCACAACAGTCCAGGGTTCTTTCCTAGAGAATCTGAAAATTCAATTCTTCTGATTTCTAAGATATTAGGCCAATAAAAACAGTGATTTCAAACTAAGATTTTAAAGCCTGAGTTTTGATGCTTGCAGCTATTGTATTTAAAAAAGAAGGTTAATTGGATCTGGTGATGATTCCATCCATATATCCACACATGCATACATGCATAAGCCACTATATATACAATTCTCTTTGAATCAGTGGATGGTATAAAGTTGCATTTGATGAGCTAATCAAAAAGCTTCACTAAGGCTGCCAATGAATAATCAATTTAGTACTTCCTACAAATGTTGAAGAATCATGCAAGAACAGACTGCTGTACTATACTGTCCAAATTGGCCATTATGCTGGAGGAAAAATCTAAACCCACTAAACATAAGCAGGTAAAACTGTACTTAAGAGGACTAAACTAGTCATAAGATACAAATTCTTTCTCAAAAATAACTGGATATATAAATCAGACCTTCATGAAAAAATAAGGAAATTTCACTTGACCAACCCACTTTAAGATTTAATAGGAAGCATTAAATGGAAACAGAATAGCCAGCTAATGAAAGAAATATTAAAGTTATCGTGCTCTGTTGTGTCCTCCCAGGGTCCTTTTGTCCTTTGATTGCACTGGTAGATAATATTATTTCGTTCCCAAGGAAATATGTCCCTTTGATTAGGTTGTAGATATTCTCTCATTTGTCACTGTTCTATCAAGCTCTGCCATATAACAGCAGGAACTCTTGATTATTTAATTGCTTGTAAGAACTCATTAAATCTTACTATCAATCATGGGACATATGGTAAATATCACCCAATGGTGCAAGAGATTGTTACAGAGATCTGTCACTTGGGCATACCCCGTGTTTTCTATCATAAGCTTTCTGTTTAGTTGTTCAACCATTCAAAATCAGTGTTAATAAAGATTTACAGAAAATATTTCATATACTGTAGTATTGTACATCTATGGCTAGAAGAGATAGGAAGAACATAGATGAATTAATTTTAAATTAATAGTAATAATGACAACAACAGCAACAATCTGCTTCATGCTTTTCTAGAGAACTGACCTGCTATAGTGACTACAAAATAAACTGTGATTCATAAATTCATCACATTTATGAACTAATTTCCACTGGCAAACAAGGACAATAAAAGTATCTAACTTTACAGTATGAAGTCACTAGGAGTTGATAACAGCTTGATGGTACAAAATCTATCAATCAGTTAACTAATCAAATCAATATGTCGTATGGTTTGTACAACACTTGAGCCACATAATTTGCATTTTTCCACCTTAATAGCTGAATATGGTCTCATAAATTTATCTTCAGAGAAAATAAGCTTGTCAGTTTGCATACAGTAACAGTGTTAAAGAAAGATGAAACCAAGCAGGTTGCCATGAAAAATACTTTTTCTTCTTCCCAGTCTCTTGTTCTCCTGGCTCTGGTTTCAGTTTTCAAAATTAAAGATATGGCATCTGAACATGTCCTCTTGAAGCTAATATAAAGCCAGTTAACAAAGAAAGGAAACTAAATGAAGAAATACAGAGTACAATGGTTTGATAGTGAAGACAGAGGAGGAGAAAGAAACACTCTACACTAAATTTTCCCTTGCCTTCTTTAAATATTGAAATAAAGTCCCTATGGTTCCCTGTCTAACTCCTTTCTAGGTTAAAGAATGTTCTAGTGTTAAATAAAACTGAAGAATAACAGGGAAAAGAAGCTTGCAGTCAAGCAACAAATGATTAGCACTGTGAAATAAATATGATTTAGAGAAGGAAGGCAACACAAAAGCAGAACAAAGGATGATAGATGTGTAGCATGACTGGGTATAATGAACAAAGTCCCTTGAAAACTGGGGGCCATAGGAAATTTATAAGGGTTAAGTACACAAAGTGGCCATCCCTGAATGTTCATAATGACTTTTTTCCCCAACACACTCCTTCAGTGTTACTCTTCTCCACATATACAATCCAGGAGAATAAATGCTAAACTCATTGTAAGGAATTCACTCAGCAAACCAGTCTTTGGACTTAGTTATATGATCAAGAGATGTGGATCCATGCAGCAAATTTGGGGATTTGCAATTCAAATACACTGGAAGGGTAACGGACTGAGGAAAGATGATGATTTATGCAATCAGTTCACTGATAGACTAACATCTGCAGCCTTGCGACTTTCTATGATTAAGAGAGATATTAAATTAATCACTGGACATTAGGACTTGGCTTCAGGAAGGTTTCCTGCTCTGGTTTTCTCAACAGCAGCAAATGTAAAGAAATAATTTGTTGTTCAACAATATTAGTATGTTAAGTGACTATTGGCTGTTTTGTATCTTTTATTGTTTTATGCTTATTTCCTACATATTAGAAATGGGTAACTACAAACATCAGCCCCCAATCCTCTCCCTCTTTATAGCATGTGGCTCTGAGAGTGTCTAAAACTGAAATTCAGCAGTATTCTAAAAAGTTATGGCCATGTGGTTTATAGCTTTCAATCAAAATAAAGGAAAACAATATGTAAGCCTTTCATCTAACATTACAAGAACCTCCCAAGTTATCCCAACCATATACTATTTAAACCAGGGAAAAACCCAAACCCCTTCATTTTGTCCTAAATTAATCATGTCATAGTTCTGCTCAGATAGCCATTGACTACTAAAAATCAAATAATCAATTAATATATACATATACACATTAAAAAGCTTGTGTGTTTCTAGTGAACAAAAAAGAAAAGAAGTCTGAAACTGCTATAAATTACAGGTAAAGAACTTGTAACTTTCCAGATATTACTAAATTCTCTGCAGACAGCATTACCAGTCGCATTTATGGCAAATGATTTTTGGAACAGCTATGGCATTTGACAGAACCAAGTTGAGAACTGATATTGAAAAGCTAAACAAACTTAATTCATATTTGAATAGGAGATCACCCAAAGATATAGATTAGGCTGGAGAGTAAAACAGTGCAATGGGAAGAAGGAAGTGGCAAACAATTTCCTTACTGTTGCCAATAATGGTGATCATGTAATAATAGAAACTGAAGGATTTGAAAGAGTTTGCATTTCAAAAGATCTTTTTTTACAGTATAGATAGCCCTTGTTTTATAACAACAACAACAACAACAACAACAACAACAACAACAATAATAATAATAATAATAATAATAATAATAATTTTATTTATATACCGCCCTTCTCCCGAAGGACTCAGGGCGGTGAACAGGGCAGATATATAAAAAATACAAAAATACAAAAGTTAAAAGAAAATTAAACATGCCCAACTAAAAACAGTAAATACATATATTAAAAATGACAATAAAACCCAACCCATCCCCCATCAGGCCAGGCCGGCTTGTTCAAATAAGAGTGTCTTCAGATTGTGACGGAAGGAGCAAAGGTCGGGCGCCATCCGGAGCTCAACCGGCAACCGATTCCATAGCTCCGGGGCGCCCACAGAGAAGGACCTGTGATGATCATTTGTTTAGCATTCATTTGAAATTACAATAGTGTTGAAAAAAATGTCTTCACATTTACAACTGTCACAGTGACCTCCCAATCATATGATCATGACCTAGGTGCTTGGTATGTGGATCACATTTATGTCAGTGGCACCATCCCAGATTCATATGATCACCATTTGTGACCTTCTCAGCTGGCTTCTGACAAGGAAGTGAAAGAACAAGCCAGAAGGAAAGATGACTTAATGGTGTACCACTTAACAATTTTTCTGCTTCCATCTGTCATTGTAAATTTAGAGGTCCACAGTAGCCTTGATAAACATGGTTTAGGAGAATGTTGAAGGGGTAATTTAATATCTGATCCTCTTCCTCCTAGAAGCAAATAATCTCTTTTGTCACTGGAATTCTGGGAAATGACAAATGAATTCTGGAAAATGGCATTTATTCCCTAGTTACACTTTTGATTTTCTTCATCTCAAGAAGACTTAAGCAATGTATTTTTCAGTATTTGCAGGCATTGCTTTTAATAGTGGGTTCTAATTAGTTGAGTATTTCTATTTTCTCTAGCAAAATCCTCTACTTTTCAATTACTGTCCTAAAATTGATAAAAGTACTGTAAGTCTGTTTGTTGGAAGAACTTCCATAAATCTCAAAACATATACTCCAAATGAAGTTAAAATGTTAGTCTACAAATCCAACCAAAAAAAGGATGCCTGGGGCTCATCTGATACAATTTCATCCAATATAATGTAATACTATTACATTAACCTTGACTATACCTATATTACAAATTCTTAATATAAGTCATACATCAAAACATTTCACATTGTCTAAAGTTCTGGGAAATTTATGGATGGCAATACTACTTAAGAGCCAGTAATAGCATATGACTACTGGATATGCTTTATTCTCTCATGTCAAATGGTTTGAACTAAAAAAGTTTTTAATATCTATTGATGACAACTTCTTGACATTATAGTAAGATTTCTACTTAATAAAGCAAGAATGAAATGTGAATTTAAGAGTAATGAATGCTATTTTACTGAAACACAGGAACAATTGTCTATGGTTATATTTTGCTCAAGGTTTTTGAAAGAGGCAATGGCATTATGCAATGAAGTACAGAAAATTTCCAGGAAGAGAGCACATAAGCATTGACAAGTGAGCAGGACCCATGAAAATCTCTTAAAGAAACTTAAACTATAGTCAAAAAATAATAATAATAGTAACAGATTCAAATCTCATAGCTGTAAAAAGCAATAAAATCTCCATTTATTAATTAAAAGTGCACGAAATGATACATTGTTGAGACAAATTCCTTCTGAAATGCCCCCAAAGCTATTAACATTGATAAATGACATAGTACCTTTTTTTATTTGATAGACAATCATAACTTCACTGTATTTGCTTTAGGAAAACAGAATGACAATTGGATTAAACTATAGCTAATTTGCTACTGCTAAATTTCTCAGTAAGGAAGAAAGATGATACAAAATTGCATTTCTTACCTGTTGCTATTTAATTTCTACTTCCAACTTTGGAGTTGAAGAATCTTAGGATTGATATTGCTGTCATGTTTGTTTGTTTTTACTAAGTTACTTCTAAGTTATGAACAATTCATTTTTTCTGAAGTATCATGTTCTTACCTATAATGTATCGGCCTTTTGTATATGTTGTAAGTGTTTGCTCATGTTGCACTGTTTGCTATTGCTTGCATTCAATCTCCAGCCATCTAAGTAGGTATTTGGGTGGGAAACCTATGCTTCAAACCTATTGGTTGCCACTTATTGGCCAACCGTATAAATAACTGTGCAGCAGCTCCCTTGTTGCTTCTGTTCTGTTTGACCTTCAATAAAATATGTTGCTGTTTTGAACCTTCTGTCTCGCTCAATGTCTGCAAAGAACTGGCTACACAACACTGGCGACGAAGGTGGGATGTGCTGCTTCATCGTAAGAGCCTGAAGTCACTAGAGGGTGAGACCAGCACAGAGCCTGGTAGGGAACAGCGTTCCCCTCCCTTGGTCTGCCTAGCAAGCCACACAGGAGATCACCCCACCCTGAGGATCAGTCCCAGGGCCTATGAAGAAGCCAGCAGCACAAGGCAATGCAAGACATGAGCTGCGAAAAATTCTTACCATGGCAAAGGTTGGAAAGCTCGAAGAATTCAATGTGATGCACCTGGAGAGGTGGTCATCCTACATTTCCCACATAGAGAACTACCTGCATGCAAATCAACTCAGTGAAGATGAGCTGAAGGCCGTGATACTCTTCTGCTTGTGCGGCCCAGCCACCTTTGATATTGCAGAGAACTTGGTTACCCCAGCACTGTTGGAAACCATCACGTATGCAAACCTAAAGAAGAAGCTGTGTGACCATTTTGAACCAAAGTTTTCAGTGATAGTGTGGAAGGACGCCTTCAAAGAATGCAAACAACAACCCGGAGAGTCGGCAACAGAGTTCATCGCTTTATCAAGCTTTGTGACTGCGAATTCTCTGACCTAGAGGACTAACTAAGAGACTGCTTAGTCTGTGGACTCGGGAACAGATAGCTTCAACAAAAACTCTTTGCGAAGGAGACTCTCTCACTTCAAGAAGCCTTAAAGGAAGTTATGGTGTATGAAGCTGCCAGAGGGGCTTCCAAAAGTACGCCATCTACAGAAACCATCCACCACAGGGTCGCCAAACAAGTGAAAGACACCGACTTCGACCATGAAATCAACAAAATTCAGCAGCACCATGAAAGAGGAACAAGGCCAGCTGACAAGGCAGTTCTGTTCCCGAGATATTTGGGCTGTGGAGGCTGCCATCAACACGTGGATTGCTGTTTCAGGACAGCCACGTGCCGGGCATGTGGAAAACCAGGCCACATTGCCACTGTTTGTTGAGGTTGCCAGAGGGACTGCCAGCTGGACAAGACTTTCAGGAAAGGTCCCGGGACAACACTAAGTAGGGTTCTGCTCCAGCTGCTGGAGCATTTTTTACACAGGTGCCTATCGACCTCTTAAACGGAAGTTGTGACTGCAGGTCAAACTTCAAGGCATTCCATGTAAAATAGAACTGGACACAGGCTCCGCTGTGTCCATCATCTCCATTAGAAATTTTCAGCATGTTTGCAGCCATAGTAACAGATGGATCAAGCTATGACCATCTAATATCCTACTTACCGACTTTCAGAATTCCAGAGTGGCGGTCAAGGGTGAGGCCACATTTGTGGTGAAGTTCAAGGGGTTTTCAGGCCCACTAGATGTTATTGTGGCAGATGGCCAACGAACGAGCCTCATAGGGCTCAATTGGTTTGATGCATTGGGCATTCAGGTCACCAGCATTCTGTTGTGACTCAGGGCCAGCCTGTGGGTCCGACAGCCGGCTCCGATGTATCGGATGACTCAGATGTGGGGGAGGAGGGAAACGAACCGGCTGATGATGATTTGGAGGCTTTGCAGAGTCCTCAGCCGGGGACCTCTTCTCAGCTGCGTGAGCCCGAGAGTGCAGAGGAAGATGACCCACAGCTGGCCCTGTTCAAGGACGCCCGACGCAGGAGGCAGTCGAGCAGGAACAAACAAAGAAAGGCTGTGAGACTCCTCGGGAGGAGGCACAGGGAGACCACGCCCTGAGCTCTCTATAAAAGGAGTGTTTGGGGAGGGGCTGGTTGCTGAAAGCAACTTTTCCGCTTGAGAAGACAAGCTCTTGTGTTTTTGTTAACTGCGTAATTAAATCTTGGCAGATGCCTTTTAGCCTTGGAAGCTCTCCAGTCTCTTCTTCTTAAATAGGGGTTTGCCTTTACAAGGCCAGAAGAGGGCTGGTTCAGAACACATTCACCGGACTCAAACAACAGATTTGTCTTCTGTCTGCAAGGAATTGACAGATGTTTTCGGCCCAAGTTTGGGAGAATACAAGGGCACTCTGATAGATTTTAAACTTAATCCCCAGGTCGCGCCAATTTGGGTTAAGCCCTGCCATGTGCCATTTGCGTTAAAGCATAAAATTGATGCAGAGCTGGACAAGCTTGTGAGTCAGGTTTTTTTTAGAGCCTGTAGACAGTGGCGAGTGGGAGACCCCCATTGTAATGCCACTCAAGGCCAACAGAGAGGTATGAATATGTGCTGACTACAAGTGTACCATTAACTGGGCACTACAACAGCATGCGTACCCCGTCCCAGTCATCAGCCATATTCTGGCATCGTTGCAAGGAGGCCTCATGTTTGCTAAATTAGATTTAGCACAGGCCTACCAACAACTGCCAGTGGACGAGGCCATGGCAGCCACAAAAATGATTGTTACGCACAGGGGGGCCTTCAAAGTAAAGAGTCTTCAATTTCAGGGTAAGTGTAGCCCCAGGGATTTTTCAGGGGATCATGGAGCACATGCTCAAGGGCATTCCAAGGGTCTCCCCCTACTTCAATGATGTACTCATCTCTGGGGAGTCTGCAGAAGTTCTGGCTGAGCAACTTAGAGCCATCCTTCAGCTGCAGATTAAGAAGAGACAGATTAAGAAGTGACAAACGTAAGATTGGGGTTCCATCCACAGAATGCCTTGGGTTTCAAATTGATGCCTAGGGCACCCATTCTGCAGAGTCAAAGCTGAAAGCAATTCAGCTGGCACCAAGCCCTAGGTCCAAGGGAGACCTTCAAGCCTTCTTGGGCCTCCTGAATTTTTATCATTCATTCCTCCCCAACAAGTCCACAGTGACAGAGCCGCTACACTGGCTCTTAGACAAAAAATCCCCATGGCAGTGGACCAAGCTCCATAAAAGGAGTTTTCAGGCAGTCAAGGCATTGTTCTTGAACTCGATGCTCACACACTTTAATGAAAAGGTGCCAGTTTGTGTCACATATGATGTGTCCCCATATGGGGTTGGAGCTGTGCTGAGACATTTGTTGGTGGATGGCAGACAGTCACCCATCACCTATTACTCGAGGACCTTGTCCTCAGAGGAGTGCAATTATGTGCAACTTGACAAAGAGGCCTTGGACATCGTGGCCAGGGTTAAGAAGTTCCATGACTACTTATATGGGAGGCAGTTCACAGTCTTTACTGACCACAAGCCCTTGCTAGGCTTGTTCACAACAGACAAGCAGACACCTCAAATTCTGTCGCCATGAATGTTGAAGTGGTCTATCTTCCTCTCGACCTATGACTAAGGGCTGGTTCACAAACCCAGTAAAGAAATGGGCTGTGCAGGCAGCCCCATCAGATTGCCCTTGCCACACGTGGAGCCCAATCTGGCACCAGATGCATGCATTTTACCAATTCAAGACTTGCCAGAGTTTTCCCTACATGCAGGAGATGTTGCTGCAGAAACGGCAGCCGACAAAATCCTAAGTCATGTGTTGGCTTGGATTCACACAGGATGGCTGGAAAATAGCAGGGGCCCTGGGTTCCACAGTTTTTTCAATAGGAAAAAAATGAGCTTTTGACTCACAAGGGGTGCATCCTTTGAGGTAGAAGGGTTGTACTCCCCAGTTCACTCATGCCCAGAGTTCTCCAGTCTCTGCATGAGGGTCATCCAGGCATTGTCTGGATTAAGGCACTGGCGAGGAGCTACCTCTGGTGTCCAGGGCTAGATAAAGCTATGGAGGCCCAAGTACATGGGTGTCACATGTGTCAACAGTCTAGACCAGAGATGCCACAGGCCCCTGTCCAGTGATGGGAGGAAATGCACATACCATGGTTCAGGATCCACATCAATTTTGCCAGGCCCTTTCAGGGACAGTTGTTTTTAATAGTGGTCGATAGCCACTCTAAATGGTTGGAGGTGGTTCCAAAGCCCAATATGACTACTGCAAGGACCATCCAGGTGTTGCGGTCACTGTTTGCAATGCATGGGCTTCCAGACATCATAGTCTCTGACAACGGAGCCCAGTTTACCACATCAGAGTTCCAGGTCTTTCTCAGGGCCAATCTCATTAGGCATACCACATTGGCTCCTTTTCACCCATCATCTAACAGGGAAGCAGAACGGATGGTTTGCACAACCAAAGAGTCCCTTAAACGCATTACTACAGGGGACTGGCACCACAGGCTGGCCAACTTCTTGTTATGCCAGCATACAATGCCTTGCACGGCTACAGGTAAAAGTCCCACAGAGCTGCATTTGACAGACTGCACCCTGATAGAGTAGCCTCTGACATGGCATGTCCAAAGGCACCTAGGCATTTACAGGTGGGGTACCGGCTTTGGACTCGGAACCACGGGCAAGGGCAGTTGTGGGGGCCAGCAAAAATTGTTAACGTGTCAGGACCACTGTCCTATGAGGTGGTCCTGGAAGATGGGTTGTGCCAGCAACTAACAGAGCAGTTGTCAGCTCAGGACTCCCAAGGGGAGCAGACCTGGAGCCCACAACCTCACACTTCAGCAGAGCAGTTTGGATGCTCTGAGACATTTTGCGTGACAGAGAACGGGGCCAGGGCTATAAAAGCGCTTCCTCTGACTGGAACACAGGGGCTGGGCAGTCACCTGACACCCAGGAGCAGCCATGCCAATTTAGCAGAAACATTAGACTTTGGGCTAGGCCGACCGGGACAGACCGGCCAAAGGGACTCAAGTTGTTTTGACTCCACCAAACCACAGAGCCCAGGTCTACCAAGCACAGCAGATGAACCATTAGACCGGGAGATTCTGGCAACCCCTTGATGCTCTGAACGAGCCTGAAGACTCCCCAAATATCTTCAAGATTTTATAACCAAATGATTGTGTGTTCCATCCAGGGTGAAGGGGTGTAATGTATTGGCCTTTTGTATATGTTGTAAGTGTTTGCTCATGTTGCACTGCTTGCTAATTGCTTGCATTCAATTGCTAAGTGCTAGTTCACGTGTATGTTTGTAATGGTTGCTCATCAACCCAGACTAGTTGTCTCCAGCCAGCTAAGTAGGTCTTTGGGCAGAAAACCTATGCTTCAAACCTATTGGTCATGGCCTATTGGCCAACCATATAAATAGCTGTGCAGCAGCTCCTTTGTTGCTTCTGTTCTGTTTGACCTTCAATAAAGTATGTTGCTGTTTTGAACCTTCCGCCTTGCTCAATGCCTGCAAAGAACTGGCTACACAATATTACCCATCCACACTGGCAATATTAATTAATTAATAACCAATTAATTATGCCTTTTATGTATCTACCAGCCATACCTGTGAAAGGTGAAATGTACTATAGAACAATGTGACAAATTTAATTCTGAACTGGAATCTTGCTGAAAAAAATTCCTGCATTCTTTTTTTTTGTCTATTCATTATCAGTTTGATGAAAGACAAGTTGTTTTCAAATTTTCATTCAAAAGGGACAAGAATCTTGATGAAATTCTCATGGATGAAATATGGTATTTAAGAGTTCATCTATATGAGGATTACACACTGGTCTATGATCAGCTATCTATAATCCCAAGATTTATAGCAGAATTCTTTTGTTTTTCAACTTTAATGTATTGTGAGCCCATGAAGTAAGGGAGAAATGCTTACCCCTTTTTGAAACAATTCTCCCCGTCTCTGGCCTTCACAGCCCATCCAGTCCTTCATAGATATTGGTGATATTAATACCTTTGCAACTCAACTACTCAGACTTTTTTTTTATGCAACAGTTAAATATTTGCAGGACCGTCTGCTGCCGGGAACGACTTCCCATCGCCCAGTGCGTTCACACAGAGAGGGCCTCCTCAGGGAGCCGTCGGCCAGACAATGTTGGCTGGCGACCCCCAGGGGGAGGGCCTTCTCTGTGGGAGTGCCAGCCCTGTGGAACCAACTCCCCCTTGAGCTCCGGATGGCCCGGGATCTCCGGTCCTTTCACCGCGGCCTTAAAACTTTCCTTTTTCATCAGGCTGACCTGGACTGACGACAGGGTTTTTAAAATGTTTTAATTTTTAATTGTTTAGTTTAACTTATTTATTGGGGCTGTTTATTTAATTTCTTTTAATGTTTGTATTGTTGTTTGTATTGTTGTTAGCCGCCCTGAGTCCTTCAGGAGATAGGGCGGCATATAAGTCCCAAAAATAAATAATAAATAAATAAATGCAAACAGCCTGAAATAGGTATATGGGCATGGATTTTTACAAGAAGGGTGACTGACCCACTCTGGTGATGTTTTATTCCTCAATCTCATTGGCTTCCTATATTTATATTAACAATCAAGGAAATATTCCAAAAGTATCTTCCTGTTGTTATTACTCAGAAAGCATGGAAACCAAGGGAGGCACTCAGCAAATGAAAGAGAAACAATATTGTACAATATTGTTGTACATCTTGTAACAATAAAGCAAGCTCAAATATGACAAAAGACAGGGAAAGTATATTGTAAGCAATGCTTTCTTCCTCTTTTGCAAAAAAACAAACCCAAAAACACACACTTGGAAAATTTGAAGATGAATTTTAGGATAACACTAAACTGAACCACAAACGTTGGATGGAGCCAGATGAAACTCTGAACAGTTTTTATGCCTTACTGATTTTAGGGGCATTTGGATGCTTTTATTTTGTAACATTAAATTAACTATTTCTGTTTCAGCTGCCTGACTACAACTAGCACAACTTCTCTTTCTGTTGCAAGTAGGTCTCTTTGTCCTAACACAGCCAATGCCAAATTTCCTGCACCTCAAAACTCACCCTACTTGCTCAAACTCTCTAATGGGAGTGGGGGGGAGGAGAGATTCTGTACTTTGAGTCAGTTTTAAAATGTGTATTAACAAACACAAATGGGACTTGCCAGTGCAGCAAAAAATAAAGCTGCCTGTTACATGCACAGTGTATCTTTAATGAAGTTTAAAAATGAGCTAAACATTTCCTTGGGAATTCTAAAAACACTTATCTCTGAGGCAGTTATTTAGCTTCACAAGTCTTTGTTGTTTAACAAGCTAGAGAAATGGGTCATCTAATGTTATATTAATCAGTAAATTAATATTTTAATTTGCTTTTCTTTGTAGTTGAGATGCTTGCAGCATCTCCAGTGTTTTCTTTCTGTATATGCTGATGTTAAGTGGTAGCATTATCATATTGTACCTTGGAGTGATGAGATAAAAGAGTCCAGTGATAGTTTTATTCTTGGGAGAAAGGAAGGTTTATAATGACATGGGCATAATCTTAATTGTGCATGAGAACTCCTGTGAATCAATGGCTTTGTGCATGACTTATAGACATTTTTTTTTGCAATCAGTCTAGCATAGGGAGAGAAGATAATTAGAAAAGGTGGTAATTAGAAAAGGTGGTACTAAGATCTGCTAGAATTGTGGTGATCCTGGTTGATACTGGATAAGAGTTTGCACTGTATGTATGACATGTATGACAACATGTATGTATGTGTGACAACATAAGCATGTATGACAACATAATGATGAAATTCCTCAGACCAGAAGTCTAACTTGTCTTGCAAATGTTCTCCAGAATACTTAATTAGAAGGGATGTGGGCACACCATGTCTATTGTCACATTTTCCAAAAATACTTCTTGATGGAAAACAAGTAGGAGGATGCTAATCAGTTTATATCTACTTGTGGCTTTCCAGAACTACCCAGAAAAATATACTGTGTTATAATCGCTATGTAAAATTTGACAGGATGATTTCCCCTGAAGTAGATTTATTCAACCAGCACTTTGATTGTCTATGGATATTCTCAATCATCCAGGTCCCAAAGATATTTTTTTCCTGCCAAAAGGCAACTGGACTTTTTTGGTATTTTCTTTGAAAACATTTCACTTCCCATTCTAGAAGCTTTTTCAGTTATAACTTATTCTATTTATTCTAATAAATATTGTTATATATTATTAACATGATAAATTATTATTAATATTATAATTTATTATTATAAATTATCTTATTCTTAGAATACTTATTCTAAAGCAGGGATCCCCAATCCCCAGGCCATGGACTGGTACCTGTCCACAGTCCTCCAGGAACCAGGCCCTGCAAGCAAGTGATCCATGCACTTGGGGGATCCAGGCAATATGCAAAACCAATACTCCTCCCCTCAGTCCACAGAAAAACTGCCCTCCTCAAAGATGGATCCTAGCAACCAAAAGGTTGGGGGCCAGTATTCTAAGGGGATTGTAAAAATATACCAAGACTGTCACTGTCATTTTTTAAAATTTTGTCAGCAGCTCATTTCTGTCTGTACAATTTTCCTCCGCTCTCTGTACCTGTCTTATTATCTTATCATGTAATCATAGTGAATCCCATATGTCCAGCTATGTTATGGTTTTAGACTGTTTTGTGCACATGCCTAGAAAAAGTTTCTCACAGTTACTTTCTAACTTTTCTCTTCTGCCTGATGAGAGAATGTAGTCAGTTTAGGTCTTTTGTTTTCTCATCAAACGTTTTACAATAGAATATGCCTCGGATTTTCTTTCTTTGATATTCACCATGCAAATGAACCACGGTCCATCCTCCTCTGGTCGGAATGTTAATTATTCCGCAACAAAGACCAATCAGTATATAATTTTGCACAGCCATTTCACAAATTTTAAGTTACCTATTTCTGATCAGTTCTGCTGATTGTTAAAACAGTACTTCATATTCTTTTCCTTTTCTATACCTTTATTTTACAGTAAGAAAGACTGCATGAATCTTCTGTTGTTGGGCTATGCCTTTCTTAACACAGAGTCATTCTGACCTTCAGCAACAATATGCACCTATTTAGAAAGATTGCCCCCAAATAAACAAAGAATAAGCAATACATTGTTTTGAAATGTTATTTTTAAATTACTGGGATTTTTTTTGTTATTAAACATATATGGTACAATATTTTAAATAATTCCTGAAAATGCCAGCTGTAAAATAACAACAAGTAAGAGTATTACATTAATCACTTGAGTACTAAATAATAATAAAAAAGATTTAAATTACTCCATCAGGTCAATCCTTATTGTAATATGATGCAATATGGAATACAGAGGAATAGGAAGGAAGTGTCTACACCAGATGTTGAAATAAACAGAAACAACCAAATAAATGAGTCATTTACACTCACTCATTTAGTAGGCTTCAAGATGAGATCATCCAATATCTCATATAAAATCTTATAACACATATTCCACTATAACAGTGCTCCAACTTGTGTGTTCATATCTATGTTCCAACAGGTTCCTATATCTGCGAGAAAAAAATAAGAGTAGTGAAGATGCTTTTGTAACATTTCTGTAATATTTATGTAGTATAATGATTCTTTTGGACAAAAGCTACTTCATATATATATATATATATACACACAGACACACACACACACGTATATATATTTAACAGACTTATTCAATGGTGAAAAAATGAGAAATAAATGATATAAACTGCTATGTAGTCCTATTTCCAAATACAGGTGAAACTTTAAAAATTAGAATATCATGCAAAAGTTCATTTATTTCAGTAATGCAACTTAAAAGGGGGAACTAATATATGAGATAGACTCATTACATGCAAAGCAAGATAGTTCAAGCTGTGATTTGTCATAATTGTGATGATTATGGCTTACAGCTCATGAAAACCCCAAATCCACAATCTCAGTAAATTAGAATATTACATGCAATCAATAAAACAAGGAGTGTACATAGAACAGTATCGGACCTCTGAAAAGTATAAGCATGCATATGTACTCAGTACTTGGTTTGGGCCCCTTTTGCAGCAATTACTGCCTCAATGTGGCGTGGCATGGAAGCTGTCAACCTGTGGCACTGCTGAGGTGTTATGGAAGACCAGGATGCTTCAATAGCGGCCTTCAGCTCTTCTGCATTGTTCGGTCTCATGTCTCTCATCTTTCTCTTGGCAATGCCCCATAGATTCTCTATGGGGTTCAGGTCAGGCGAGTTTGCTGGCCAATCAAGCACAGTAATCCCATGGTCATTGAACCAGGATTTGGTGCTTTTGGCAGTGTGGGCAGGTGCCAAGTCCTGCTGGAAAATGAAGTCAGCATCCCTATAAAGCTCATCTGCGGAAGGAAGCATGAAGTGCTCCAAAATCTCCTGGTAGACGGCTGCATTGACCCTGGACTTAATGAAGCACAGTGGACCAACACCAGCAGATGACATGGCTCCCCAAATCAACACAGACTGTGGAAACTTCACACTGGACTTCAAGCATCTTGCAGTGTGTGCCTCTCCATTCTTCCTCCAGACTCTGGGTCCTTGGTTTCCAAATGAGATGCAAAAGTTGCTCTCATCAGAAAAGAGGACCTTGTACCACTGAGCAACAGACCAGGTCTGTTTTTCTTTAGCCCAGGTAAGACGCTTCTGATGTTGTTTGTTGTTCAGGAGTGGCTTGACAAGAGGAATACGACATTTGAAGCCCATGTCCAGGATCCGTCTGTGTGTGGTGGCTCTTGATGCACTGACTCCAGCCTCAGTCCACTCCTTGTGAAAGTCCCCAACACTTTTGAATGGCTTTTTCCTGACAATCCTCTCCAGGCTGTGGTCATCCCTGCTGCTTGTGCACCTTTTTCTTCCACACTTTTCCCTTCCACATAACTTTCTATTAATGTGCTTTGATACAGCACTTTGGGAACATCCAACTTCTTTTGCAATTACCTTTTGAGGCTTTCCCTCCTTATGGAGGGTGTCAGTGATGGTTTTCTGCACAACTCTCAGGTCAGCAGTCTTCCCCATGATTATGATTCCTACTGAACCAGACTGAGAGACCATTTAAAGGCTCAGGAACCCTTTGCAGGTGTTATGGCTTAATTAGCTGATTAGAGTGGGATACCTAGAATATTGCACCTTTTCACAATATTCTAATTTTCTGAGATTGTGGATTTGGGGTTTTCATGAGCTGTATGCCATAATCATCACAATTATGACAAATAACGGCTTGAACTATCTTGCTCTGCATGTAATGAGTCTATCTCATATATTAGTTTCCCCTTTTAAGTTGCATTACTGAAATAAATAAACTTTTGCACGATATTCTAATTTTTCGAGTTTCACCTGTACATGCAGTTGCTGGTTTGTATAATATTCAGTTCCAGGAAACTTGCACATTCTGACTTTGTTTGCCAAATGATTGTGCTCAATTGAACACTGTATGTAAAAATGTCAGCTGCTGTTTTTAATGTTTTATTGTCTTGACTTACTTGTTTATTAAATTTATATGCCATCTATGAATTAAACAAAACAGAAAGAGGAAAAAAGAGGAAAACCTATAACATTATGTATATGTTTGAGTCTGTTTACTACCTATTAGTCTGTCTGTCTATCTCCCTGCCTGCCTGCCTACCTACCTACCAACCTATCTATCTATCTATCTATCTATCTATCTATCTATCTATCTATCTATCTATCTATCTATCTATCTATCTATCTATCTATCCATCCATCCATCCATCCATCTAATCTATCTAATCATCTAATGGCTTCACATACTTGTATATAATATATGCATATATATCTTTTCCATTCAGATATTTTGCTTCATACAGTTGCCATTTTGCACATGTGTGAAAATTGTGACTGCCTTCATTTTTACATCCCTTGTGTAATATCAGAATTATGTAAGCCATAATAAAATGCTTGATCAAGTACAAAAATTTGTAGGAAGAGAATACTAATTACTGTAGAACAATGAATAGAGCATGGATATCTTTCCAACTATATTATTTAGTTCTTTGATCCATAAAGAAGCCAAACCAATCAGAATGACTCTTCTAATACTGAAAGTGCTCAAAGGTTGAACATTCCCATTTGATGGAGGCTGGTGGTAGCCCTGCTGATGCTGGCTAAAGTAACAGCTAATTCAACAACATAGGAGCAGGTAATGTAATAATGTCAGTGACTCCTTTCTTACTTGTTCCCTGCTCCCCTGTGTCTTTCTTCCAATATGGCTTTTAGTCTGTTCCTGTGTGCAGCCATTCAAAAAGTCAAAGGCATGGAACAAGGGGGTCTCTAGCCTCAAAAGTGCTACTGCCTTTGTCTTAGTTCTTGGTATGTTGCTTTAGGGTTTTTCCCCCCATTTTTTCATATGATTAATTTTTAATATGCTACCTCTGATCAAACAGTAAAACTAAATCAATACATAAAACAGATTCAAAACAATTTATGTAGAACAATTCATATTATGAATATATTTAGAACACTCAAAACACAATTTGATTCTTTTAAAAATCTTGAAAATTTAGAAATCTTCAGCAATCAATTTCAAATTCATATTATGGGCCATCAGGAACTGCAAGATCGTATGTCAGACCTTTGTCAACCCAGTTCAAAGTGTCTACTCAAGGACCCTCTTTATCAGTAATTTCCTTCATGACTAAAATATGTAGAAGATCCTACTCAAATATCAATATTTAAAATTATTGGATGCTTTTCATTCAGAGTAATAAGCTGCAAATAAAACCCAGGAATTTCTCCGAGTCTTAGTGTTTACTATTATTTGAAATATGTACACACAAATCTTCTGCTCAGATCTAAAAATAAGTTGCAATGATTAAAAACTTGGTTAAATAAATAATAAAATAACTTAAATAACACAATTAACAGAAACAAGCTTTAGAAATTATATTTGAAAAAGGAAAATAAAAACAAGTGATGCTCTAAAGCACCAATCTTGCCTCCAAGAGAAAGTCATTCTGAACCCAGCATATATTACAGAAAAGTTCCTTTTCTGCATTCCACATAAAGCATATCTCCCTATTCTGGGATGACAAGGACCCTTAAGCTCATCCAGCCCCCAACAAATCAGGTAGGCTTTCTTCAAATCACTAATGCCTTTAAATGTTCTGACTGCAACCTTGTAATCCAAAGTCTTACAGCCAGTACTATCTGTTACCAAGTTACTTTGGTAATGAAAGTAATGGAAATATGGACTTTCTCTCTCCAAAACATGCTGCAGAGACTATAGCAGGCAGAGATGAACAAATGTATTTAAGCTTTGAGTGGAGATATGAATCAAGGTATACCCCAAAGTTATGAATTTTCTCTTCAGACAATATAATCTCATCCAGATTTCTGCCTAATTCCTGGATTTATGAACCACTAACAACAAGATTTTGTTTTATTGACTCTTATTCAGATTACTA
The DNA here is from genome assembly GCF_947247035.1 of Vipera ursinii. Classification (NCBI taxonomy): domain Eukaryota; kingdom Metazoa; phylum Chordata; class Lepidosauria; order Squamata; family Viperidae; genus Vipera; species Vipera ursinii. Next base: position 95,472,740 of record NC_139517.1, read on the forward strand.
CAGTGTCTGGACCACTAATTCAATATCTGTATTACAAAAAAGATGACTCTGATGACAGTGCAAAATAGAACTGGGTGTCCAACTCCAAATCTCCTGATGACCTTACTCCACAATCAGGTATGGAGGTTAAGCTTCTAGGACCAAGCAAAGCTCCATAGAGCCAGCCCTAGAAGAAAGATCACAATCACTGGGGATAGTTACTCAGCAAAAGTACTATGATTCATTATATCAAAAATCTTTGATGGCATCATCTCATGAGAATTTCAAGCGAAATTATTTTATAGAATATGGTTTTGATATCTGCAAACCCAAATAAAGAAAAGTTTACATTCCTAATAAAAAGTTCATGACTGTAGGCAAAGCCTGCTAATATCATATAATTTAATAACATTTCATAGTTCTTAACAGCTACATTTACCAAGCACAGATAGAATATGATGGGAAGATCTTTGAATAGCTGCCAATAGGCAGTGGTAGGGCTAATGAATAAGTTGTCTGACCTTAGCATAAGGCAACCTTCTCAGTTCAAATGAAATATAAATAAAGTAATAAAAGCTGTGTGATATGATGTGTACATTCATGATTCGGTAGCCTGATCTGATTAAATCTATTTCTTAGAGCAGTTATTTGCTTGCTATAATATATATTATAGCAGTAGTTGGCAATGTATAAAAGAACATCTGCAGAATATGGACTCCCTCCCAAGTCCAGATGGGAGATTCCACAGAAGGCTGGGGAAAATAAAAAGGCTAAGATACTACACAGCACCTTCAAACTCCCAGGCCCTTGGAGACACCATCCATGGGGTCAGAAGGGAACTACATACATAAGGTGACCAAGAAAAAAGTATTGGAGCACATAACCAAATATGTTACTAGAAGGCAAAATCATGAAACTATGTCTCAATGTCTTTGGCCATGTCATGCACAGGAATGGATTGGAGAAAGCAATGTTTGTAAGAGTTAGTGATAAAAGGAAACCAGGCCATCAAAGAACAGTGGCTGGATACCATAAAAGCTGACACCAGCCAGAGCATAGAAAAATTCAAAGAAGTTTAGGATCAGAATATGTGAAAAGACCTAACAAATAGAATCATCAATAGTTGAACACAATTGAATAGATATTATTATTATTATTATTATTATTATTATTATTATTATTATTATTATTATTATTATTATTATTATTATTATTATTATTATTATTATTATTATTCACAAACACATATACATACATACAAGCATGCATGTATACATACATACCACAGGGAGCCTAGAAGACAGTTAAAGATAGCTTCCTTATCTTTATTAGCTTCTTTACTTTCAAATATGATTTTAACTAATAAGCTTTAGCAAGAAGAATTTCTCTTGTCACCTGCAAAGAAAGACACGAGATCATCCTACAGAAAATACACTGCTGATTATGATGATTTCAAAATACAGTAATGGAAAGCCCTGTACTTACCTGAATTGTGAGTATCTAGACCAATCAATGGATCAAATCTGCATCCCATCAACTTGATATTTATTTGCTCTTGATGACAGGCTGACTATTAGAGAAGGCCACACTCAAGTGACTGGAGTGATCTAATGGCAGTCATTATAAGCATACCTTAGATGAGTGAGAATCCCACTAAAAAGAAATATCTTTGATACAGCAGTGGTGATTTGTGAAGGAGACCTAATCAGCCATGCCCAATGTGTGAATTTCCTTACCCACAAAGAATGCACATGCACACCCACCCACATCTACATGATTTAGGAGTCCAGAACAATATTTAGAAGCAATTACAAAAGTCCAAGCAAGCATAAAAATGTTTGCCTGCCAGAATAATTTTAAAATACAAGAAAAGGTTTCTGCATAGCTTTGCAGTTTGAATATGATTGTACTGCTATTAGATTCTAACAATATGCCTTAATTTTTATGTAGAATCCATGCAATTAGAGATGGGTGAATAATTCAGAGAGAATAAATTATTGCCCCTTCTAAAGATGTATTCTTTATTTGTATATTTTTTGTGAAACTGTTGGATCTTAACTGAATATGTTCAGCTCAATAAACTTTTTCCCCCATAGATTCTACTTTAGCATAGTCATAATATCACCTCAATGACTATCAAATATTTTAATTTAATTTAATTTATTAATATTTCTTTACCACCCTTCTCCCGAAGGACTCAGGGCGGTGTACAGGGCAAGAATAAAACACAAAGTTACAAAAATTAAAAGGTAATTAAATACATGCCCATAAAAACAGTTGGTACATTAATAAAAACCCCAATAAAAAGATAGTAAAAACCCCACCAATCCCCCCTCAGGCCAGGCCAGCTTGTTCGAACAGGTATGTTTTCAGATCGCGGCGAAAGGAGCGAAGATCGGGCGCCGTCCGGAGCTCAACCGGTAACTGGTTCCATAGCTCCGGGGTGCCCACAGAGAAAGATCTCCCCCTGGGGGCCACCAATCTACATTCTCTGACCGGTGGCACCCTGAGGAGTCCCTCTCTGTGGGAACGCACAGGGCGAAGGGAAGTTGACGCCGGCAGCAGGTGTTCCCTAAGGTACTCCAGACCCCTGCCATGTAGGGCTTTAAACACCATTACTAGTACCTTGAATCTCACCCGGAAGACAACTGGCAACCAATGCAGCTCACGGAGCAGAGGTGTGACATGGGAGTATCGGGAAACTCCCAACAATAACAATAATATAACTCCCAACAATAACAATAATATAACATTATTTTGAAAGGGAGAGTAAATGGTTAATTCATCAATAGTGCCAAGTCAAAGAAAATCAATAAAATCAATAAAATTCTTATAATAGTCATGTTCTTGCACTTATTTATGAGATGATTTGAGAATAATACTCTATTTTATCGTATAACATTTCTCTAGAAGTTTTCAAACTCCTTGTTTTTTTGTACTTCAAATTTCAAGAAAAGTCTTTTTTGGATAAGAGAGGATGAGTAGCCAGAGAAAAAAAATAGAACATCAATATTCTCACCCATTTCTCGGTAATAATCTAATCTCAAAAATATCAAGAAAATAAATTGAGAATAAAATAGAAAAAACATACGCTCAATGTCAGCGAGAAGACACCTTTCAAGAATTCAGAGACAGATTTCTGCACGCTATTTTCATATAAATATTTACAATCAATGACTTTTTGTAAAGACATTTATCATGCTAAAGTGACAGTTTAAAGACTTCAGCATTAATAGCTGTTTAAACTAAATACAGTATAGCTCCTAATAGCATAAACTGAAATTACAGGTGCAATGAAAGATTTATAATTTAAAGTTTATTGCACTAACCACATGGAAAATTAGAGATTTAAGATTGGAGAGCATTAGGCATATCATCATATTAATTTCACTAAATTGACTGAATTTTGTTTCTGAAGTTGGCATATCCTATGTTTTTGAATTAAACATTTTTCACTATAAAATCAAATGCTTTTGGATTAGGCACAGTCTAAAGTAAACACACTGAAATAAGAGTATCCACATTTCTTCTTAAATTGTTATATCTTGGATAGAAACAGTATTTTACTTATACTAATTGTGAGCTCTGTAGAAAGTTCTTATTCTTTAGATCAGAAATATCAAACTCGTGATGTCACGTGACGTCATGTGACGTATCAGAGCTTTTTCCCCATTACTGGCAATGGGGTGGGCACGGTTTTGTTGTGATGCATCCAGCTCATGGACTGGCAGTTTGACACCCCTGCTTTAGATGCATCCATAATTTTTCATACATAAAATGCATTTGTTAGAAGGCTATTTCTAAAATGATATCATGGGATAAATCATTCCAAGACCTTTGAGGTGCTCATTGGACCTTGTTAGAAAGATTAAAAGCTATCATATCATGTGTGATAGGAAACATCTTTCACTATTAAATCTGATAACCAACTAGGGTCAACAATAATGAATAAACTACTACCTTGTTGTTGTGGTTAGCTGCGAAGTCATGTCCGACCCATCGCGACCCTATGGACAATGTTCCTCCAGGCCTTCCTGTCCTCTACCATCTTCTGGAGTCCATTTAAGCTCACGCCTACTGCTTCAGTGACTCCATCCAGCCACCTCATTCTCTGTCGTCCCCTTCTTCTCTTGCCCTCAATCTTTCCCAGCATTAGGCTCTTCTCCAGTGAGTCCTTCCTTCTCATTAGGTGGCCAAAGTATTTGAGTTTCAACTTCAAGATCTGGCCTTCTAAAGAGCAGTCAGGGTTGATCTCCTCCAGGACTGACCGGTTGGATTGCCTTGCAGTCCAAGGGATTCGCAGGAGTCTTCTCCAGCACCATAGCTCAAAGGCCTCAATTCTTTGGTGCTCAGCCCTTCTTATGGTCCAACTTTCACTGCCATACATTGCAACTGGGAAGACCATAGCCTTGACTATACACACTTTTGTTGACAGGGTGATGTCTCTGCTTTTTAGTGTGCTGTCTAGATTTGTGATGGCTTTCTTCCCAAGGAGCAAGCATCTTTTAATTTCTTGGCTACAGTCTCCATCTGCAGTGATCTTGGAGCCCAGGAAAATAAAATCTGTCACTACCTCCATTTCTTCCCCATCTATTTGCCAGGAATTGAGAGGGCTGGATGCCATGATCTTAGTTTTCTTAATGTTTAGTTTCAACCCAACTTTTTCACTCTCCTTCTTCACCCGCAATAAGAGGCTCTTTAGTTCTTCTTCACATTAGAGTGGTATCATCTGCATAGCTTAGGTTGTTGATATTTCTTCCAGCAATCTTAATTCCAACTTTTGATTCATCTAGCCCTGCCTTTCTCATGATGTGCTCTGCATATAAGTTAAATAGGCAGGGTGACAGTATACAGCCTTGCCGGACTCCTTTCCCAATTTTGAACCAATCAGTGATTCCGTTTCCAGTTCTCACTGTTGCTTCTTGGCCCGCATATAGGTTTCTCAAGAGACAAATAAGATGGTCTGGTACGCCCATCTCTTTAAGAACTTGCCACAGTTTGTTCTGATCCACACAATCAAAGGCTTTAGCATAGTCAATGAAGCAGAAGTAGATGTTTTTCTGGAACTCTCTAGCTTTCTCCATGATCCAGCGTATGTTGGCAATTTGATCTCTAGTTCCTCTACCTCTTTGAAATCCTGCCTGTACTTCTGGTAATGCTTGATCCACATACTGCTGGAGTCTAGCTTGTAGGATTTTAAGCATAACTTTATTAGCATGAGAAATGAGTGAAATGGTGCGATAGTTTGAACATTCTTTGTCACTGCCTTTCTTTGGAATTGGAATGTAAACTGATGTTTTCCAATCCTGTGGCCACTGTTGAGTTTTCCAAATTTGCTGGCAAATTGAGTGTAGCACTTTTACTGCATGGTCTTTTAAAGATTTTGAATAGTTCAGCTGGAATACTGTCACCTCCACTAGCTTTGTTGTTGCTCAGCTTTTCTAAGGCCCACTTCACTTCATATTCTAGGATGTCTGGCTCGAGGTCAGTGACCACCTCATTGTGATTATCAGGAACGTTAAGCTCATTCTTGTATAGTTCTTCTGTGTAATTTTGCCACCTCTTCTTAATCTCTTCTGCCTCTGTTAGGTCCCTGCCATTTTGGTCCTTTATCATGCCCATTTTTGCATGAAATTTTCCCTTCATCGCTCCAATTTTCTTGAAAAGATCTCTGGTCCTCCCTATTCTATTGTTTTCTTCTATTTCTTTGCACTGTTCATTTAAGAAGGCATTCTTATCTCTCCTAGCTATTCTCTGGAATTCTGCATTCAATTGGGTGTATCTTTCTTTTTCTCCCTTGCCTTTTGCTTCCCTCCTTTCCTCAGCTATTTGTAAAGTTTCTTCAGACAGCCATTTTGCTTTCTTGCATTTCTTTTCCTTTGGGATGGTTTTGGATGCTACCTATTGTACAATGTTGCGAACCTCTGTCCATAGTTCTTCAGGCATTCTGTCTATCAGATCTAATTCCTTAAATCTATTTGTCACCTCTACTGTATATTCAACAGGGATATGATTTAATTCATACCTGAGTGGCCTAGTGCTTTTCCGTACTTTCTTCAGTTTAAGCCTAAACTTTGCAATGAGAAGCTCATGGTCTGAGCCACAGTCAGCTCCTGGTCTTGTTTTTACTGACTGTATAGAGCTTCTCCATCTTTGGCTGCAAAGCACATAGTCAATCTGATTGACCGTCTGGTGATGTCCATGTGTAGAGCCGTCTCTTGGGTTGTTGGAAAAGAGTGTTTGCTATGACCATCGTATTCTCTTGACAAAATTCTATCAGCCTGTGCCCTGCTTCATTTTGTACTCCAAGGCCAAACTTGCCTGTTATACTGATTATCTTTTGGCTTCCTACTTTAGCATTCCAATCCCCCATGATGATAAGGACATCATTTTTTGGTGTTAGTTCTATAAGGTGCTGTAGGGCTTCATAGAACTGGTCAATTTCATCCACTTCAGCACCGATGTTTGGGTCATAGACTTGGACTACTGTGATATTGAATAGTTTGCCTTGGATTCAAACTGAGATCATTCTGTCATTTTGAGGATTGTATCCCAGTATTGCTTTTCCTACTTTTTTATTGACTATGAAGGCTCCTCCATTTCTTCTGAGGGATTGTTGCCCGCAGTAGTATACCTGATGGTCGTCTGAATTAAATTCACCCATTCTTGTCCATTTTAGCTTGCTGATTCCTAAGATGTCGATGTTCAATCTTGTCATCTGTTGTTTGACTATGTCCAGCTTTCCTTGATTCATGGATCTTACATTCCGGGTTCCTATGCAGAAAAAACCTTGCATCGGACTTTCCTTTCACCACCAGACACATCCACAGCTGAGCATCCTTTCGGCTTTGGCCCAGTCGCTTCATTCTTTCTGGTGCTACTAGTACTAGCCCTCTGCTCTTCCCCAGTAGCATATTGGACGCCTTCCGACCTGAGGGGCTCATCTTCCAGCGTCATATCATTTTGCCTTTTGGTACTGTCCATAGGGTTTTCGTGGCAAAGATACTGGAGTGGGTTGCCATTTCCTTCTCCAGTGGATCATGTTTTGTTAGAACTCTCTGCTATGACCTGTCCGTCTTGGGTGGCCCTGCACTGCATAGCTCACAGCTTCATTGAATTATGCAAGCCCCTTTGCCATGACAAGGCAGTAATCCATGAAGGGGAACTACTACCTAGAAAATCTTTTTTTGTTTTGCTTCAAGTTTGTTTCTAGTTAGTTTCCTGAAATTTGTAGCATTTACGATATTACCGCATGGGATAAATTATTAAGAAGAAGTACATTGTTTGAATTATTTGATGAAAACTGGCCTTTGAATCAAGAAATTCCCCACTGAATATTATTCTTCAATCTGCAGTCCAGAGGACAGATTATATTGGTTAAAATGATTGTGATGAATAAAAAAGAACATATTAGTGGAGGTACATCATATATCATATATCAAAGGTGCATTTATGTACAATTGAAGCTCTTATGTCCTCAGCCTTTAATTCAGTGAAATTAATGGCTGCCATAAGGCAACAATTTTTAAACTAAGATGCCTCAAATGAGCTAACTTACAAAATGTGTTCAAAATACAAGACCATGCATCCATAGAATGTCATGTGATGGATCACTAACCCCAGAGAAACTGAATTATCCCAGATAAGAATTTTAGATAAGTCTATGATATTCTACTTGCAAACATAGTATATTTCTTAGGATCTAGTAGTATTTTACTATCTGAATGAAATATGAACCCTGTGAATAGATTTTAGGTCCAAGTTATTCCTCAAAGCTTGTGCCTTAAAAGTTTTAGGGCCACAGCCAACCCTTCCTTATAAGTAGGATTGATGTTCCAAAGGAGTAAAGGAAAACAAATCATGTTTTCTTTGAATTCAAAGGATTTAATTTTTCAATTATTGCCCAATCTGACAAAATTCTAGGACTAAAATGAGGGATTTTGTAGATGGTGAAAATGATAAAACTTGCTAAGATGCCTAAGCTAATTACTTTAATCAGAAAAAAGACAATATCTACATATATTGCTGCCTGGACTTAGACTTTTTTTTGCATAAAACATAAAAATAAATTTAGAATTTATGATTTTGATGATTAGACATAATATATTAAAAAGAGTTATGTTATTATATACAGTAATACAATTATTATAATTGTATTTGTATCTATTGTAAAGAAGATTGGAAGCTACTTTGTATCTTTTTCTTTCTTTTCTATTTTTTATTTTTTTCTCTTTCTCTTTTAGCTTTTTCTGTCATTTCTTTCTTTTTCCTTCACACATATTAATGTTTTAGTTTTTATTTTTATTAATATTTAATACACAGAGAGAGAGAGAAAGAGAGAAAGAGAGAAAGAGAGAAAGAAAGAGAGAGAGAGAGAGAGAGAGAGAGAGAGAGAGAGAGAGAGAGAGAGAGAGAGAGAGAGAGAGAGAGAGAGAGAGAGAGAGGAATTTATGCCAGGAAAAAAATAGGCAAATAAAAAAAAGCCTGTTGATTTCAGTTCTAAAATTATTGAGAAGTCATAGATGAATTCACAAAAGCCTGAATGAAATCAGGACTATCAGGCTAGTCTCCAACTACTCACTAAAAGCCAAGAACAAGCCTTCTATATTAACTTTTATGCCTTAAACCAGGGGTAGGCAAACTCGGCTCTTTTATGACTCATGGACTTCAACTCCCAGAATTCCTGACTCAGGAATTCTGGGAGTTGAAGTCCATGAGTCATAAAAGAGCCGAGGTTGCCTACCCCTGCCTTAAACAATCAGAAGGCATGCAAGATTCTTCTCCAGTTTATTTTTTTGCCATAGTAGGCTAATACAGCTACCTGTTTGGTTTCATACTTATGCTCAAGCAAACATGGATGAACGTGGTTTTCATCCCTTATCCACCCAAGATAGATGGCTGAAATCTGAACAGACAGGAATAGTCGTGATAGATATATTTCCTCCCTTTTAGATCTTTCATGATTATATATCTCATAATGAATGAAATTGGTACTAAACTATCAAACAGTCAGTTATTTGGGGGCCTCCACATAAAAATAAGAAAGAGGTATGCCTTTGGAAAGACAACTTGATTAATGCTATTATTGTGACACCCTACATCTTTTTTTCCCAAGATCACATAGATGCTGTGTGAGATCTGATGCAATTCTTTGAACATTTTCAAAGTTCACAGTGCTATAATTTCAATGTATTTGCAAGATATCAAGAAATAGGTGACACTGGAGCATTTAGTGAACCTGGACTCTATACATTTGATAAAAATGAACTGTGACTCAAGAATACCTATGCGATTATAATCAATTTATTAGTCCTTGACATATTGTAATGTTTTGTTACAATAAATTAATATAATTACCTTTTCTGCTAATCCTTATAATTTACAAGTAAAATATTTTTTTAAAGACAGGACTGCATATCAGCTAATGTGTGGGTAGGATAGGAGAAGGCGTTTTAAAATTTAGCATTATACTTATGAATTAACTTATGAAAAGTTACTTTATTTTAGCCCCAAAGCTCTCTCTTTGACCTTTTATGAAGCTTCAATTAATATTTATTTGCATCTAAAACTTAAAAGGATGCACAGTTTACATTTCTACATCTCTGGTTACACAACACCCCTGATAAAATATTCCCCCTTGAAATATACGTGGATGAAGAAAGGTACACAGCTGACAGGTTTCTGCAAACAAGCAGGAATAAAATAGGAGGCTCGTGAAGAAAATGTTCTTTCACTATCTTTAACTGAAGGTTAAAATGTGTGAGAGAAGATGAAGTCTGACTACTGACAACACTTTGTAGAATACTGACATTCTCGTCAGCAGAAGGCAGACAGCGTTGCATCTACACAATGTCTGTTGCTAACATGATGGGAAACGGCTGCTGCAGTAGATATGCTGAAGAAAAGGGTGCAAGAGGAGCATCCCCTAGAAGCCTCATCTCCTAAAGTTCCCTTGAGCTTTTGACAACTTCAACTATTCTGAAATTTTGGATTAGAGGAAGATAACATAAACTGCTATCATTCCCAACTACACATGAAAAATATTGCAAATATTTTAATCAACTTTATATATTGCTTTTCAGGTAGAAAACAGGCTCCCAGGAATATCGAAAGCATGGAATCTTACAGTTAGAACATGGAGTTATATTATACAATAAAGAGAACAAAGGGTAAAACCACATTTTTTAAAAAAATCAATAAAATATAAAATTGTATTTAGTCAGGGTAACATTTCAAGGGGTTCCAAAAAGATACAGTAACTAGATAAGCAAATATCAGCTTCCTTTGGGAACAATAAAACAGGAGGGCTACTTGGCATCTTTTGAATTAAAAATAGAGGAATATTCATGTTTTTTTTTCTGCTAAGGATTGAATATTTGGATTTATAAGGGCGGTTACTGTCCTGTTATGATTTAAGCCAAGGGGGAAAAAGGCAGTCCAGGAGCCTTATGAAAGTGGCCAGCATCTCTCTTACACCCTCCCCTTTGCATTTTGGAGGGTTTAGGGAAAGGTTAAGTGACAAAATGGATGCCTTAAGGCTGGGCCAAGGCATTCCACTGATCATTTTACAAAAAAGAATGTGTTGGCCAATATATTTTTTAAAAAAACACAAATTCATTTTCTTGACAGTATAATTGATATAATCACTCTTTCCATTTATAAAATTAATATGAATTTAATATTCCCCTTATGTCATATTAAAATTTACAATTTGATGATAATGTTCAGAGTTATTAGCAAGCAACTCTCAAGGCTTTGAGGTCTGTAAAGAACTTTATTTTATAAAGTGGAAATGTGCAGCCTGAAAACCTGTAACCATCTGCCTACAGATAATAATTACTGTGAAATGTTTTAATATAGTCCAAATAGACATTTGTCATATGGATTATTATTTTGGCACATGGGAAGAAGATGATATTCTATAGCCTTTATCAAGAAATATATCATTATCTTTACTCACTTAAAAAAGAAAGAAACTTAAAAATTCTATTGAAAGGGGATACATACATTTGGAACATAATCCCATATTATACAATCATCAGTTATGTTGTATATGATCCGTCAAGAACCAATCAGCTAGAATAATACAGTGCAGTCTTGGATGAAATGAAACAGGGGCATTGTTGTTAAGCCTTTGGTGCTGCATTTCCTAAATGAAGAAACAGCAAAAAATGCTCACAGACACACAGAATAAAACAAAAGTTATAATCCACTAGAAAAATTGTTGTGAGTGAAATAGACACTATACACTAATAGAAATTATACACTGAAGGGATAGAAAGCTGTGTTCAGTGCAAGATCTATCAAACAATAATTGACAGATAACTCTACATTCAGAGACTTTTGGCAAAAGTTCACCACTTCAGTGATAGCCTGTTCCATTGGTTGAAAATTCCCTTTCCTCTGCTTTCAATTCATTGTTCCAGTTCTGCCTTCAAGGCAGGGTTCCCCAATCCCAGGCCATGGACCAGCACTGGTCTGCAGCATGCCAGAAACAAGTCATACAAACAAGTGAAGCCCCATCCACACATGCGCTGGATGCAGGCAGTGTGTGAAACCATTGCCCCCTCCAGCCCACAGAAAAGCATCTCTCCATGAAACTGATCCTTGGCGCCCAAAAGATTGGTGGGTTCCAGGGCAATAAAGAATAAATGTATTATCTCTCCTATTAGCATTCTTTCAAATATTGATTTTTTTTTATGTTTTCTTCCATTCAGCTGAATCTGATTATGAGAGACTGCCTGGACAGGTCTTTGCAGTTTTCTTGGCAACATTCCCCCCCCCCCAGAAATAGTTTGCTATTGCTTCTTTCCAAAGACTGAGTAAAAGGGACGAGCTCAAGATCACATTGCTGGCTTTGTGCCTAAAACTGGACTAGAACTTCCTACTTTCTAGCCTAATACCACTACCACTACAATACACTGGCGCTCATTGCTACTATATATTGCATTATATCATATATCAACTTTCCCTTCTGTAGACTAAACATATCGAAAAGCTTTAATTGTTTGTCATAACAGTTGGTTTTGAGACTCCCTTATTATTTTGGTAACTGTCCTCTGAATTCATTCCACTCACAGAGGTCAGGCCAGGATTCAACAATGGAATAATTACTTGTCCTAAAATCATAACTGAGAGATCATGATATAATTTTGCTCAACCATTTTGAATGTGTGATATCTATGAACTGTGCTATTAAAATAATCTTTACTGATTTCAGCTGGTACCTTCATTAAAGCAATTCAGAGATACTAGGAATCTCTGCCTTACCATTCAAATATGGCCAGTGAATATCTCCTCAGCATATTTTTATATTCCCTAGCCCTCTTATTCTCCTCACCATCCTGTACTCTCTTTGCTTTTGATTTTCCGTCCACTGTGTAAAAAATGGCAAGCTCAGAATTTTAGTGTCAGTAAAGAATCTGGGCAGGTCCACTTAAAAAGAGAGTGTGTTGAGCATCAGAATTTCTTATCTCTAAGTATCCCTTTCTGAGCACTAAGGAGATAAGAAGCTCAGAGAGAGAGAGAGAGAGAGAGAGAGAGAGAGAGAGAGAGAGAGAGAGAGAGAGAGAGAGAGAGAGAGAGAGAGAGAGAGAGAATAATTGCTTTCTGCATGATGAATAATGGGACGGTAGGAATTAGGGAGACAGTCTTCCCTTCCTTAAACCTTAGTCCCTGATATAATCTATTCTTCTGCTCCTGAGAATCCCTTCACCTTTCAATATAGTAGAACAAAAGTGCATGATATACCCAGGAAAATGTGTGTTCTTCTAAATATTGGTACTGGCACATCATACTGCATTTATTCCCCAATCCATCATGAAATATGTTTTTCCCTTGTGGTGACCTCAAAATAAGAACATGCAGAGATTATCAAGAGTGAATTAGAGCTCCCTCCAGCTGCCATCCTATCATCCAGGCCATTAGAGTTCCTCCTCACTCCAGCCACTTTGAAATATATACAGTATATATTACTCAACTCACCCATATATGTTTTAAGGAAGGAAGGTTGGTTCAAAGCAGGCTTGCCACCATTCCCTTAATGCATATTTTAATGCATGTTAATCAGAAGGCAAGTTGGCAAGTAAGTGCAGGGAGAAGTAAAAATAAAGCCTAAACATTGCAGATAGACTTCTGGAACATATTGGTAAGCCCTTATGGGGGTGGTAAGGTTATCCCAAATACCAAGAGTTTCCATAACCACTCACTTGTTATGTGTGAACATAATCGCCTTTGTTCCTTTAGCAGAGCAAAAGGAAAATGTCTCAAAAGTAGTCAATAGCCTATTACCAGAAAGATCCAGAGTATTTCCAGTCAGACAAACAGTCCTATGTGTAGAGTTGCTTGTTATCAAATGTAGGACATAGGTTTGGACAATAAATTATATAAGCTATTGAATCAGATCTTTTTAAAAAAAGGCCTAGTACTGTAAATGAAAGCGGAGTAGTGTCTTGCAAACTAAAACCTACTGATAAAGACTTCATCATCTAAAGTTTTATAAGAACTTCCTGGAGTAATTTTTCTCCTTTTATTTTTATTTTTCAATGTGATTTTGTTGATTTGCTTGTTTATAAACAGCATATTTGTTTAGTATTTTTCTCCCCTTTAAATTTTATTTTAGATGTCAAGATTTCATCTTAGTTTGATAAGAACCAGCTGTTTTCTTCAAAGATAATTTTCTGGAACTGTTGTTTGCCATAATTACATTGCAATTACAGAGTCATATCCATTAAAGCAGATGAATATTTCTATGTGTCCTTCTAACTCATTAGAAGTCATGAAAATGATAGATGTGGGTTTATTATTACTTGACTATTGCCCTCTTTGGCAAGATGACAAACTATTTTTTAGGTGGATGGGGGAAAAGTTTGAAAAAATAACTTTTCAGAAGAAATCACATGCCCAAATGTGGTCATAGTAAAAGAAAAATACTAACATTTCAAATTTTAAGAAACTATAAAGATCATTAAAGAATTATAAGGTACATTTGTGTGTCTAATGCACCTATTTACAGCCAGCAATGTGGTTTAAAAGCCTCTTCAGCCTGGAGATTTGATTGCCTTTTTGACAGCTACAAAAAAGCAAGGGTACAAAAGTTTTTCAGTCCAAGAATGGGCTTTGGGATAATAAATTGTGAACAACATAAACAGCAAACTGCAGCTCAAAGAAAAAAGGGATATCCTCATTTCTGCAATGTAGATTCCTGTGTTTGACTACATGCCAATACACAGTGGCACCTACCAAACACGAGAGCACAACAGAGAAGCACCAATATACCCAATTTTGTTCTCTTTCTGATACAGTACAGATTCACATTTCTCAGATATGCAGTCCAATCACTTTTTACAGAAACACATGATAGATCAAAAGATACTGGATAGTGTAGGAAAGAAGACAACTATCTTTTCTAATATGAGAGGTTCTGTGCTACAATATTAAAAGATATAAAAAGGCTCCCATATGCATTTTTCCCTTCCATTCAATGATGTCCAATCCTTAGAACCTGCCTGAACAAGTCCCTGCAGTTTTTGTGGGAAGATTTTTCAGAAGTGAGAGAAAGTGACTAACCTAGCTGGCTTTATGCCAAGACAGAACTCAAACTCATGGTCTCTAGACAGGTGCCTTAATCACTATACCAAACTGACTCTTGTACTTCAAAGATTCTGTCCATGGAATAAGAAAGCAACCATTCCTTCCATAAATAGTTTGTCATAGCCACATGCTCATCCATAACACAGTAAGTAGCTAGTCAGCAGTATTGAAAAGAAGCAGCCAAGCTGTTTTTTCACACATTGACCAAATTCGCTTTTTTTTCATGCTGTCCAGCGGTAAAGTTAGTTTTCTCTGTTTTACACACATGGTTGAGGAAAGATCTTTAGATGAGGAATTTCATACTAAATATATAGGCCAGAGATATGGTAGAAAACTGATGGTTATTTAAATGAATTGTTTGGATATCCTTCTAAAATTAATGGTACACTGAAATCTGCCTTGCAGTTTCATGTAATTTTTCTCCACTACAACTGAGGCTTCTGTTCTTTTCTTAATCTCAGATTGCTTGAGAATTTCTTAAAATAACCCTTGTACCTTTCTCAGTTATTACTGTTGATGGACATTTTTTCCTTTGTTATTACTCTTGTGGACATTTTTTCCCTTGTTATTCCTTTTTCCATTACTCAGAATACTCCTTGGCTGTTTGAAAAATTAATTGAAGGAATTCCCACATGGTGTCTTCTCTTAGGATTTAATTGAAGTCATGAAGGTGTAACTCACTAGAGAGCTGATTATACAATGAAAGACAGAACACTGACACACATCCCTTAGCCACCAGAGAAGGAAGTACAAGACCACCTCACACCATTCATAAGAATTTCTCCAAAATTCTCTTTTCCTCTGTTCTGTGCCAGCATACTACCGGCCCTGCAGATAAGGCAGGGACAACCCCTTTACAAGAAGGCAAGAGGCTGGAACTAAGACTGCCAAATTTATGGACACAAAAGCAAACAGAGCAAAACAAGACACGAACCATGAAACAGGAGCTATTCAAACGGTTGCCTTCAGCAAACCAGCCCTCCCACGCATTCCCCTTTTAAACAGTTCAGGGCGTGGCTTCTCTCTGCCTCCTTCCGAGGTGCCCCATTACCTTCCTCTGTTTACTCCTGATTGACTGCCTCCTGCATCGGGCATCCTTGAACAGGGCCAGCTGTGGGTCATCTTCATCCACGCTGTCAGGCTCGCACAGCTGGGTCTGCGTCGTAACCAGATGGGAGGGGCCTGGCTGAGGGCTCTCATCAGCAAGCTCTCCAACACCCTCAGCAACCTCTCCAACACCCCCCTCCTCCTCCTCTGAATCGTCTGACCCAACTGCCGAACCCACAGGCTGACCCTGAATCACAACACTATCCCGCACCGCAGGGCCCTTCCCCCAGGTCTGCCGATCCGGATGCGGTCGGGATGGAAATTGTTCATGAAAAGTGGTCACCAAAGCAGGGACATGAATTTATTTATTTATTTTATTTATTTAATACTATTTCTATACCGCCCTTCTCCCGAAGGACTCAGGGTGGTGAACAGGGCAAGAATAAAAGTACAAATTACAAAAGTTAAAACAAGATTAAATAAATGCCCACATACTAAAATACATCTTTAAAACCTAATAAAATAACAATAGCAAACCCCCCCAATCCCCTCATCAGGCCAGGCCAGCTTGTTCAAAAAAGTATGTTTTTAGCTCGCGGTGAAAGGAGCGAAGGTCGGGCGCCGTCCGGAGCTCAACCGGTAGCTGGTTCCATAGCTCCGGGGCGCCCACAGAGAAGGATCTCCCCCTGGGGGCCACCAGTCGACATTCTCTGACCGGTGGCACCCTGAGGAGGCCCTCTCTGTGGGAACGCACAGGGTGGAGGGAAGTAGATGCCGGCAGCAGGTGTTCCCTCAGGTACTCCGGACCCCTGCCATGTAGGGGTTTGAATACCATTACTAGTACCTTGAATCTCACCTGGAAGGCAACTGGTAACCAATGCAGCTCACGGAGCAGAGATGTAACGTGGGAGTATTGGGAGACTCCCAACACAACTCTCGCGGCTGCATTCTGTACCAGTTGGAGCTTCCGGGTGGTCCTCAAGGGTAGCCCCATATAGAGAGCGTTGCAGTAGTCTAGTCGAGAGGTCACGAGCACATGAGTGACCGTGCATAGATCATCCCGGCTTAGATAGGGCCGCAACTGGCGCACCAGGTGAACCTGGGCGAAAGCCCCCCTAGTCTTTCTAGGGGGGTTGCATCTAGGGGAGGACGCAACCCCCCTAGAATGGCGGTTGCATCCTCCCAGGTGAACTCCTCTGGTCCATAGCCTTTCCATTCAATCAGGTACTGGAAACGACCTTTCAGCCAATGGGAGTCCTTGATGCTGGTGACCTCGTACTCGGGGGTGCTGTCTCCATCACAAGGTCCTGATGGGGGAGGTTCCACTTGGTGGAGTGGACAGGCCGGTTGCTCGGGGACCAACAGAGGCCGATGAAAAACTGGGTGCATGAGCAGGGAACGTGGCAGAGTTAAGCGATAGGCAACCGGATTGATGACAGCCTCGACTGGGAACGGTCCTAAATATCGGTGATCTAACTTTCTCACCGGCCGTGTTGACGGTAGGTTCCAGGTGGACAACCAGACCCGATCTCCCACTGATAGTGGAGGCGTATCCCGCCTTGACCGATCAGCAAACCTTTTGTAATCGGCCTTGGCCTTCTCTAACTGATGTCGCACCAATTGATGGATTGCCTGTAACTCTGCCATGAAGTCATTCGCTGCCAGCTCCGGTAAGTCCACGGGAGAAAGGGGAAAAACCGGGGGTGATATCCCACATTGGCCAAGAACGGTGTCATCTGTGTGGAGGTGTGCTGAGAATTGTTAAATGCAAACTCAGCTATGGCCAGATAGTCCACCCAATTGTTTTGCTGCAGATTGACATAGCAGCGCAGATATTGTTCCAGAATACCGATGACCTTCTCGGTTCCCCCTTCAGTTTGAGGATGATGCATGGAGAAGCAAATCTTGATATCCAACACATGCATCAACTCCTGCCAGAAGCGGGCTGTAAACTGGGGCCCCCTATCAGAGATGACTCTATCAGGGAGGCCGTGCAGCCGAAACACCTGCTGAATGAACATACGACTAGTGGCATGGGCTGACGGTAAGCTGCGACACGGGATGAAGTGCGCCATCTTGGTCAGCATGTCCACCACCACATACACTGTTGTAAAACCAGAGGATGGGGTAAATCCATCAAGAAGTCCATGGACACAGCCCCCCAGGGTCTTTTGGGTGTAGGCAAGGGCTGCAGTAATCCAGGCGGGGCCCCTGTCTCTGACTTGGCCTGCCTGCATGGGATGCAGGAGGTGACATAGGACTGGATGTCATGTCAGACTCGGGGCCACCAGAAGGTACGGGAGACCAGGTTCAGGGTCTTGAACAGGCCAAAATGCCCCGCTGCCGGGTTATCATGACACTGGCTGAGGATGAGTCCCCTGAGTGGCCCTTCCGGAATGTAGAGCCAGTCACGATAATACAAGAGTCCATCTGTGACTGTCCAAGGAGAATCTGGCCCCACCTCCTCCTTCCGCTGATCCACCCACACCTCCTGCTGCTGTGCCTCCTGGATCCGAGCCCGTATATCAACCGGCTCCCGCACCGCAGCAAAAGAATTGACGGGCATCACTGTCCTGGGCAGAAGCTTGTCTTCCCCTTGGGAATATTCGGGCTTCCTGGACAGAGCATCCACTCTTTGATTGTGCCCGCTAGGTATGTACCGAACTCGGAAGTCAAACCTCACAAAGAAAAGAGACCAACAGATTTGGCTTTGGTTCAAATTCCGAGCAGTCTCCAGGCTTTCCAAATTCTTATGGTCTGTCTGGACCTCGATTTGATGCCGCGCTCCCTCCAGATGATGCCTCCAGGCCTCGAACGCCGCTTTGATGGCCAGCAGCTCCTTCTCCCAGATTGTATAATTGCGCTCCGAAGGGTTCAGTTTTCGTGAATGGTACGCGCAAGGGAAGAGGGTACCGCTGGGCGTCGTTGCCTGGAGTAACACCACCCCAATGGCAATGTCGGAGGCATCCGCCTCGACAACAAACGGCCGTTGCAGGTCAGGATGCTTCAAGATGGGCTCCTTCATGAAGGCTTCCTTCAAAGTCTGGAAAGCCCATTGTTCTGGAGCATTCCACTGAAACCAAGTCTTCTTCTGCAGGAGCCAGGTGAGGGGGGCTGTCAAAGCAGCAAACCCAGGGATGAAAACTCGGTAATAGTTGGCGAACCCAAGAAGTCGCTGAACATCCTTCACATGACGTGGGGGTTGCCAACTCTGCAAAGACGCAACCTTACTCGGCTCCATGGCGATGCCCTCAGGAGAAATGCGGTGACCCAGGAAATCGATGGTCACCCAGTAGAACTGGCACTTTTCCAACTTGGCAAACAGCCAATGTTCTCGGATTTGCTGCAGGACCTGATGGAGATGCTGATGGTGCACCTCATGCGACGGGGAGTAGATCAGGATGTCATCCAAGTAGATCACGACAAACTGATCCAACAAATCCCAGAAAATGTTGTTCATGAAATGCTAAAACACAGCGGGGGCGTTGGTCAGGCCAAATGGCATCACCGTTTACTCAAAATGTCCATAACGAGTACCAAACACCGTCTTCCACTCATCACCCAGCCGAACCCTGACGAGGTTGTAAGCTCCACGCAGGTCCAGTTTCGTGAAGATCTTAGCCTCCCGGAGTCAGTCCAAGAGTTCAGGGATGAGGGGCAGTGGGTAACGATTGCGCACCGTGATGGCATTGAGTTTCCTATAATCGCAGCAAAGCCGCAATTTGCCAGACTTCTTTTTGACGAAGAGCACGGGTGCAGACACTGGCGAGGACGAGGGCCGGATGAAACCAAGAGCCAAATTCTTCTCCAGAAAGTCCCACAATGCAGCCAACTCCGGGTCCGACATGGAGTACAAACGCCCCACTGGGAGAGGCGCATCAGGGACTAAATCAATGGGGCAGTCATAGGGCCTGTGCGGGGGTAATTGATCCACCTCTGTCTTGCTGAACACATCAGCAAAGTCGGAAAGTTCGGGAGGCAAGGAAACCCCTGGGGAACCCTCCGCCTGGCCGGCACAGATATGGCGGGAGTGGTCCACACACTGCAAGCTTGGGAAGGTGACCAAGTTCTGTGACCAATAGATCTGTGGGTCATGCGCCCGGAGCCACGCCACTCCCAAGACTATGGGGAAATGCAGATTTGAGGTGATATAGAACTGGATGGCCTCCACATGGGAACTGATGGCCATACATAATGGTTGCGTGGTGGCCGTAATTGGCCCAGACAGGAGCACTCGACCATCGATAGTCTCCACTAACATGGGCGGATCCACCAGGCACTGGGGAACAGCCGATTTGGCCACAAATTCTGAGTCCATAAAATTTGTGGTGGCCCCAGAGTCAATTAAGGCATGGACTGGAATCCCCTCTGGCTTGCCAGGAAGGATCAGACGTGCCTCCAATATCAGATGCCATGGAGGTCCACAGGCAGCATCGGAAAGACATCGAACTAAGACTGCCAAATTTATGGACACAAAAGCAAACAGAGCAAAACAAGACACGAACCATGAAACAGGAGCTATTCAAACAGTTGCCTTCAGCAAACCAGCCCTCCCACGCATTCCCCTTTTAAACAGTTCAGGGCATGGCTTCACTCTGCCTCCTTCCGAGGTGCCCCATTGCCTTCTTCTGTTTACTCCTGATTGACTGCCTCCTGCGTCGGGTGTCCTTGAACAGGGCCAGCTGTGGGTCATCTTCATCCACGCTGTCAGGCTCACACAGCTGGGTCTGCGTCGTAACCAGATGGGAGGGGCCTGGCTGAGGGCTCTCATCAGCAAGCTCTCCAACACCCTCAGCAACCTCTCCAGCACCCCCTCCTCCTCCTCTGAATCATCCGACCCAACTGCCAAACCCACAGGCTGACCCTGAATCACAACATTCTCTGAGAAACTTTTAAGAAGCATACAATTGAATAAGAACTATTAGAGTACAAGATAATTTGTGTCCCTGATGCATTTCTGAAGGTTATATTCTGGTTTATTGATTGGAAGTGTGATAGAATGTACTTCTTCTCAATAATGTACTTCTGAAACAATGTACTTCTTCTCAATAATTTATCCCATGCGGTAATATCGTAAATGCTACAAATTTCAGGAAACTAACTAGAAACAAACTTGAAGCAAAACAAAAAAAAGATTTTCTAGGTAGTAGTTCCCCTTCATGGATTACCTCCGTGTCATGGCGAAGTGGTTTGCATAATTCAATGAAACTATGAGCTGTACCACGCAGGGCCACCCAAGGTGGACAGGTCATAGCAGAGAGTTCTGACAAATCATGATCCACTGGAGAAGGAAATGGCAACCCACTCTAGTATCTTTGCCATGAAAATCCTATGGACAGTACCAAAAGGCAAAACAATATGACATTGGAAGATGACCCCCTCAGGTTGGAAGGCATCCAATATGCTACTGGGGAAGAGCAGAGGGCTAGTACTAGTAATGCCAGAAAGAATGAAGCAACTGGTCCAAAGCCAAAAGGACACTCAGCTGTGGTTGTATCTGGTGGTGAAAGGAAAGTCCGAGGCTGTAAAGATGTTTTTCTCCCTAGGAACCTGGAATGTAAGATCCATGAATCAAGGAAAGCTGGAAATGGTCAAACAAAAGATGACAAGACTGAATATTGACATCTTAGGAATCAGTGAACTAAAATGGACAGGAATGGGTGAATTTAATTCAGATGACCATCAGGTATACCACTACTCCCTCAGAACAAATGGAGTGGCCTTCATAGTCAATAAAGGAGTAGGAAAAGCAATACTGGGATACAATTTTCAAAATGACAGAATGATCTCAGTTTGAATCCAAGGCAAACCATTCAATATCACTGTAATCCAAGTCTATGCCCCAAACACCAGTGCTGAAGAGGATGAAATTGACCGGTTCTATGAAGCCCTACAGCACCTTATAGAACTAACACCAGAAAATGATGTCCTTATCGTCATGGGGGATTGGAATGCTAAAGTAGGAAGCCAAAACATAACTGGAATAACAGGCAAGTTTGGCCTTGGAGTACAAAATCAAGCAGGGCATAGGTTGATAGAATTTTGTCAAGAGAATACGATGGTCATAGCAAACACTCTTTTCCAACAACCCAAGATACATGGACATCACCAGACAGTCAACACAGAAATCAGATTGACTATGTGCTTTGCAGCCAAAGATGGAGAAGCTCTATACAGTCAGTAAAAACAAGACCAGGAGCTGACTGTGGCTCAGACCATGAGCTTCTCATTGCAAAGTTTAGGCTTAAACTGAAGAAAGTAGGGAAAAGCACTAGGCCACTCAGGTATGAATTAAATCATATCCCTGTTGAATATACAGTAGAGGTGACAAATAGATTTAAGGAATTAGATCTGATAGACAGAGTGCCTGAAGATCAATGAACAAAGGTTCACAACATTGTACAACAGGTAGCAACCAAAACCATCCCAAAGAAAAAGAAATGCAAGAAAGCAAAATGGCTGTCTGAGGAATCTTTGCAAATAGCTGAAGAAAGGAGGGAAGTGAAAAGCAAGGGAGAAAAAGAAAGATACGCCCAATTGAATGCAGAATTCCAGAGAATAGCTAGAAGAGATAAGAATGCCTTCTTAAATGAACAGTGCAAAGAAATAGAAGAAAAAAATCAGAATAGGGAGGACCAGAGATCTCTTCAAGAAAATTGGAGAGATGAAGGGAATGTTTCATGCAAAAATGGGCATAATAAAGGACCAAAATGGCAGGGACCTAATAGAGGCAGAAGAGATTAAGAAGAGATGACAAAACTACACAGAAGAACTATACAAGAATGAGATTAATGTCCCTGATAATCACAATGAGGTGGTCACTGACCTCAAGCCAGGCATCCTAGAATGTGAAGTGAAGTGGGCCTTAGAAAAGCTGAGCAACAACAAAGCTAGTGGAGGTGACAGTATTTCAGCTGAGCTATTCAAAATCTTAAAAGACAATGCAGTAAAAGTGCTACACTCAATTTGCCAGCAAATTTGGAAAACTCAACAGTGGCCACAGGATTGGAAAAGATCAGTTTACATTCCAATTCCAAAGAAAGGTAGTGCCAAAGAATGTTCAAACTATCGCACCATTGCACTCATTTCTCATGCTAGTAAAGTTATGCTTAAAATCCTACAAGCTAAACTCCATTAGTCTGTGGATCGAGAACTACCAGAAGTACAGGCAGGATTTTGAAGAGGCAGAGGAACTAGAGATCAAATTGCCAACATACGCTGGATCATGGAGAAAGCTAGAGAGATCCAGAAAAACATCTACTTCTGCTTCATTGACTATGCTAAAGCCTTTGATTGTGTGGATCAGAACAAACTGTGGCAAGTTTTTAAAGAGATGGGCGTACCAGACCATCTTATTTGTCTCTTGAGAAACCTATATGTGGGCCAAGAAGCAACAGTGAGAACTTGACACGGAACCACTGATTGGTTCAAAATTGGGAAATGAGTCCGGCAAGGCTGTATACTGTCACCCTGCCTATTTAACTTATATTCAGAGCACATCATGAGAAAGGCAGGGCTAGATGAATCAAAAGTTGGAATTAAGATTGCCAGAAGAAATATCAACAACCTAAGATATGCAGATGATAGCACTCTAATGGCAGAAAGTGAAGAGGAACTGAAGAGTCTCCTGTTGCGAGTGAAGAAGGAGAGTGCAAAAGTTGGGTTGAAACTAAACATTAAGAAAACCAAGATCATGGCATCCGGCCCTCTCAATTCCTGGCAAATAGATGGGGAATATATCCTTCTTATATCCTTCTTATATGTGCTTGACCTTGATCTCTAATTTGTTTTACCAAATTTCCATCATTGAAACACCAACTTTCTGATCTTCTTTCCATCCTGCTTGTAACTGCCCATACTGGAACCAAGTTTGTACTATCTTTCCTTTTTTTAAAATATTATATGGCTTTAATTGCCATACATTCCTTTCTATCCTAAGAATTTCTTTCTATGTAATCACATCATGTTTAAATCCCACATTTATATTTTCTATTGCATGTTTAGGTATTGTCCAAATTGGTATTTTATAATTTAACTTATGTCGATATTACAATGCCCAATTTTAAATTATATTATGAGGCTGCTGCTTTATCATCAATTAGTGATTGGTTTAATTTAACACAAGGGAGATTATTGAATATTGAGGGTTATGATTTGTTATTTGGTTGGCATGCATATTTATTGTATTATAAGAAGGTGGATAATGTTTTTAAGACACATGTATTAAGGTATGCTCTGTTGCGAGTTTGAAAAAAATATGGAAAGAAAATTTTTATATTTAGCTTTCTTAACTACAATTATATATAAATCATTCTTTATCTTAATGCTATTACTTAGTCCAAGTACAAACCAGATATTTTGGACTGTATTTCCAATAAGCCCTAGCATTGGGTAGGTTTCAGGAAATGAAACTGTTTTGCAAAAAAGATGAATATATTATGTATTTTGCTTTCTTTTAAATCATTGATTTGAATATTCACAATTCTGCATCATTTTCTATGGATTTATGATCATTCCTTGGTAAAAAAAACAAACCCTATTTAATTCATTTTAATTAACCTTTGTAAATAAAAAACTGAATGTCTACCTTTGTTGTAATCTTCAAATCTTAATGATATAGTTTAGATATTTGGATTTTTTTTTCTTTAACAAATTTGGCTGTCGTCATATTTTGCAAAACATGTTGCCATGACTCAGCTTTTTCTTGGAAAATGCTGCATAAAATGGGACTTCTGAAGAAGAAATGGCAGGTTGAAAATTGCTTTGTGAAAAGACACATATCTCGGAAAATGACTTTTTCCTCTTAAATGGAACCAGTATGAGATATCTAGAATTGCTATAAATTTGTCTGATGGCGAATAGACTGAGCGTTTTTTTGTTCAGTTCTTTGGAATATACCCTCTGCAGAACTGAAAAATCTAAGATCTTCATTAGCTTTTGGAAAGCTTAAAATACGTATTTTACACAGGTATTTTACTATTATTTTAACTGTTAATTCTACTTGTTTAATTTAGTTCTTTATAGTATCATTCTGTTTTTAAATTTTCATTGTACAATTTGTTTTTATTATGAATTGCCAAGAAAATTTGGTAATCAAATAAATAAATATCCATATAGCATTCATTTTATTCTTTAATAAAAACTTGTGAAATTTAGAGAGACAAAGAGACAGAAAGGAGGTGGGTTTTCTTGAATCTCAGTCCATTTTGGGAGAGTTCTGGAATCAGAAAATATGCTGGTAATATGGCCCCAAGATTCAACTTTTCACGCAAATCTATAGATTTATACAGAAACTAAAACTAAGTGGGCCAAGGATTATGGGATTGCATATTTTGGTCTTGTTCCATTACAATTATAGGAAAAATTTCAGGAAACAGTATAACTTAATTCAACTGTATATAATTACATTCATCTACAAAACTGGAGAGACTGATTGTCCAAAACTATAACATTGGAGAGGTGTTACCACATTAAATGTGGGGACAATGTCCCTTTCCCATGATTGACAATGAGAATGACAAGAAAGCATTTTTTTTCTTTCTCATATCTTTTGTGTATGCAGAGCAAGAATATCTAAATAGGACCTGTATTGAAATGATCTAAGAGATTTCCTTCAGGGACAAGGAAAATAATAAATGTTTCCTGACTTCAGCTCTAGGGAAAAAGAACATTGTATTCTGCACTGACATTTCAGCCCTAAACCTCAGTCAGAATGACCTTCTGGTAACGTATATAACATTTACTTTTCAGTTTCAAAACAAAGTGCATTCTGAAACATTAGAAGGAAAATTATTAAAGGCCACTTGATGATTCATGTAATTCAAGAGAAATACATAGTTTTTAAAGTTAATGGAAGATCAAGTCACAAACTGTGGGTTTAATTAATTTCCTATAGCTATCATTCTTGCTTTGCTTTATGGTGGTCTATTTAAAAGCAAAAAACCCCAAAAAACAGTTTCTTCATTATTTATTTTTTTTCCTCCAGAGAACAAAAGTCAGATTTCAGTAAAAAAAAACAAAACAAAACCACAATTAAATGTATATAATATATATAATATAAAGATAAGAGCCATTAATGCATAAAACAATACAGAGAATCATTTTACAGTTGAAAGCATGGATGAAAAGGAAAAGGAAGAAAATAAAGCATTTAAATATTCTGAATAACAGAAAAATAGGAAGGAACTTGGGGATCTTCTAGTCCAACTCCCTGCTCGGGCAGGAAACCCTACACCATTTCAGACAAATGGTTGTCTAATCTCTTCTTAAAAACCTCCAGTGTTGGAGCAGCCACAACTTCTAAAGGCAAGTTGTTCCACTGATTGTTCTAACTGTCAGGAAATTTCTCATTAGTTCTAAGTTGGTTCTTCCTTGATTAGTTTCCATCCATTTCTTCTTCTTCTGACTTTATGTTCTTTGGAGAATAGGTTAACCTTCTCTTCCCTGTGGCAGCCCCTTAGATATAAAAGCACTGTTATCATGTCATTCCAGTCTTTCTTTTCATCAAATTAGACATACTCAATTGTTACAACTGTACTTCATATGTTTTAGCCTCCAGTCCACTAATCAACTTTTTCCCCCTCTGAACTCTTTCCCGAGTCTCAACTTTTTTTTAATTTTTATATTGTGGCAATCAAACAATTTTATGCACTTAAACTCTGGGAAAATATTAATGTATGATAAAAGTTAATAAGCAGAAATTATATTTAAAGCTGACTACAGTTTTCAGCCATTAGATAACAGCAGCTTAACAACCCACAGCTTGAAACCAGAATTAGTTTAACATTAACACTGCCAATTAAGATCAAATAAGGTATAATTCTTCCATAGGCTTCTTTGTGTCATGTTGTTTTCACCTGGTAATATTATTTGGTAAGGACAGGATTTTTGGATTGTGTTGCAGTATTCAAAATTTTGTGGTGAAGTCCCTTACTGAGTGTCTAGAGCAAATGATAAATGGCAAATACTTGATATTTCTCATTAAATCAGGGACGGTTTGCCAAGAATCTCTTGCCAAGAAGGAAAAGAACCATTTTCTAGAATACCCAGGAAAAGCCGTTTTGGTGCAGTAGCTTAAAAACTAGGAGACTAAGTTCTAACCCCCCCCCCCTTAGGTATGAAAGCTGCTGGTTGAGTGTATTGGGGATTCTCTTTCAGCCCAACCCACTGCACAGGATTATTGTGGGGAAATAGAAGAAGGAAGGAGTATTATGTTTATTATTTGCCTTGAGATATTTATTAAACAATTTTTGGGATAAAAGGAATAAAGGTGGCATAAAAAACAAACCTAAAATATGTGAGGACTTCTGGTCCTGCATAGTAGTGACTGGTCATGGGCTTCTGGACTGCTGCACCCCTACGGCCAACTTTTATCCTGCCTGGAGACCCTAATGGGTCCAAGCCACCCTGGAGAGGCAGTGAAGAAAGAAGGGTGCCTCAGTGACTCTGTAATGATGGTGGTTGTTCCATCTTTGGGAAAACCTTCTAACCTGCCAGGAGAAAGGCTGTATTTCATCGATCAACCCAAGCCACTTGCAACCGGAGTCCAAAAGAAATAACCAGCACTACAGTAAATAGTGTGCTTGAAAGTGGGTGAGGAATCTGATTTTCCCTTTTCTATTATACACTTAATTTCCTGGAAAAGATCACCAAGAAGCAAAATACCTCTGAAAGTGAAGGAGGGGGACTTCCGCTCCATTCTAATACTAACGGAAGTGGCAAATTACAATTTCTATGGAAGATCAAAAGATATAGTAGTGAAATAAATTTATAAACTTGAAAGCTAAAATTTAATTTTGGACAAGTTTAAGATTGTTGAATGGTTAAGACTCTCATTTTAAAGTCCATTGTTCATAGTGAAAACTAAATAGATGCTGACACCTAGTGGTGGATAAAGATTATGAGAGCTATGATTTCTATAGAGAACTTGCCAAAACCTGGAAAAAGCTAATCTGTGTTTGTGACCTTCAAAGCTTTAATAATAAAGAACAGCTGCGATAAAAAAAGACAACAACCTAGGCTGCAGACAAAGAGAGAAGTATAAACTTTAGAAAAAAATATTTTTTGAACTCTTTGGATTACAAATATCTATTTAACTGAGACTCTAAAGCTATTTGCAGATAAGAAGGAAAACGCCAACTTTTGGCCACCATGGATCAGAGACATGTAGACCAGGGGTAGGCAACCTTGACTCAGGAATTCTGGGAGTTGAATTCCACAAGTCATAAAAAAGCCAAGGTTGCCTGCACCTGATGTAGACAGAATACAACAAGAAAACATAAATACCTCTCAGGAAGATATATATAGTATACTGCAATTAATTCAAATAACACTGGGTTCAAATCACAAAGAAATCCAAAATAATTTTGAAAATACAAATCAATCTATCTATCTCTAAGTTAACTTTACAACAGCAAAAAACTTCCAGGAAACAGCAATAGAGAAGGAGAAGACAAAACAAATAAGTGGACATAAAATTAAAAATAGAGACTCAAAGACGGAACTTAACAAAGCAAGAAAACATGATTTAATCCTAGTGGGGGAAAAATTACAAGAAATGGGAAAAAAACAACAACTCATTCCTTAATACTACAAAATAAATCTGAGGACAAAAAACAGATTGGATAAAATGGAATGTAGAATGTAGTAAACATCAGAGAGAAGAAGTGATAAGAGAAGCAAAGAAGGAGAAAGAGCCTCACATAAAGACAATTATTTGATTTACTTCTTATACCTACAGCAACAGTTGTGAATATCTGGAAAAACTTTTTGATTCAGCGAAACACATTGATCAAGAAAGATACTGGTCAAAAGAAAAAGATCAAAGTGAAAATTAAGAAAATAGATGATGGGATCTATCAGGGAGAATATTTTAAAAAGAAACATTTGTTTGAATATGGTTAAAGAAATAGAAAAAAATCTGAATTCATATGTCATTCTAAGAGATATGAATTCCTTAAATAATACTGTATGCTTTTTCTCCCTTTTTATTTTATTTCTTTATATAATTAATATAATATTGCTGAAATGGCCTAGATGAAGAAAATGTTTTAGATAATTAAATGTGTATGAATTTAGGGAAATTATAATGTATAAAAAAGAAAAAAATGTTTTGAATAAGAGTTAAAGGATTAGATGACTAGGCACATTAAATAGAATATTTAAAGATTAAATATATTTTTAATCATGGTTAAAAACAATAAGAAATTTTGGGAATGAATATATATTAGCTTAGGAGGAATATATATTTTAAGTAGTATTTTACTTTTTATGTTGCTTTACTCTTGCTCCCTTTTCCTTTTCTTTACTGTTTTTACCTATTCTTTAAGAAATGTAAAAGTGTTGAGATGGTTTATATGGGAAAAATGGATTTAAATCTTTAAATGTAATTAACTGTTGAGAAAATCTTACCCAGCAAGAATACTTCAAACTTTATGGGAGAAACAAATCTAAATAAGGATTGTAACAGGATATAAGATGAGGCAACCAGAATGATAGATAGAAAAGAAATATTATATTGATGATCATTATTTCTAGGAATATTGGGAAAAATCATATATGTGAATGTTATTTATCAAAATAAGAAGAACTGTATTATTTCAAGGTTTGCAAAGAAGACATTTTGGGGAAAAGGGGAAATCAACTAAATGTACTATGTGGATTATGGATTATAGAAACTAATTGTTAATTATTTTTGTTTACAAATGTAAACCCAGCAAACACACTATTTACCAACTACTAAGTGATTTATGTTTTAAAAAATCAATACAATATATGAATAAAACCCTAAAATATT
The DNA here is from genome assembly GCF_947247035.1 of Vipera ursinii. Taxonomy (NCBI): domain Eukaryota; kingdom Metazoa; phylum Chordata; class Lepidosauria; order Squamata; family Viperidae; genus Vipera; species Vipera ursinii. Next base: position 95,502,153 of record NC_139517.1, read on the forward strand.
TATCTCTATCATCCATATCTATCTATATCTACATTTTTATTTATATCTATAATTTAGAGTTGAACTCTGGAAATCTTTGTAGTTTCTGAGCTTGGTTGTTTACTTGCAGACTAAGGTGACATCTTCTAGGTAACAAAAACATTTTCAAGGAAGTCCCAAAGACTGCACAGTGGACACATTAAATGAAATATCCTCATTGCAAATCACTTTTCCCAGGAAGATTTTAAAGTATTTTGGTAACAATCCTTTGTATATCAACTATCAGTTTAAAAACATTCCATACTTATATGACCTCCTTAGGTCTGACCATATGTTTTTGCTTCTTTATTGCTAATTATTGAATAATTATTTTGGATGGTGTGGTTTGTTTTATACTATATTTTGTAACTGAGAAAAGGCATAATGTTGATTATGCCATTTCAAATGAGGATTCTAATAAATTTGCAGCATGTTTCTACACATATTTATTATGAAATTTTCCATGGTGAAGCTGGACCAACCCCTTCAAAATTACAAAAGAGCATTCAGAAGTATCTTAAATGCTAACTTTTCTGGCTCCAGTATTAAGATGGTGATATGTACGAAGTTAGATAATAACTACAGTATAGTTCAACCTGGAAAAAATTGTGACTACCTCAATGCCGTGCAATATGCTTCATAATTCTGCTCCCTCAAAAGCTCTCAGAATTTGGGGTGTATCATTCTTACTTCTCTTGTATGCCAGGCCCCTAATGATTGGTGTAACAATGATTTTGGAGAGAAAATTAAGACAGGAAATAAAAATACTAAAAGGTGAAATACCGTACCTATCAAAAGTTGTCATAAAATATTCAGGAAAATCTAAGATGTTCTCTCATGCTTTTCACATTTCCAGCACTGGTTGAAATACATTTATACATTTTTGATAATTTTCCTGTTGTTATATACCAAGAGTACATCATTTTTATAGAAATATCCTCTTAGATAATGACAGTGTGAATTTAATACCAGTTAACCACATTTTCTCTTAAGTATCTTTTCTTTTTTAGGGTTAGGATTAATCTATTTTACTGCTAACGATAAAAGGAAGAGCTGGTAAGAAAGAATGTTTTATTTTAAAATTGATTGTTGTGCCTTTAATTATGTGTATTTTAAATGTAACTTTTGGTGTATAACTTTATTGTGTACAAATACATTTTACAGATACATATACATATTACACACAAAAACATTTATGTGGGCCCAAGATCTGCCCATAGGAAGAAGAAAGAAAAATGATTGCCTGTTGCTTTCTTGGAACTAAAATGGGAGGACCTACCACCAGAGAAATTGTCCAATGGGAGACTGTTATCCAAGTCAAACTCCATCCAAACTGTTGCTGAAGTAGCTTTGTCCAGAGTGTTGCACAATTGGGCATTTCAAGCTCAACATTTTTCATATTCAAAATATTGAGATACCTTAAATTGTGAAATGCTACAACTGTCTGTAAACAAATCTGACTGGATTGGAGGCCAGCTAGGTGAAGCATGCTTGTATTAATAATGTGATACAGTATAGTCACGTGCAATCTTTGCTATTCTCTGAGCTTGTTTTTTTATTTACAAACATTTTATTACCCAACCAGGTAACATCACTGATGAATGTTAGATAGTTGGGTAATGAAACCTTTGCAAGCAAACAGCCAAGCTTATAGAGCACAAAGGATTCCATAGTTCAGTCCTAAACCAGAAATATTTGTTATTGGAACAGTATAGTTCTGCCTTTTCTTTTACACATTGATGAATTAAATTGAATTATTCAGCTTTCTGAAGTGCTTTGTATTGTAGTAAGAGAGGCATTTCAGTCTGTAGTAGCAAAAAAAACCAACCTAGGATTTTGATAGCATCTTTCCTGACTTTGCTGCAAGTACAACATCTGTAGATTCTGTGTCTCTTTACTAAAACAAAACTTTCTGTCTTAGGCAGAAGTGTTTGCCAGTTTCTTTGTTCTGCACTGCTAAACACAGTGGCAGCAGATGTCTGCTAGAAATTTGACATGGTCTATACAGAATATTGAATGTGCTTGTTGAAGTACCAAGAAAAGCATATGCCATTAGCATACTAAGTGTGGCAGAGCTTGCCCTTTTCACTTTTTAATGCCATAATTATTTCCATGATTCCATTCTGAGTTTAACAAAGATTTAGAATTGATTCTTACGTTCAAGCACTCTGCAAGAAGTTCATTCTAGCTTAGTTTTTATATCCAAAGTTTGTAGCACCGTTACATCAGAACTTTATTTCCTTACTGCTTGACAAAGAGGGCGCAAATCCCACACCAAGTTAATCAATGGCATAATGTGGCATTGAGCCGGACATGTCATCCATTTGTTTGAGATGCTTTGTGCAAATAATTAAGTGTTTCTATGCCAAAACTCTGCTAAAACAGAGTGGGACAATAATTGTAAACTTGTAGATATCATTTGTCAGAATTCTGTCAAACATAAGACTAAAAAATGATCAGTCATCTTAGAATTTTACTCTGTAACTTATCATTTAACATGCAAGGAACTGTTCATATTATCTGTGCCAATAAAGATGGGGGAAGTTCCCCTATTTCAGAAACTTTGATTTGAGTTGTTGTAGCTGTCACATTGTTTGCATTGTTGCTGGCTGCACTTTTTCTGGTGATGTCAAGCCAAGAGTGTTCAGTTTGCTTCATTTAGAAAAGAATAGAAGTGTGTAAATAACAGCTCAGACCTGCCAAAGATTCACCACCTGATACAGGGGAAATTCATTGCTTCCCTCCATTTTTCCTCTTTCAGCTCCTTTCTCAGGGTCAGTGGTACTGACATTTGTCCTTCTGGTTGTTTTACAGACATCCCTCTGAAAAGGACTTTCCAGTGCCTCATTGTGAGGTAGTCCAAGCAGCTCCCTCTGACTACGCCAGGGAATTCTGACATTCCCTTCAAAGACATACAGGATAATAGCCAGAATTGGTTGCTCTGGAATACTACTACTTTTATATGTGATGAGAAGAAGAATGAGGGCAGAGTAGGGGACTCTTGGCCAATTCATCATCTGTCTTGACCAACTACTGGTGGCAGTTGCTTCTTTCTCCATCTTGACAGCCACAGCTCTACTAGCAACAAAAGAAGTGAGATCAACAATATGGCATAAAACGGAGCATTGTTTCCAGCTGCCGGATGGAGAAATGGTCTGACTCAGAATAAGCCAAGCTTCTTTTGTGCCTAGCCTCTTGCATTAAAATTATTTCACATGGCTGCTCCATGTCTAGCCTGTTACACAGAGACAGGATGTTACACTAGCAGAAGTAATAGCTTATGCAATTATCTGAAAGGGGACTGATTTTACTCATTTACACTCTAATACCTCCTAACCTCAATCATGTTGATAAAGCATTTTCCTCCTGCGTCAACATTTGTTCTGTTCCATGAATAACACGAAAACCTTCTCATGAATGTTCTAAAGTCTTATTCTGTATCCTTCTTCTACCACAACTTTGTCTTGCCTCCAATGCTCCTGACAGAAAGCGAGAGAGAGAGTGGGGAGAGAGAGAGAGAGAGAGAGAGAGAGAGAGAGAGAGAGAGAGAGAGAGAGAGAGAGAGATGTGTGTGTGATGGACAATTACTACTAATTAAACACATCTTATAGGCATAACTGTTTTTCACAGTGAACTTTCCATGTTCAACTTCCCAATATGGAGAAAATGCCTTGGAGAGCTCAGTCAATATTTACTGTCTTATGTAATAGTCAAATTCTAGCTCCATTTGCTTAAGCTATTTCCAATTCCCTATGCAGTGTTTCCCCTTTGTATATTTTAAGGGGAAAAAGTAATTCGCCTATACATATTCCTGTGTGATCAGAACTGTCTAGAATGCACCCAGAGAGAGTTCCACTGCAGGAGAAAAAAGAGGTAGGGGAATTTCTGGAATCAGTAAAGCACCTCTAGTTTCATCCACCAACGTAGCTCTTTATCAGTAGGTAATAAGACAGATAATTTAACTGTACAAGCTCTAATTGGTCTAATTCACTAACTGACCTCTCACCACTTGATTCACTAGTACAATTGAGCTCTGATAAAGCCTTTAATTGTAAATTGCACACAGCTGTGAGCTGCTCGTCACGCTGGCAGAAAAACACTATCATCGGCTGTTTCATCTCTACGACCTGCTAATTTGGAGCATATGTAACTGTTTTTAATGCTGAAGGCTTGACATACCACAAACAGCAGATGTTGCAGCTGCCCCTGAGACGCTTTATTTAATTCAATTATGTCTTTTGGAGATATGTAAAAAAGCCAGGCGAGAGGCAAGAGGGCAAGAGGTTTTTTTTGTTTTTTTTTAAAGGGGGGAGTCCCTGATTGAGGCCCAGGTGGCTCGATAGGCAAATGATTGGGTGAATGTCTAAATGATCTTTTTAATTGAGTAGACTGACGGCTAATCAGGGTCATGAAGTGTTATCACACTGATGAGCAGAGTGGAGCCCTGGGCTGCTCTGCAATTAATGCTGCTTTTGTGAAAGAAAGTGGGGGAGGGGGGGTTGAGAAGGAAAGATAATGTTATACCATCTGGCAATTGTTTATGATAAAAGCAAGCAGTTTGCTACAAATTCAAGCTAAATGCTATTCAGAGCACTGTTTCTGCAGTTAATGCTATGCCTGTGGCTCAGAGAAAGATTTGGAGACCAAGCCTTTGTCTAATATTTGAGCCCACGTGACCCCATTTTGACTTTGCTCATTGAGAAGGGCAAAGTCGTGCCTGTGACACCAACAAAAGTCAATCCAACTCTTGGGGAAAAAATAAACTGTCATAGCCATATGAAGGGAAGTAAGTAAATTCTTGGATGTAACTGTTGTCACCAATAGAAAAAAAAGGGACAAGAGAAAGGAGTTGACAAAACTCCCTGATACACATACTCACTTGTATGTATGTGATAATAACTCTCTATAGATGAATTTGACTTCTTGTGATTTCACAAACATATCCAGAAACTCTTACACAAACAATTTTACATTGAAAGATGAAAATTGCCTACAAATTCAACAAACATGATTAAAGTAGAATCCAAATAAACTTCCAAATGAACATTACTTTCAAAGCAGTAAGCACAGTAAGCACAAATGCAAAAGCTTTTTAGCTTAAGGAGGATAACATCATCCCTAGGATCACCCCTTATTCTTGATGAAAATACCTAATCATTATTGGAAAAGAAGCCATTATCTCTTCTTCAAAACTTGTGTTGGGGTCTGCTGTGCTGAACTGAGATATACCTTGGAGACTCAACCTCTAACTATATGTATTATAAAGTATATAGGTAGAACTTGAGCTATGACCGGTCATTTAACAACAATTCAAAGTTACAACACCCGCCCCGCCCCCCAAAAGCTACATATGACCCTGTTTCCAAGTTCTGACATTTGCAATGCCCCCGCAGGCATTCATCCTTATGACCAAGTGCAGAGATGCTGCAGCAATTCCCACTGACCTATTTTCCCCCCCCCCTATATTGCTACATCAGGTCCTCACGAGCACTCGGTCTGCTTTGATATGTCACCAGGTTCCACAATTCCTCCCCACCACAGTCACCATTCACTCATTTTTTGAAGATATCCAGAACTTAGGAAATAGGGGTAGGGCAGGTCGCTTCATTGCTGGGCCATTGCTTGGCCACATGGCACAATTAAGAAGAAATCCTGCCCATTTTAACTTTCCTCACTAGCCTTGATTCCCCCAGCTTTAGCAACACCTAGTGATAAAAGCAAAACAAGCAGGGTTTCTTTTCCTTGATTGTGCCATGTGGTCCACCAGCAGAACAGCCTGTCCCTCTTCTCTACCCTCACTGCCCAAGCTTTGAGAATCTTCAAAAGGTAAATATGTGATTGTGAAGAGGTGGGGTAGGAAGGGAACCCGTATGGCTGTGAGAATACAAGAGTGAGAGCACAAAACATGGGGGATCTCAGAGGCTGAAAGGAGGCCTTGAGAAACCTGATGCAGATATATAAGTCCTACCACGGTCTTGCTCACCTCTGAGTCATGCCTTGGTCTATCTAGTGATCCACACATTCATTTAACAAATGCATTGGGGAAAGCAGGGAAGGGAGGATCATTTATGTGGTAGTTCACTTAATATTTTTATCCCAACATCTGATAGTAATGGGCAGTCTCCATTGCTGTCATAAGTGAAAACTACCTCTATATCATGTTGTCAATGGTACTTAGAGGTTTGTGCATTGTGAAGTTTACTATGGTCAACTTAAATTACTTCTGAGAATCTGAAGGAGGAAAATTGGTGGTAGTGAGCAAGGAACATGATTTAATTAAAGCAAGTAAACATAAACAAACAAGAAAGAGTGAAAAATAAAGAAAAGTGTGCCTTATAAGACATGAAATAAAATGACATACAAAGAAGGAAAAGTCAAAGGGGAAAAATGGTATCAGAATAATAATGCAGTTATTTCATAGAGACAACTTGGAACTATTTATTTAACTATTTATTAAAAGTAAGGAAGCAAATAAAAATCTACATACAAGAAGATCTTGTATAATAATATGAAACTGCTTTTATAGTATGCCACCCACAGTAGCTGTGACTATAAATTTTTGTAGTAAAGCTAATCCAAGATATGGCTCAATATTCTAGTCTGAAGACCAGCTAAACCCAAGCAAGAATTATATTGCAAAGAGATAACATTGCACAAGCTTTGAGCATTTGTTGCTTATATACAAATGCTCAAAGCTTGGGGAACAAACAGGATGAACTAGAAGCAATAGTACACAAGGGAGGGTGTGACATAGTTGGCATAACAGAAAGCTAGTAGAATGAAACCCATGAATGGAATGGATGGATACAAATCATTCAAAAGAAACAGGTACACAAAAAGAGGAGAGGGAGTTGCACTATATGTAAGAGAACACTACATATCTGCAGAAATGCACATGATCCAAAATGAAATCTCTCCAGGTTGTATATGGATCAATATAAAAGAGGAAAAAAGTGACATTGCCATAGGCATATATTACAGGCCACCCAACCAATCAGAAGAAATAGATGAACTCTTTGCCAACCAGTTAACAAATGTATGCAGGAAGCACACCACAGTAGTAATGGGAGACTTCAACTATCCAGATATCAACTAGGAGACAAACTCTGCAGTGAGCAGGAGATCAAACAGATACCTAACAAACCTAACCAACAACTTTGGTACCCAAAAGGTGGAGGAGGGAACTAGACATAAAGCTATACTGGACTTAATCCTTACAAATAGAGAAGAAGTGATAGAAGGAATTAAAATTGCTGGAAACTTGGGTGAAAGTGACTACATCATACTGGAATTTAATATAATGCAAACACTAGCAATAGAAAACAATCCAACCAAAGTCTTAAACTTCAAAAGTGCTGACTTTAACAAACTCAGAGAGAACCTAGGAAAGATCCCATGGATAAAAATCTTAAAGGGGAAAACAACCCAAGAAGCGTGGGAAACCCTGAAAAATGTAATCACAAAAGCCCAGACTAACATAATACCACTGAGAAAGAAAAACAAGAAATCTAAAAAGAAACCAGCATGGCTGCACAAAGATCTCTCTAACAAACTGAAAGACAAAAAGGACAAATACAAAAAATGGAAAGAGGGGGACATAACCAAGTCCAATTATCAGCAAATAGCCAGAACATGCAAAGAAGAAGTCAGGAAAGCAAAGGCTCAGAATGAACAAAGACTCACAACAGAAATCAAGGATAATTAAAAAAAAGTTTCTTCAAACATATTAACAAGAAAAAAAGTCAAGGAAACTGTAGAATATGGCAAGGAAATTACAGGCAACAGAGATAAAGCAGAGCTGCTTAACTCATACTTTGCGTCAGTCTTCACACAAAAAGAAACTATAGTCCAACATACAAAAAAAAAAACCACTTCAAAAGACATACTGGAAACAAAAATTAAACTAAGCAAGAAAATGGTAAGGGAACTTCTATCCAACCTTGACAAGTATAAATCACTGGGACCCAACAGATTACATCCCACAGAGCTTGCAGATGTTATCTCAGAACCATTGCACCATATCTGTCATGAATCCTGGAGCACTGGGGAAATACCTGTGGATTGGAAAAGGGCTGATCTGGTCCCCATCTTCAAGAAAGGTGGGAAAAACAGACCCAGGAAACTACAGACCAATCAGACTAAGATCCTAGAAAAGATAATCAAAAAACAGATCTGCAAACAACTAGAAGCAAACAAAGTCATAACTAGTAGCCAGCATGGGTATGTTAAAAACAGATCATGCCAAGACTTCCAGTTTTGCACAGTAGCACAGCAGCCAAAGGATCACAGGGCTCCATACCCTATGGCCAATTTCTGCCTACCAGAGGACTAGGGGGGCATTTGCACAGATTCGTCTTATATACCAATTGCGCCCCTTTTTGGACCAAGATGCACTACGTACAGTCACCCACGCACTCGTTACCTCCCGTATTGATTACTGTAATGCTCTCTACATGGGGCTGCCCTTGAAGACCACCCAGAGGCTTCAGCTGATGCAGAATGCAGCTGCACGGGTTGTGATTGGAGCACCCCGATACTCCCATATTACACCCCTCCTGCGTGAGCTGCATTGGCTACCAGTTGCCCTCCGGGTGAGATTTAAGGTGCTGGTACTTACCTTTAAAGCCCTACATGGCTTAGGTCCGGGATACTTGCAGGACCATCTGCTGCCGGGAACCAATTCCCATCGTCCAGTACACTCACACAGAGAAGGCCTCCTCAGGGTACCGTCAGCTAGGCAATGTCAGCTGGCGACTCCCAGGGGGAGGGCCTTCTCTGTGGGAGCACCAGCCCTATGGAATCAGCTCCCCCCTGAGCTTCGGATGGCCCAAAACCTCCAATCCTTTCGCCGCAGCCTCAAAACACTCCTGTTCCACCAGGCTGACCTAGACTGACAGGCATTTTAATTAATTTATATTTAGAATTTTTAATTTATTTTTTAATTCTTTAATTTTAATTTATTGCACAGATGATTTCAATTTTATTTTTATCTTGATTTCTGTACTTATTATATGTTTTGTTGTTAGCCACCCTGAGTCCTTCGGGAGATAGGGCAGGATATAAATCCCATCAATAAATAAATAAATAAATAAATGGGCCTGAAGTTGCCCCATAGAGGCAACATAGAAGGGGAGAAGTCCCACTGATTGCAGAGAGATGGTGGTCGATCCAATCAGTTTGGGAAAAGCTGGAAGGAAGGAAGGAAGGAAGGAAGGAAGGAAGGAAGGAAGGAAGGAAGAAAGAAAGAAAGAAAGAAAGAAAGAAAGAAAGAAAGAAAGAAAGAAAGAAAGAAAGAAAGAAAGATTTTGGGCTATCCACAAAGTGAGAATTGTAAATTAAAAAAAAAAGAATTGACCTTTCTGGATTACTAACTCAACTGTGACTCTAAAGCTGTCTGCAGAGAAAGGAAAACCCTGATTTTTGGCTATCATGGAAAACCAGAGATCTGCAGAAAGAAGATACCAAGAAAAAAACAAATACTTTCCAGAAGGAAATCTAAGCTAGGTTGCAACTAATCCAAACAACAATAATCTCAAACTACAAGGATATTAAAAATAACTTGAAGAACATAAATGAACACATCTCCAATTTAACTTTACAGCATAAAAATTCTCAGAAAATAGAGAGTGAGCAGAAAAAACAGGCAACTGAATATGGGACATAGGAGAGAGATTTCAAGATGGACTTTAACAATGCAAGGAAGTATGACTTAACCCAGATGGAAAAAAAATATTACAGGAAACTCTGGACATTGAAAAGACAAACTACACTTTAAGATTGCAAACGTTTGAGGACAAGAAAAAAGATTTAGCAAAATGGATCTTGCCAGGAGAATTACAAGAAATTGATAGACAAAAAATAATAAATAAAATCAAGAAAGAAAGGAAAAGATTTTCAATGAATACTAAGGGGCGAAACCTTCCTATAAAAATATCTTACCTGTTTTGCCTTTTGTACCTGCAATAACATTTATGAGATTATGGGAAAATTCTTTAATTCATCAAAGCATATTGAACAGGAAAGATATTTGATTTTAAAAAAAGGCTAAAGTGAGAATTAAGAAATCAGATGATTGGAATTACCAGAGGAAGTGTTTAAAAATTAAACATTTGTTTGAATATGGTTAAAGAAATAGAAGATTTTGAATATAAATGAAGATTAGTTTAAGAAGGATGAACCCCTCAAGTAACATAGTACGTCTTCTTTCTTTTTTTCTTTTGTGTTTGGCTTTTTGTCATAAGAAATATAAAATAAATGTTTTCTCTGTTTTATCTTTTTTTTCTTATTATTTTTCTATAAGATATGAGAAATGTAAAAATGTGATGGTTTGTATGAGCAAAAAGACTTAAATACTTAAGTGTAACTAATTTCAAGAAAATCTTAACCAGTAAAAATGCTTTGAATGTTGCGGGGAAAATAAATTTAGATAAGAATTTTGTAAACGGGATTTATGACAAGGTAATCAAGATGATCAATAAAAAGAAGCTTCACATTAATGTGGTTATTATTTGCAGAAACATGAGAAAAATATCTATATTTAATTGTCATTTATTTAAATAAGAACTGTATTAATTTAAGGTTGGCAAAACAGAATATTATTGTAAGAAGAGGAAAAAGCTCTTATATGGACTATAGAATTACATAAATTAATTGTTAATTATTGTTTTTTAAACACTGACCCAGACAACACGCTATTTACCAAATATTAAGGTGTATGTTAAAAATCAGTAAAACATATTTTTAAAGAAGAATAAAAAATAAAAACAGATCATGCCAAACCAATCTTAACTTATTCTTTGATAAAGTGACTAAATTAGTAGACCAGCAAAATGCAGTGGACATAGTATACTTAGATTTCAGTAAGGCATTTGACAAAGTAGACCACAACCTACTCTTTGGTAAGGTAGAAAAAATAACGTCACCACCAGATGGATTTGTCGCTGGCTGACAAACCATACTCAATGAATAGTCCTCAATGGCACTACATCCACATGGAGAGAAGTTAGCAATGGAGAACCACAAGGTTCTGTCTTAGGCCAGTACTATTTAATATCTACATAAATGACATACATGAGGGAATTGAAGGGAAACTCATCAAATCTGCAGATATCACCAAACTAGCAAGAATAGTCAACACCCCAGAAGACAAGCTCAGGATCCAAAAAGATCCTGACAGACTTGAACAACGGGCCCTATCCAACAAAATGAGTTTCAATGTGGAGAAAAGCAAAGTCTTACCTCTAGGCAGGAAAAACCAAAGGCACAAATATGGGCAAGACCTGGCTTAAAAACAGTAACTGTGAGAGGGTCCTTGGAGTCCTAGTGGACAATTAATTGCCTTTGAGCCAGCAGTGTGCAGCAGCAACCAAAAAAGCTAATACAATCCTGGGTTGTATAAACAGAGGCATAGAATCAAGATCACAAAAAGTACTGCTTTACAAAGCCCTAGTAAGACCACACCTGGAATACTGCAGCCAATTTTAGTCACCATATCACACAGTCAATGCTGATGCCTTGTTGGTAGAGGAGTTGAACATCTTTTTCACTTGCTACGATGTGAACAGACCAGACCCAATAACCTCTGTCTGCCGGCCTTCTGATTCTCAGCCACTCACCCTATACGGACATCAAGTGAACGCTGCTTTGAAGGCTGTGAATTCCAGCAAAGCTGCAAACCCAAATGGGGTGCTGGGGGTAGTGGTAAAGAATTGTGCTGATCAATTAGCAGGGGTTCTGACAAGGATCTTTAACATCTCCCTGCAAATGGCCTGTGTTCCATCATGCTTGAAAGCAGCCACTATTGTCCCAGTCCCGAAGAAAACAGCAATTAACTGCCTAAACGACCTATCGCATTAACGTCTGTAGTGATGAAGTGCTTTGAAAGACTGGTTCTCCAACATCTTAGGACATGCCTCCCACTGGACTTTGACAAACATCAGTTTGCCTACAGGGGAAATAGGGTGACAGACGATGCCATGGCTACTGCCTTACATTCTGTAGCGAGCCATCTGGAGAAACCCAGAAACTATGTCAGGATGCTTTTCATTGACTAAAGCTCAGCCTTCAATACTATCCTGCATAGCATCCTTATTGAAAAGCTGACTGACTTGTATTTTCTCTCTTCCATCTGCAACTGGATCAAAAAGTTTCTGAGGGACCAGCCACAAACAGTGAGGGTCGGGTCTGTCACATCCACCTCCCTGAAGCTTTGCACTGGCTTGCCTCAGGGCCGTGTGCTCAGTCCCTACCTGTATTCACTATACACATATGATTGTGAATCATCTCACTCATCCACTGCAATCATTAAGTTTGCAGATGATACCACCATATTGGGTCTTATTACAGGTGGAGATGAAATAGCATACAGGGGGGAGGTTCAAAAACTATCCTCATGGTGCCCTGAAAACAACCTGCATCTGAACATCAGCAAGACAAACGAGATGGTGTTAGACTTCCAGAAGAAAAGAGAGGAACCATTCCCACTTTACATTGAGGGGGTGCTCTGTGGAAAGAATTTCCTCCTTTAAATTCCTGGGAGTCTACCTCAGCAAAGATCTCACCTGGAAAATCAACACAACCCAGGTGGCCAGAAAGGCCCAACAGAGACTCCACTTCCTTAGGATCTTGCAAAAGAACAAAGTAGAGCAATGATTGATGACTTCCTTTTACCAGTCCACTATAGAAAGCATCCTCTCACATTACATTATGATGTGGTATGCTGGCTTGACAGCCATGGATAGAAAGACACTACATAGGGTGGTGAGCATGGCACAAAACATTGTGGGGTGTTCCCTGACACCACTAGATGATATTGCTAGGGCCCATTGCCTTAGAAGAGTGAGGAAAATCCTCAGGGATGACTCACACCCTGATCAGCACTTCTTCACTCTCCTACCATCGGGTAGGAGATATAGCAGCATAGCCAGCCACACCAACAGGTAGAAGAACAGTTTCTACCCATGGGCTGTCAGACTCCTGAATGGAAAATAACTCCATGTCAACATAATATGATAGACTTGCAGGGCCAGCACACTGTGCAAGAAGCTCGTATGGTGTAATAAGATTGTGTGTTTGTTAGTAGGATTGACTGGATTAGGGATTTTTTTCCTTTTGTCTTCATTGTGAGTTGTGTTGGGGGGTGCATGAAGGGAGGCTCAGCCATTCTCATTGTACACAGTTGTACTTTGACAATAAAGGTTGATTTGAAAATAAAGATGTTGAGAGTTTGTAAAAAAATCAGAGAAGAGCAACTAAGGTGATCAAATGCCTGGAGGCTAAAACATATGAAGAACAGCTATGGGACTTGGGTTTGGCTAGTCTAAAGAAAAGAAACAGGGGAGACATGATAGCAGTGTTCCAGTATTTTTTTTTAGCATGGCTGGGACGGAGGACTTGTCCTGCGCGTCCACAGGTAACGAGGGCAAAACCCCTTGCGACCTGATTGTGAGAAATGGGGAGAATGAACACACACACACACTCGGCCTCCCCGTCGCCTGGATTCTCACTTCCCCTTCAGGCGTGCTCTGAGACTCAGGCGCATGGCGCTTTTCGTTTGCAGAGCAGGGGGGGGAAGTTGCCTTTCCCCAAAGTGCCACGACTCCCTTGAAGCGACTTGTAGCGGGCCCCATTTTCCCCCCCACCCACCTCTGTGCAACTTCTGGCTATCCCCCATTTCCCAGGTCTGCAACTAGAGGCGAGCGCCTCGCCTTTAGCCGAAGGGCAAAAGCCCGATCTCATCCCGCTCCCCTGTTCCCTCAGAGCGCCGCTTGACGGGCTCTCCGTGTGGGTTGAATGGTCGTCTCTGTCCGTTCCCACCCCCCGCCCAAGCCCACCATTGATTCTGTAAGTACCGCACACGACACCCCCCCGGGGCAATTGAAGAAAATAGGATGATGAAGGACTGCAAACTAATATGTTACACGTCTCCATCGATTAGCCATCGGTTAACCATTATTTCCCTGAATGACAAGCAAGCCGGTGGTCAAGTAAGTGAGGCTGATGATTTATTTACACGTGAGACAGGGAGAGATGATTTCTTTATTCCACCGGCGAGCTCGGCACCCGGCAACCTTTGGCGAGTCAAGAGCGCGGCTCTGGGAAGCGCGCCGGCCTTTCCTGCCTGGGTTTTATGAGGGACAAAGTGAGTTGGGCTGGAAAGCTGCGAAACGACCGTGCTTCTCCGTTCTGCCCGGGAGGATAAGGACAAATACCTGCAGTATAACTACAGTTAAGGAGAAGATCGTTTTTGCAGCATATTCCACAAATGACAGCTGTCACAGGCCACTCCACGTGGCCGCACTGTCAAAGGAAACGCGCACGCGCAGTCGCGCTCCCTGAGCTGTCAAAACCGCTCCATGCGGCTGCCCTGACAGCTGTCAAAAGCCGTGCATGCGCTCCTGACCGTGAGCTGTCAAACAGCAGAAGCCGCAGACTGTCAAAGTGGCGGCAGCCGCAAAGCTGTCAAAATGGCGCATGCGCCTAGACCGCATATTCTGACAGGTGCTAGCTGTCAAAATGCCGGCTGGATTATTCCGACCCCGGCTGCTCGGGCAGCCAGCTGACAGGATTCCCCCAGCCCAACGCACATGCGTTATCACTGGAGAAATGTCAAAGCTGCCAGCTGATTATTGGTACAGCATCTCTCAGCAGGAAAACACCCGCCCCTGATTCGTTGACTTGTTCGACAGTTGCCTATATAAGGCTGTTGTAATCGTTCTGTTCTTCCCCGGGCTACGTTAATAAACCTTTGAACCGAAGACATCGCCTCTCTCATCCTTGCCTCAGATAACTCACCTGGCGATGAAGGTGGGATCGCGGTACTAGCTGGAGTCATGGCCTAGAGGTGAAGCTGTCCCAGTCAAATCGCTGAAGTCACGAGCTAAGTCACCGACTGGGGCAAGCAAAACCTTCTAGTGCCACAGTACCGCTAACCCTAGCATGGCTAATCTCGGGCATGTGAGAGAGTTCGACGTCCACCACCCGGAAGGCTGGGAGTTGCATTGGGGCCAAGTCAAGGGGTACCTCGTCATGAATAAAATCACCGAGGACCGCCACAAGGCCGCCACGCTCCTATGCCTCAGCGGGCCGGCGGTATACGACACCGCCGTTGGACTCTGTAGCCCGGACCTGGTCGCCACAGTGCCCTATGCTGAGCTCACAGATCGCCTCAGCAAACACTTCATGCCGAGGCGGTCAGAGCTGTACTGGCGGCTCTACTTTGCTCGCCGTCAACAGCAACCCGGTGAGCCTTCCACCGCTTTCATCGCTGGAGTCCGGCACGCCGCTTGGAAATGCCATTTCCCTGACCTGGAGGACCGAATACGAGACCAAGTCATCGCTGGCCTCCAAAACGTGCGCCTGCAGAGGAAGAATGGACCTTGCAGAGCTCACATTAGAGATAATGGCATATGAGGACAGCCACCGCGAAGAGCCCCCGGCATTCGGTGACAACCCCGGCGCATCTGTCTACCAAGCTCGGGAGCTCAACCAAGGGCCTCCGGAGCCTGGCTCCGGAGTCGACGCAATCCTCTCCCGATTTAATCAAATGGTTGCCGGCCGCGAAGGAAACTGCGGCCAGGACAGACCAGCAAACCCCAGCATGAAGAAACCTCAAACCGGCAACAGGGCAAAGTGTGCAAGCTGTGGCAGGGGCCATGCCAGGGCCACATGTTGTTTCAGGAATGCGAAGTGTCACGGTTGTGGCAAGACCGGCCACATCCGCTCCGCTTGCCGCAGTCAAAACCGGGAGACCCTCCACGAGCTTGACGAGATCCCCTCAGGTAGGACTGACTTCCCCCGCCCTCCCCAGGGGGCTGTAGGTTCTGTATTCTCCCTATCTAAAACCTCCGCCAATCACCTCATCCGTGCAAAGGTCAGGGCCTGGGTCAAGATTCAGGGAGTCCCCTGCGAGATGGAGGTCGACTCCGGGTCCTCCATCTCCATCCTGTCAGGGGACACACTCCAACGAATAGCAACCAAATCCAAACACCGTATCCCCATCCAACCCTCGAAGGTCCTGCTGGCGGATTTCCAGGGTGCCCCCATAGATTTGAAAGGACAGGCCAACCTAAGGGTCGAATTTAAAAAATTTAAAGGGAACCTAGTAGCTCAAATAACTGAGCAACCCCGGACCAGCCTCATCGGACTGGACTGGTTTGAGGCACTGGGCATTCGCCTCGAAGGGACCAACCGCATCCAACCCCAGTCATTGGAAAACATCTGCAAAAATTTTGCAGATGTATTCGATGGCTCACTAGGCAAATACAATGGCCCGCCCATCTACCTCAAGCTCAAACCCGAGCTGGGACCGATTAGAATCAAGGCTAGGAAAGTCCCCTTCGCATTAAAGCAAAAAATAGACAAAGAATTAGACTGCTTAGTCGCTTTAGGAGTCCTGGACCCACTGACAGCGGAACATGGGAAACCCCAATTGTGACGCCTGTCAAACCCAACGGAGACGTGAGAATCTGCGCAGATTACAAAGCTACTCTGAACCGCGCATTGAACCCTCACGCGTATCCCGTCCCCTCTGTTAGAGACCTTCTTTCAGAAATTGGCTCCGGCTCCGTTTTCGCCAAATTAGATCTGGCACATGCCTTCCTGCAACTCCCTGTCACCAGAGAGACCGCAGACGCCCAAACTATAGTCATACACAGAGGGGCGTTTAAAGTAAACTGCCTCCAGTTCGGCATATCTGTGGCACCTGGAATATTCCAGGAAGTCATGGAACGTACCCTTAAAGGCATCCCCGGAGTATGCCCATACTTCGATGACGTGCTCATCGCGGGCGACTCCACCCACATGCTAGCAACCAGACTGCACGAGGTCCTCAGCAGATTCCGGGCAGCCAGTTTAAAGCTTAAACGAGAACACCCCAACACCCCCCGATCTTCAAACCGCGACCCCCGAGGAGACTCCCGCGATAGACGAGGAACCGTCGCTCCACAGATCCACACGACCCAAACGACCCCCTGCATACCTGACAGATTTCAAGTGGGCCGGCAGCGTGCCAACACGTTCAAACACAAGTTAAAGAATTGTTCTAAGTTACATTGTTTAAACCAAGGGGGGCTGTCAAAACCGCTTCATGCGGCCGCCCTGACAGCTGTCAAAAGCCGCGCATGCGCTCCTGACCGTGAGCTGTCAAACAGCAGAAGCCGCAGACTGTCAAAGCGGCGGCAGCCGCAAAGCTGTCAAAATGGCGCATGCGCCTAGACCGCATATTCTGACAGGCGCTAGCTGTCAAAATACCGGCTGGATTATTCCGACCCCGGCTGCTCGGGCAGCCAGCTGACAGGATTCCCCCAGCCCAACGTGCATGCGTTATCACTGGGGAAATGTCAAAGCTGCCAGCTGATTATTGGTACAGGGTCTCTCGGTGGGAAAACACCCACCCCTGATTCGTTGACTTGTTCGACAGTTGCCTATATAAGGCTGTTGTAATCATTCTGTTCTTGCCCGGGCTACGTTAATAAACCTTTGAACCGAAGACATCGCCTCTCTCGTCCTTGCCTCAGATAACTCAGTTTTATGGATTCAATATTTACATGAATATTGATCGGTGTTTATTGAACTTTTAATTTAATTCTCTGGTTCACACAGTGTCTTATTGGCAGTTAAGCACAAGTGTATAAAAGGAAGAATTAGAGAGGCTCCAGGTACTTTGAATATTTTGGCCCAAAGCCACTAGGCTTCGGTGACCGAGGCCGCGATTGCGGTGGGTAAGGAAAAAGGAATCGGGCTTCTTTCAAGGGTTTGTCGTATCTCTGCCACCCCCCTCCACCCACTCTTGCCCCTTGTGGTATTTCTGCTGCATGGGAGGCAGAAATACTGGGGCAGCCAGCGCTGCCTGAGGGCTGATCGTGCTAAATTTCTGCCTTTCTCGTAGTTATTAAAGCATTGAATGGCACCAAGAAGAGGGGTGGGGTTCTGCCATTTTGTCAAAATGGGAAAACATTGAAGTTGGGGAGCAAATTCCTCGGAACTCTCTGGGACTTTTTAAATTAAATCAGCACAATACTAGGCTGTGTGGAGAGCTGATGCAATGGAGGAGGGCTGCCAGTTTGTAAGGTTTGGGCTTTTATGTCATGGGGAAAAGAGCACTTTAACAACAGGATCTTTTCTCGTAAAGAAAAAACAAAAAGCTCACGCTCTGTGTTGCTTTTCTTTCTCCCTGTATTTCTAAGATTACGGAAGCTTTGCCAGAAAATTTTATGCGGGTGGTTGAAAGATGGCATCACAATAAGGAGGTGACCATTTGACTGGGTGCCAGATTAATGTTGGCTCTGCAAACGGGCCGTCGCCGCCGCGCAACCAGTTCCATCACACATAAAGTGGCAACCGCACGCATGTGTCTGCGCACACGCAAGAAACAAAATGTTTTGCGCATGCGCAAAACATTTTTTGTGCATGCGCATGCGTGGATGCACGCACACAGCTCCCACTTTTTTTTATGTGTGATGGAACCGGTTCCCAGTGGCTCTTTTGCTTTTTCAGGTTGGCGACCCCTGGACTAGACAGTCACGTGTGAAATGGCGTAGGAACTCCTGTGTGAGCAGAAGGCTGGATTCAAAGACCTCCAATGTCCCTTCCAATTCTATTCTGATTCTGAATTTTATTTGTGTGTATGTGATATTTGTGATGTTATTTCAGTATGTTTTACCTATCCTTATATTACATTTAGTAGACTTAAGATTACAATTCAGGATTTTATGTATGCATCTCAAAATTCAGTTTGTGAGATACATACTTTGATAAGACCAAAGACTAAATAGTGGCCATTCTCTGGTAGTGACTTATACCATCTGTTAGAGATATCCAACCATTCCTATTGCTTACCACAATAACAACAAAATTTGTATTATGAAGCATATGGTACTCCCCCTCTCCTTGAGGATGCCCAGGGAATGCGGACAGATTGTAAATGACTTTAGCAGTGGTTGGGCGATGTTAGAAAGTCTCTGTAAGTCACTACTGGGAAAGTGGCCTGTATTGCAACATTTGCAGAATGTGAAATCTGCTGGGTAACTAAATTGCAATCAGCATATTTGTGTGAAAAGTGCCCATCTGGTTATCTCATATAAGAATTTGCAAAAATCTTAAATCCTAACAGAAAGAAAGTTGATTTTACTTCTCTAGGAAGGAAAAAAAAAATAATAATCTCAATTTGGCAAGAAGCCCAGCATATGCTCCTGTTGCCAAGATACTGAAGGAGATAAGCATCCTTCATTTTATTGCTCCTGTGGATTTAAATGCAGCATTTGTGGGTTGTAGGGTTGCATGTGTAATCCCCATTTGTTTTCCTATTGGTGCAGCATGTATCCACTTAAAATAGAGGCTCAATAAAGAGTGATTCCTGAGTGACATGGAGGTCAATTGCTATTCCTTTCAGTAGAAATGACAAATTTTAGGTAGGCAGGCACCACCTTTAATTTAGGGTGTATAGAATAGAACTACAGTAGATAGGATTATGATATGAAGTAGGTAGCACCTCCAGTTGCTATTATATCACCTGTATTATTTTATTTTATTAAATGTTGTTAAATATTAATTCAGTCTACCATGTGGAACAATCTATATATAATAGGTCTTAGGTACTTTGTTTGATATAGTTATTTAGTTGTTTATACATACTTATTATATTATGTTTATATATGCACTTATGTTAACCTGCTTGTATATGGTAAATGTACTTCCATTTGGAAGTTGTGTAACCTATTCTAGGCTGGACTGTGCTGCACATGAGAATGTCAGATCTCACATACTACTTTTTGGCAGTCAAGATACTAAAATATAGCCATTTTGTTGGTTAGAGTTAAGATCACAAGAAACAAGCAGCTGCATTTGCATATGACCCCCAAAACATTTCACTTTATGAGCAATAAAAAGTAATAACAAAAATAAGTTCACTGACAGTGATAGCACAATAAAAGTGACTTAGAACTGAGTGTCTAACAAATTAATGACAGGTTCATAACTCCGTATTGGGGGAGTCTGGTGAACAGCAGGCTTATTAGTAGGAAAATTCTGATTCTACATATTTCTAAAATCAATGAGCATGTTTTTCTGACAAAAGTATTGTTAATCAGGCCTACCCATCCAAACGTAGCTTGTCATGTGTTCTGTTTTTAAAATGACACTCTATATTTTAAGGTTTGACCCAACTGAAGAAGTTAGGAGCCAGAGATTTGAAGCTATACAGTTAAAGCAGCATAGCAGACTGCTTGCAGATCCAGTCTGTTGTGATTACTTCTGTTTAATAACAGGGATCATTTCTGAGTTGTCCTTTATTACATACAAATTCAGACATGCAAATATTATGGAATGTATTGCCTCTTTTTATTTTGTTTTGAACTGTGCTTTGTGAAGAGTAAGGTCTGTGTAGGATTTACGTGTATGTTTAGTCTTGATCTGAACATTTGGACTCCTGCTTCAGAGTAAACTGTGGCTGAAAAAAAGATTGCAAGCTCTTTCATTTATGCTAATCCACCACTTGACACCCAGAGAAAGGTCACAGAGGAAACAGATCTTGACACTGTTGTGACCCAGCCAACTTGGCAAAGACACTTGGCTGGGCCCCAAGTCTCCTTTACCCTTTGGGCAAAGTATATATTGAGGAATGGATATAGCTGTACAATAGGTAAATATTGTTTTGATAAACCTATTCATTGTGCTGAATGTTATGTCTAATTCACCAAGGACTTTGGAGTATGATCACATCATCAACAGTTCCCACACGGCATTTCTTAGCTCTAGGTTTGCACATATTATTTCTCCCCCTGTCTGGCTGTGGCTGCAGGAGATCAACTGCCCAAGAACTTCTAGCAAAGAAACATAGTAATATCCCACCAAATAACTCACATCTGCCTAATAGGGATAGATTTCTAGAAGAAATTGTAAGCCTTTTTCTGTATTATTAGAAAACAAATCTTAAAAGTATGTGGAAGTGGATTTTAATACTCTCTGCACAGCAAGATCACAAGCCAGTTTTGTGCCCTACAAATATTTGTTTCATAGAATGTATATTTGTTTTCCTACCACTGCGAACCTGAAGGTTGATTATTTTCACACTGAGAAATGAATTTACAATATTTCATTCTTCAACATCTTATCCCTGTAATCATAAATCATCCTTCTTCAAACTGAAGTCCTCCAAATTAGAGATGTACAAAATTTCTATCTGGAGCTTCAGTTTGAAACCACTTCAATGAAATAATCCCTTCCAATCAAGTATCTAAATCAAACCATCATATTCAAGGTTTTGAATTGAATCTGTCAACTTCAAATCCATTTAAACATTCGATAGACTTTTATGTGTGCATAGGCACTCTTACACAGATGATTTGGTTCACAGATTCAAATCAAATTGAATTGATTCTTTGAAATGAATTGCAACATGTCTCATAACCTTGCATAAGGTTTATCTTTCACTTGCTAACTGATCCTTTTCAGAGGAAATTGTATGGATTGAATTTTGGATTGTCTGTACTTTACTACTGAGCCATGATTTCTCTGAGTGAAATTCTATTATAAGTTAACTGTTTTGCATCTGTTTCTAATGGTAAAATCTCCTTAGATACTTCCTACATAATGAAGCTTTCTCCTTGTTACTTTATTTGAAGAAGTCTTTCCTGCCTCCATGAAGGAATGTCAATCAAAATGCCAATTTGCTAAGTTTTTCAAAGCATTGAGAGCTAGTTCAGAGTCTCCCAAACACACTAAAATTTGAAGTTAGAGAAGCCATCATATTAAAAAATGAATTATGAACTTTCCCATTAAATTTTTTTTTAAAAAAAAAAAATACATCAGTAGTTATAATAATGGAAAAATTTATAAATGTGAGTTTTGCGGACCAGGATCATGATTTTTAAATTATGTCTTTGTCAGTACAGCTCAAGAATGATATTCTTATTTTACTGAGCTGCAATCAAGCAAAACCCAACATTGTCCTGGGAGCACTGCAGAACTATTACTCTTTAAAGAGGATCTATAACAATGATTTCAGGCAGGATTTGTATTCTTAGGACATTGACTGTCACTCCTCAGATTGCTAGGCAAATTTCCATACTTTGTTTTCTAGTCCATGCATATACATCTTTTCCAAACTGGCTGCTCCCTTTTTCATGGATATTCCAATCTGGTTTCCTATTTGTTTTTAAAGCAGCTGTTGCACATCAATATTAACGTAAACACTTTAAAGCAAGCAATCCAATCATAGGATTGGAAGCATTGAAAGCATGCCTAGGATTGTAACATCTCTCAGTGATAAGGTTCAGGTGTGATGGGAGTTACAATTGGAAGGTCACAGATTTTCCACACTTGGTTTAGGTTTGGAGTAAACAAGCAAACCTCATTATTTATAGCTGTCTTAAATACTGAGTCAAAATTGACTTACTAACATTTCATCAAAGAAAATAAATTTCCCAATAAATTTTAATTCCCTTGTTGTTACACTAGCTCTCATTCCCTGCAAATTGCTGAAAACATTTTTACTCCTGATGTTTTGTGCTGGTAAATTTAAATCCATCATACAGAAAATACACACACACACACACACACACACACACTTGCTTTTATTTAATTTCGTTATGCTTTTATACATATACATCAATAGCATTTAGACTTATATACTGCTTCAGTGTGCTTTACAGCCCTCTCTAAGCAGTGTACAGAGTCAGTAGATTGCTTCCAAAAGTCTGGGTCCTCATTTTACCAAATTCAGAAGGATGGAAGGCTGACTCAACCTTGAGCTAGTCAGAATTGAATTCCTGGCAATCAGCATTCAGCAGAATTAGCCTGCAAGAGTGCATTCTAACCACTGAACCACTATGGCTCTTCCCTGCGCCACAATACACACACGCAGATTCATGTATCCTACATGTTGTTGTTGTTGTTGTTGTTGTTGTTGTTGTTGTTAGTTGCGAAGTCGTGTCCGACCCATCGCAACCCTATGGACAATGTTCCTCCAGGCCTTCCTGTCCTCTACCATCTTCTGGAGTCCATTTAAGCTCACACCTACTGCTTCAGTGACTCCATCCAGCCACCTCATTCTCTGTCGTCCCCTTCTTCTATTGCCCTCAATCTTTCCCAGCATTAGGCTCTTCTCCAGTGAGTCCTTCCTTCTCATTAGGTGGCCAAAGTATTTGAGTTTTAGCTTCAGGATCTGGCCTTCTAAAGAGCAGTCAGGGTTGATCTCCTCTAGGACTGACCGGTTTGATCGCCTTGCAATCCAAGGGACTCGCAGGAGTCTTCTCCAGCACCATAGTTCAAAGGCTTCAATTCTTTGGCGCTCAGCCTTTCTTGTGGTCCAGCTTTCACTGCCATACATTGAAACTGGGAAGACCATAGCCTTGACTATATGCACTTTTGTTGACAGGGTGATGTCTCTGCTTTTTAGTGTGCTGTCTAGATTTGCCATGGCTCTCCTCACAAGAAGCAAGCGTCTTTTAATTTCTTGGCTACAGTCCCCATCTGCAGTGATCTTGGAGCCCAGGAAAATAAAATCTGTCACTACCTCCATTTCTTCCCCATCTATTTGCCAGGATTTGAGAGGGCCAGATGACATGATCTTGGTTTTCTTAATGTTTAGTTTCAACCCAAGTTTTGCACTCTCCTTCTTCACTCGCAACAAGAGGCTCTTTAGTTCCTCTTCACTTTCTAGCAATTAGAGTGGTATCATCTGCATATCTTAGGTTGCTGATGTTTCTTCCGGCAATCTTAATTCCAACTTTTGATTCATGTAGCCCTGTCTTTCTCATGATGTGCTCTGCATATAAGTTAAATAGGCAAGGCGACAGTATACAGCCTTGCTGGACTCCTTTCCCAATTTTGAACCAATCAGTGGTTCCGTTTCCAGTTCTCACTGTTGCTTCTTGGCCCGCATATAGGTTTCTCAAGAGACAAATAAGATGGTCTGGTATGCCCATCTCTTTAAGGACTTGCCAGAGTTTGTTATGATCCACACAATCAAAGGCTTTAGCATAGTCAATGAAGCAGAAGTAGATGTTTTTCTGGAACTCTCTAGCTTTCTCCATGGTCCAGCGTATGTTAGCAATTTGATCTCTAGTTCCTCTGCCTCTTCGAAATCCTGCCTGTACATCTGGTAGTTCTCGATCCACATACTGCTGGAGTCTAGCTTGTAGGATTTTAAGCATAACTTTACTAGCATGAGAAATGAGTGCAATGGTGCGATAGTTTGAACATTCTTTGGCACTGCCTTTCTTTGGAATTGGAATGTAAACTGATCTTTTCCAATCCTGTGGCCACTGTTGAGTTTCCCAAAATTGCTGGCAAATTGAATGTAGCACTTTTACTGCATCGTCTTTTAAGATTTTGAATAGCTCAGCTGGAATACTGTCACCTCCACTAGCTTTGTTGTTGCTCAGCTTTTCTAAGGCCCACTTCACTTCACATTCTAGGATGTCTGGCTCGAGGTCACTGACCACCTCATTGTGATTGTCAGGGATGTTAAGCTCATTCTTGTATAGTTCTTCTGTGTAATTTTTCCACCTCTTCTTAATCTCTTCTGCCTCTGTTAGGTCCCTGCCATTTTGGTCCTTTATCATGCCCATTTTTGCATGAAACGTCCCTTTCATCTCTCCAATTTTCTTGAAAAGATCTCTGGTCCTCCCTATTCTATTGTTTTCTTCTATTTCTTTGCATTGTTCATTTAAGAAGGCATTCTTATCTCTTCTAGCTATTCTTTGGAATTCTGCATTTAATTGGGCATGTCTTTCTTTTTCTCCCTTGCCTTTCGCTTCCCTCCTTTCCTTAGCTATTTGCAAAGCTTCATCAGACAGCCATTTTGCTTTCTTGCATTTCTTTTTCTTTGGGATGGTTTTGGTTGCTACCTGTTCTACAATGTTGTGAACCTCTGTCCATAGTTCTTCAGGCACTCTGTCTATCAGATCTAATTCCTTAAATCTATTTGTCACCTCTGCTGTATATTCAACAGGGATATGATTTAATTCATATCTGACTGGCCTAGCGCTTTTCCCTACTTTCTTTAATTTAAGCCTAAACTTTGCAAGAAGAAGCTCATGGTCTGAGCCGCAGTCAGCTCCTGGTCTTGTTTTTACTGACTGTATAGAGCTTCTCCATCTTTGGGTACACAGCATATAGTCAATCTGATTTCTGTGTTGACCGTCTGGTGATGTCCATGTGTAAAGCCGTCTCTTGGATTGTTGGAAAAGAGTGTTTGCTATGACCATCGTATTCTCTTGACAAAATTCTATCAGCCTGTGCCCTGCTTCATTTTGTACTCCATCACCAAACTTGCCTGTTATTCCAGTTATGTTTTGGCTTCCTACTTTAGCATTCCAATCCCCCATGACGATAAGGACATCATTTTTTGGTGTTAGTTCTATAAGGTGCTGTAGGGCTTCATAGAACTGGTCAATTTCATCCTCTTCAGCACTGGTGTTTGGGGCATAGACTTGGACTACTGTGATATTGAATGGTTTGCCTTGGATTCGAACTGAGATCATTCTGTCATTTTGAGGATTGTATCCCAGTATTGCTTTTCCTACTTTTTTATTGACTAGGAAGGCTACTCCATTTCTTCTGAGGGATTCTTGACCGCAGTAGTATACCTGATGGTCGTCTGAATTAAATTCACCCATTCCTGTCCATTTTAGTTTGCTGATTTAGTTTGCTAGTAGCATATTGGACGCCTTCCGACCTGAAGGTCTCATCTTCCAGTGTCATATTGTTTTGCCTTTTGGTAATGTCCATAGGGTTTTCATGGCAAAGATACTGGAGTGGGTTGCCATTTCCTTCTCCAGTGGACCACGTTTTGTCAGAACTCTCTGCTATGACCTTTCCGTCTTGGGTGGCCCTGCACGGCATAGCTCATATCCTTCATTGAATTATGCAAGCCCCTTCACCACGACAAGGCAGTAATCCATGAAGGGGATCCTACATGTAGGTGCATTGAACTTCCACTTAGAAACTAGGGCTAATTATACTACATAGAGTAAAGTGAGTTAGTTCTAAAGAGCATGATGGATATACACTTCCAATCTGTAAGATGTGGCTCACTTGGTCAAAATGTTGTTTTCATTTAATATTAGTGATGTATAATTCTTATCAGGAGCAAGCAGTGTGATGGTTGTGGACATCCCAGGGAATTTGCTTGCTGTCCATGAGGGTCTATGCTTTTCAACACACAAGAGGTTATTATTAGCTTGCCTGCTGCAAGCAAAGCACTAGCTACTGCCATCTTATTTATTTGCAGGACAACATTTAAGGACCTACAAGATCCCATTTACTGACCATGCATAGTACAGCAGCCATTTTGTGAATAAATAAGTCACCAGCAACCACTATTTTCTAAATTAATGTATCATATGTTTTCAGTGGTACTCCTTATGTACATTATAATGAATTTACACTCATGATCATTTTTCTCTGGCCTGAAGAGATGCTTCAGTTACAGTATTTCATTAGCTGAAGAGATGGCAATTTTAAAAACCATTTGCTTGCTTGTATTTTGTCAAGGTAGACCAGATTAAGAAACCAATAGCTCATAGGTCAAGGTAATTTTTGAAAGTAGCATTTTGATAGTAGCAATCTTGCAAGCTGATGAAATGCAGTTTATAGAAGTCAGCAGGATGAGTGATTCATGGTTTCTTAAAGCCAACTAATTTCAATGAATATATCATCAAACTGAGATACTATATATAAGGCATGTCAAACTTGTGACATCACATGACATTGTGCAACGTATCACAACTTTTCCCCCATTGCCGGCAATGGGGAGGACACGGTTTCATCGTGATGCATCCGGCCCACGGGCTGGCAGTTTGACATGCCTGCTATATATCATCCAACTATACTGTTTTTTTCTTTAAAGTCCTAAGTTGTTATACAGGTAATATTGTCTTTATAGGTGGCAATGATAAAATTATTGGCTTAAAGAAACACAATCAATTTAGGAAACTCACTTGACAATTGCTGTACAAACTGAGTTTCATCTTCACTATGCATATTCTCTAAAGTAGTCCCACTAGATTCTGTTGAATGTAATCCCATGTAAGTAATGCTAAGAGCTTTGATGCAGGCCTTTTCCTTTGACACTAAAGTGGAAAAATGTTCAATTTATAAATATGTCATTTTTTTCCTTCACAGGAAGGAAATGCTAAAATATAAAACAATATATGTATCCTTTCTTCTTTAATGTCAGGTTTCTTTTTTCAAAGTTCTCCATTGAGAATTTTCCAGATGTATCTTTCTGTTTACAGTTTTGAAGAACAGTTAGAAATTCCTCTATTTGAAAAGTCAACTTTCTCCATTCAGCAATACAAACATTCTGCTTAGAACTGTCAAATTGCAGATAGAATATTGACACCTCACATTGGCGTAGTTAATACAACTATATTTTAATTATAAACACTGTAGGCAATTATTCAAACTTGGTGGGGTTGTTGTTTTTTGTAATTCTAATAGCTAAATATCTTCCATTTGAATCACCCATATAATTACTGTTATGACCCAATTCCCTTATGAAGACTAAAATAACAAGAATATTAAAGATCATCAATTAATCTGCTCTGAACTGTTTAACAATCTGATGCTGAATGAAACTCTAGTGTTTGAGAGTAACCAGAGAAAAAAGGACTTCTTTTATTGAATTTGAAAATAATAAGTGAGCATTAAATAGATGTTATACCACATGGCGAAATATTCTAAATACATGGCCATTTTTTCACCTTAATTACATTCATTCAGGAATGAATTGATCCTGTTTTAGCATTCATTTCTGTTTACTGCTATGATTTTGCTCAAACCAATCCAGGTGTTAAGTTAACTGACACAGCTGGAAAATACAACCAAAGCACATCAAAAATCTCTAACTTTTTTTTTCCCTTAGAGGAAATGGAGAAAAAAAATTCTAAGAGATGTGCTTACTATCTAAACAAGCTTCTCTTTCAGAGAGGTTGTCCCACATTTCACCGCAAAGTGTAAGGTGCATACATGTATCTTTTGAAGTTTTTTTAAGGAGATAATGTTAGTTTAATGTCTATGATTGTGAAAATATAATAAACTACAGCTTTTCTAGGACTACCTCCTATTGACCTCGACTTACAACAGTTCATTTAGTGACCATTCAAAGTTACAATGATACTAAAAAAAGTGACTTATGACCATTTTTCACACGACCATTGCAGCATCCCCATGGCCACATGACCAAAATTCAGATACAAGCCAAATGAGCCTTGGTGGAGCAGTGGGCTAATGCCTCCTTAAGTAACACCAGCTGCCTGCAATTAGTGCAGTTTCGCATCCCACCAGGCTCAAGGTTGACTCAGCCTTCCATCCTTCCGAGGTAGGTAAAATGAGGACCCAGATTGTTGGGGGCAATTAAGCTGACTTTGTAATAATGCCGCTGGGGGTGTGTGTGAAAGCCCTAATAAGCAGGCATATACATAGAATGAAGGCTACTGCTAAACTTGTAAGCCGCCCTGAGTCTTCAGAGAAGGGCGGGATATAAATGAAATTTTAAAAAAACCTGACTCATATTTATGATGGTTGCAGTGTCCTGGGTTTATGTGATCTCCTTCTGCAACTTTCTGACAGACAAAGTCAATGGGAAAAACAGATTCACTGTGTTGCTAACTTAACAACTGCAGTGGTTCACTTAACAACTGTGACAAGAAAGGTCATAAAATGGAACAAAATGCACTTAACAAATATCTCACTTAGCATTAGAAATTGTGGGTTCAAATGAGGTCGTAAGTCGAGGACTATCCGTATTAACTTTTTGACATGGTCCTAGAGCATATCTGTAGTTCCTAATCCTGGAATATTTTATTTCATGATCATGACTAATTTATAATTCTTTATGAAATTCATTAGCAATAATAATCATTAAATCTGGTGCTAGAGAATTCTGTAAATTATCTTTTTACAAGTATAAGTACTTCTTTCCTCACCATAGATTTTACTGGTAATTTCATTGTAGCAATCAATATAAATACCCTTTCTACTTTAAAAAAAACTGCAATTAAGTTACCAAATTCATGTTAACTGCATAAAACATTTACTGGCTGAGGTAGTGTCAGTATGAAAGATCATGATTATTTGGGGGAGTTTAGTGACGTATTTTGGTTCTCCTTTATATTAAGAAAAGTGTAGATGTTTAGAGCTCATTTTGAGCAAGCCTGCTTATTTTTCATTCTTGCTTGCTGGAGAAAGGAAAAGGGAGGGGGGAAATCTTCAAACAGTTTCTCCCATTATGAAAGTCTCAGACTTTTGATTTCCATCCCTGAGTCATATCTTAGCCAGCCAAGGTCAGGTCTTGCAATCTCCCGACCATATCAGAGATACAAGGTCATGGTGCCACATTTTGATAAAAACTACGGGGTTGTTGTTAGTTTGGAGTTTCTGCAAGAAAATATAGTGCTGGTCACTGTTGAAAACTTGGCCACTCTTGAGGTAGCTCTACTGTTATTATTAAAGAGCTCCTGACAGCCTGTAAGAGTTTTGATTATTGCTTGGTATGTATGCTTTTTATTTTATTCTATTAGCTCTGTTTGCTTGAGCTTAATAACTCTTTATTTACAGTAGTATTCATTGTCTCTGGATCCAAAAGAACCAATTGTCTGGGTCTGATCATCACCCTGACACTTAGCAAAACATAATAGTGACAAAAGTTAGATCCAGTGACAATGCCCTGGTTCTGGGAAAGGAAATCTGCTAGGCAAGGTAATAGTGACCAGGATGAGACCCCTGTTTGGCTCAGTGTCTGGGGGGCAGTGGCTCAAATATTGAACTGGGTGACTTCACCAACATCAGACCAGCAGGAGGTGGCACAATTTGGAGACTCAGCTCCCAATTCAATGTTTAAAATGAAGTTGTTGGGAGTGGGAGAGAAGAAGGAGCAGAAGTCAGTGACTGGATCAGGGAGGATCTTTCTTAGTGTGCTCAGTAACGTCTGGGATCAATTAAAAGGTCCTTGGAGAAAGGTGCAGCAGCAGGCTGAAGGAATTATAGCTGATAAAGTTCAGCAGGACCTCCTGGGAGAAGCACTGGAACGTACTCAAGACACGGGGGATTCAACAGAGGAAGGAGCTTTAACAATGGGTGCTTGGTTTGGAAAATTAAAGAAGAAACAGTGCATACCCAACCTTTGCAACTTTATCTCAACCCCAGAATGGATTCCAGAAATTCCAGATGAAGGTATGTGGAATTTTGATGAAGAGGAATCCAGTTTGATGGAGGAAAATGAAGGAGGTGAGACTGTTTGGGCAACTAAAGCACAACCTTTGGTCACTAATAAATCTAAGGGGCCACCTGGCAAATTACAAGCTTCTCAAGCAACGCAGACTGTCAGAAATTATACTCAACAGGAATTAGCTGACATGTCTAAGAGTAATAGGCAGAAGCCAGGAGAGAGGCTGAGTCAGTGGTTACTGAGAATGTGGGATCAAGGAGCTACTAATCTTTATTTAACTGGAGAAGACTTAGTTAAGTTGGGGGCATTATCTAAAGACACCTTGATTAATCAATATTTGAGTTTGCCTAAGGTTGCTACTTCAGAATCCTTATTTGATTGGTGTACACTGGCTATACAATATAGATACCCAGCTGCTATGAATTGGGAAGAACAGATGCCTTTATGGCATTCCATTGAAGAAGCCATGGTTCATTTAAGAGGAATGGCTATGCAAGAAGCAATTTATCAACCAGAGTTTACAGGACCTGACACTCAACATCTCACAGATGGGATGAATGCTCATTTAACAAAAGGAGCCTCTTCCTACATGCACACTCCTTTGCTAACATTGCTGGGTCCAGCGCAAGGCATATCCATGGGGGAGGCTCTAGTGCTGATAGGACATTTAGAAGATGTTCCGAGAGAAAATGTTTCCAAGCCTCCTACTCAAGTAGCTAAAGAGGGAGACAATTTTCAGAAAAGAAAATCCAAAAATAGAATCTCACGAAGACAAATGTTTATGGAACTTCTTAAAGAAGGCATGCCAAAAGCAGATATACGTTACCTTCCAAACTTAAAGTTGTATAAAATGTGGAAGGAAAAATGTGCCACTGATGGGAAAAGGCTCCAAGAAAATGCACAGGTGAAGAAACTTATCCCAGCAGCCCCATTGAAAAAGCAATTGTATCATTCTCTTCCTAGAAAAAAAGCTGGAGAGTGGAGGATGTCTCAGCTTTTAGACTGGGGGTGTGACAATACTCCAGTGAGGATAGTAAAGACACCTAAGGCTGGAGACCAGCGCCCTTATTTACCATTAACAATTTATTGGCCTCATAAGAAGACACAACGAGTAATGGCCCTTGTGGACACAGGTTCAGAAGTCACACTCATATATGGAAATCCTACAAAGCATCGTGGACAAACTGTGTATATTAATGGATATGGCAATGGAGAAGAATGCACCACACAGGTGCAGTTGAAACTGGCTATTGGAAGGTCATCCCCCTTTATGGCAAAAGTAATGATCTCTGCTGTGCGGGAATATATCATTGGAATTGATTTACTGCAAGGACGAGAGTTTCGTACACCAAAGGGCCGTTTTGCCTTTGGAGTCTGAGCTATTGCTTGGGAAGAGCAAAATGAGAACCTTTGAAAATATCTCCACCTAAAGAGTTAGTAAATTTAAAACTATATAATGGGTGGGGGGTGGGGGTAAGGAGATATCTGAAACTATACAGGGGCTTTTGGAAGTGGAAATTTTAAGGCCAGCAGTCTCTCCTTTTAATTTCTCTGTCTGACCTCTGAAAAAGCCTTAAAGGTCACGGAGAATAACAGTAGATTACCTTCATTTAAATAATTGCATCTCACCATTAGCAGCACTGCCAGATATAGAAGTCTGTTAGAAAATATAGAGAAAAATGCTGGAACATGGATGCAGTTGTACACTTAAACAATGTTTTTTTTTTTCTGTTCCATTTGACTCAGGTTCTCAAGATCAATTTGCATTCATTTGGGAAGGCAAACAATGTAACTTTTGAAGTTTTTGTTGCAAAGGTATCACCCCACCTGAGTGCACCCCCGGTTCATGGAAATCAAGAATCCACAACTTAAATTGATGGCTGTAGGGGTTTTAGCTCCCTAGAAATAGCATAATAGCAGCCTAAAAAAAATATTTTAATCTGTTAAGCTTCAAGGGGTGAGATAGGCCTGCTTCCTACTTTAGTGTAAAAATAATTGTAGTAAATGGGCTGGATTTTAAGCCCTTTACCAGAATAACAGTTGCATTTTTGTTAGTCTTTTCCTACAGCTGTTACAGTTAGGAAAGCTGATTGCTCTATTTGATAATAGTTTGCTTACTGATTATCTGTTGTGCAGGCCATGAGGGTGCTCTGAACTCCATTTTTCACCAATCCTAACCCTTGTCTTGCAACAAGAATCCACTATTGGCTCTAATGCAAGATATATATTTTTTTGACGACAATGAATGTGATTCATAAAGAAAGGAGGGTTGGTAGCTTCGCATGTCTTAATTTTTAAATGGATTAAGAAATTGATTAAGAGAAATGTCTTGGTTTTTATTTGAATAAACACTGTTTGACAGAGCCTCCAGGGGTAGGTATGGTCTATTTTGAAAAAGTTTTAAAACAGCTTTAGAAACAGTTCAAGCACTGAATATGTTTTGCAAGTTTTGTTTTTGAAAAGTAATGGGGAATTAAATAGTATTTAAAGTTTTCCCCCCAGTTTAATTGTATAATGTAATCTTTAAACAGAAAATGATATGATTTTTTTGTTTTGTCTCAACATTGCTGTCAGACATTGTTGTGATTATGTTAATCTTTGAAGATTTATCTTTACTGCAGAAGTAGACAACTGACCTGCAAACAGCTGAAGGTGGGCAGTTAATCCTAATGAATCCAAGGACCAGATACTGGTAGAAAAAAATTAATCGTATGGTCAGGACATCATTACACCATGGTTAACAAGGTACAACATTTCCCCCTGATCTGAATAGTGAAAAGGGAAAGAAATGCTACAAAAATGGAAAGAAGACGCTTTCAGACACATAAAACTTTTAGTTCAATGAGCTGCTCAGAAGTGCAGAGATGTGGAGTTTCCTATTGGAAAAGCAATAGCTGATAGTTTACTATGCATATAGAGGGAATCGCAGATAAAACAATCACCCAGTAAAGGGGTGAATAAGTGACTCTACAACAGAAAGTTATGAGACCAGTCTTATTCCTAGAAGAGGCTAATAACAAGCCCACTCATCTATCAGTCTCTCAGGTAAATATTTAATGATGGGAAGAGGCATTTGGTAACCTAACTATGCCCTTCCCTTTCCAAACAATTTGAGTGCCCCTTGAAGACTTCACTTTGACTTTAATGTATATATGTCTATGGAAAAGCAATTGGGCTAGATCTCTGGACTTGTAGAACTGTGGACTAACTGCACCATGCCAGGATTGCCCTCAGGTCTAGTTTGGCTGTAAAGGGAATCGAGGTATTAAAAGCAGTATCACAGACCCAGATTACAGAGGAGAATGCCCTATATAAAAGAGAGACACTAATTTACTGAGATGAGATTGACTCATCCAGCTAATTCTAAAAAGTTTTTTTTAAAAAAAAGTTTGCCCGCTAAAAGAGATGTACAAACAAACAAACAAACAATAATACCTTAAAGAGTCACTGTGGATTTACATCTAGAGGAAAAAATAGTACACAAACCCAGATGGTAGGTTAGCAAAGAAGTGCAAAGTACTAAATCTATTGTTTCCAACTGTTTTCTATCTCCTAGACAAACTTTAATTTTGAGCTTGCTTGGGTAGCAGTAGCTTTTATAGATCATAAGGGTCACAAAGACATCTAGCATGAGTATGCCTCAATAAATTATTGCTATAATTTTTGGATTTATTTTATTTTACCAGTACATGGGCATGAATCCTTGAACACAATCCCTGATATCCTAGTGGCAGTAAATCTGGGACCTCCACCTGCTACTAGCTGCTTAAGAAGGAAGGTGTGACTTTAAGCAAGAACGCTGTGTGTTCATCCTTTATTCACAGTTTAAGAAAACAAAGCATGGTCTCCATATGCCCAGAAGTTGTTGGAGAAGTTTAATAGAGTATTTTCACAACTGAGCCGAACTATAACCAATGTTGTAAATTTGGCATAGCATCACATAATTAATTTTCTAATGACTATGTTGATGTGTATTTTGTATGTTGAATTTGAATGATTACATGTAAGTAAGAATTTATTATATAGAACAATGATGTGAAGGGAAATTAAAATATGTCAGGGGTGAAAGATATTGGTAATGCGGAAGACCATTGTTTATTTCGAGGAGATTAGAGACATATTTTGATTTTTCCTTCCTATTAAAAAAAGTGTAAACAAATGCTAAACATATGACCTGGGGGTGGGGGGACGGGAGCAGGGGTAGGAGGAGGGAATCTTCATAGCTTTGAAGTTTTTCTGTTGTAGAAATAACAGACTTTCCAATTCCCATCGCAGAGTCATATGCCAGCCGGGGAAGATCAAATCTTGCATTCTCCTTCCCATATAAGGGACATGAAGTTATGATGCTACACTTTGATAAAAACTGCAAAAACTTTGTTATTGCAACAAAATCTGGTGCATGGTACTGTTGAAAACTGGCCACTCTTGAGACAGTCTGCTATTATTATTAAGGAGTTCCGGCCACCGTGTAAGAGATTGCTTACTATGTATTATGTTGCTTACTAAACTGTATATTATATTTATCTTACGCTTTTAACTTTGTTTGAACTACTATTAAAATGTAAAATACTTTTTTTCATTGGTATGCTTGTTGTGTCTGGATCCAAAAGAACTGATTGCCTGGGTAACTGATCACTGCCCTGACACTTGGCAAAACAATTGATTGATTGATTGATTGATTGATTGATTGATTGATTGATTTAAATAAATGTGTATGCTACCCAACTTGCTGGAAATGACTCTGGGAAGCTTATAGACATACAATTAAAATACATTGTAAAACATCAAAACAATAAATAAGGATCTTAAAATTAAAATTCAGTTAAAATAAAATTCACCCTGTTGGAAAGAGAGAGAACAAAGTCTGCACTGGGAGAAAGTGAAGCTATTTTCTATTCCATTAGCCACTTCCAAAAATGTAGGGCACCCAAACCAAAAAGGTAGGGGCAGATCTCACCTTGGGAGGGGGGGACATGATGTTCCGGAGGGCAGAAGCCATGGAAGAAAAGACTTTTCTCCGAGACCCCAGACTTTTCTCCTAGACTCCATTTCATCCAGGACCTCTGAAGCAACTACCTGCTCTACCATCTTTCCAAAAAAACAAAAAGGAAGATGGATGGAAAAAAATTAAGGAGGAAGAGAAATAGGGCCTCCTTAAAAGTTCCAAAAATGTCCCTTCCTACAGTGAGGGATTTATCACTGCCTGGCTATCACAGTCCTGGAGACTTTAACCAGAAGGGACAGGGATTTAATTGATAGATGATTGTTCTGACAGCATTGAGGACCCTGTCATTCATCAGGTCCAAGAGGATCAAACTGTTCCCAGATAATTGGATAAGACCTTTTCCTCAGGCATTTCAAATGGCCCTGCCTCATGTGTGGTTTTCAGTTGGGAATTAATCCAAACAACTTTGTACCAGGCATTCAACAGATTCCTCTGCATGGCTCTGAAGATGATCAGCCAAGCCCTTCTATCCCAGTAGGGACCAGGTAATCCTGAACAGAACTGCTAGGAAACATTTTGTGAATGGAATAAGGGTGGAAAAATAATGGTAGACCTTAATAGCAGCTCTCAGTCATGTCCAACTGGCCTCATCCCTCTCCTCTGTGAACCATGGAGAGTGTCAGGAATGATGGATCAAGAGATGCTGTACAAACATGATCCTATCTAGCTGCCCTTTGGTTCCAGGATGTGACCAGAATGCAATATATTCAAAAACATAATGACAGCTGTCATAGGCCGCTTTTACGCAGCCGCACTGACAGCTGTCAAAGACTACGCACGCGCAGCCGCTCACGCAGCCTACAAGTACACGCGGCCGTTTGACAGCTGTCAAACGGCGCGCATGCGCGTTACAACTAGAACTGTCAAACCTGCGGCTAGCCCTCAGCGGCAGCCGCAAGCTGTCAAAGTTGGCGCATGCGCAGTAGCAGCGGCTAGCTGTCAAAACGCCAGCCGCCCGCCAAAACCAGCTGACGGGATCCCCTCCCTGGCTAACTCGCTAGCGCTGTCGCTGGGGAGATTCTGCCCTGACAGCTGACCGATTGGCCCCCTGTTCTTGGTGGGAAGAATACGCCCAGCTGATTTGCTGTCCCGTTTGACAGCTGCCTATATAAAGCATGTTTTCCCCTGTTCTGACTAAATAAACTGACTAAATAAACCTGTTGAACGAAGACGCGTCTCCCTCGTCCTTCCTGCTGTCGATTCACCTGGCGACGAGGATGGGATCCCGGTACTAGCTGAAGTCACGGCCCTGGAAGTCGCTGTCCGGTCAATGCTGAAGTCACTAGCTAAGTCACCGACCGGACTAGCTAACCATCCGGGCGCCCTAAGTACCGCGGACCCAGCATGGCGAACCTAGGACATGTGAGGGAGTTCGACGTCCGGAACCCCGAAGGATGGGAGTCGCATTGGGGCCAGGTTGAGGGGTACCTCCTCGTAAACAAAATCACGGAGGACCGCCACAAGGCCGCCGCGCTCCTGTGCCTCAGCGGGCCGGCAGTTTATGACATCGCTGTCGGCCTCTGCAGCCCGGACCCAGTCGCCACTATACCGTATGCCGAGCTCACTGACCACCTCAGCAAACACTTCATGCCAAGGCAGTCGGAGCTGTATTGGCGACTCTACTTCGCCCGACGGAAGCAGCAACCAGGTGAAACCTCCACCGCTTTCATCGCGGCCGTCAGACACGCCGCCCGCAAGTGCCATTTCCCCGACCTGGAGGACCGAATTCGCGATCAGGTCATCGCCGGTCTCCAAAACGCGCGCCTGCAGAGGAAGCTTGTGGCAAGGCCCACAATGGACCTCGCAGAGCTCACTCTAGAAATAATGGCGTACGAGGACAGCCATCGCGACGAGGCTGAGGCGTTTGGAGAAAACTCGGGCACCACCGTCCATCAAGCCCGGGAGCTTGACCATGGACCCTCAGAGCCTAACTCCGGGGTCGATGCAATCCTCTCCCGTTTCAACCGGATGGTCGCCGGCCGGGAGAGGAACCGCAACCAAGACCGACAGACAGCCCCCAACGCGAAGAAAACGCCGACCAATGCCAGGGCGAAGTGTGCAAGCTGCGGCGGGAACCATGCCAGGGCTACCTGCACGTTCAGAAACGTGAGAAGTGCTCAATTGGGGTACCCTCCGCAGACTTCCTGGGGTACAAAATAGACGGCAAAGGCATTCACCCCACCAATGCAAAAATACAAGCAATACAAGCCGCACCCCCCAAAAAAAATAAAACGGAGCTCCAGGCATTCCTAGGGCTCCTAAACTTTTACCACTCATTTTTGCCCGGAAAAGCCACAATAGCGGAACCACTCCATAGACTCCTGGACAAAGGAGCCCCCTGGCAGTGGACCCCATTTCATAACGATAGTTTCAAACAGCTAAAACAATTACTATCTAGCGATACAACCATATCGCATTACAACGAAACCAAACCACTATGCATCGCTTGCGATGCTTCACCTTATGGCATCGGGGCAGTCCTCAGCCACTCCCTTAACGATGGCACGCAAGCACCAATCGCATACTACTCTAGGACACTTTCAAAAACCGAGCGCAACTATGCGCAAATAGATAAGGAAGCCCTGGCTATAGTAGCTGGAATTAAGAAATTCCATGATTACCTCTATGGCAGACCCTTTAAAATCTATACTGATCACAAACCTCTCCTGGGCATATTCACATGGGACCGCCAAACCCCGCAAATTTTATCCCCGCGAATGCTTCGCTAGATGACATTCCTATCTGCTTACTCTTATCAACTAATATACAAGCCTGGAAAGGAAATGTCCCATGCTGACGGTCTCAGCAGGCTCCCACTGCCTCAAATAGACCCTGACCCAGCCCCAGCCGGCCAAGTCCTGGCCATACAAGAACTTGCAGAATGCCCAGTAACAGCAAAAGACATCGCACATGCCACAAGCAGGGATCCCACCCTCAGCAGGGTACTCTCATGGGTCACATCAGGATGGCAATCATCCTGCCCCTGCCCCCCCATCCAACCATATTTTGCAAAACGACATGAGCTTTCAACACACTTAGGCTGCATCCTCTGGGGGTGCAGAGTAATAGTCCCTTCATGCCACAGGGCCAGGGTTCTCCAAACACTACATGAAGGTCACCCTGGCATTTCAAAAATGAAGGCCCTGGCACGCAGTTATGTCTGGTGGCCATCCTTAGACAGGGACATCGAGCAGCATGTAGCCAGCTGCTATCTCTGCCAGCAAACCAGACCCGCCCCTCCACACGCCCCAGTTCACAAATGGGAAATCACTTCCAATCCTTGGTCCCGCATCCACCTCGATTATGCAGGACCATTCCAGGGACAAACCTTTTTAATCATTGTAGATAGTTACTCTAAATGGCTGGAGGTTCTCCCGGTTTCAAGCACCACATCAGAGGCCACCATCCAAGCATTAAGGGGAGTCTTTGCCACCCACGGTCTTCCAGATGTCATAATTACTGACAACGGACCTCAATTTACCTCCCGTGACTTCCAGATCTTCACGAGGAGGAACTGTATTAGACACGCAACATCGGCCCCGTTCCACCCGTCCAGTAATGGCCTCGCAGAGGTCATGGTGAAGACCACCAAGGACTCTCTGCGCAGAATGATCGTCGGAAACTGGCACCGTCGACTCGCCCGCTTCCTCCTCGCACACCACACCACCCCCGTGTCCACCACCGGAAAATCTCCGGCAGAACTAAGATGGGGTCGCCGACTGGTCACTCGACTTGATAGACTACACCCAGACAGGCCAGCGGCCGAAAAAACCAACAATTTGCCACACAAAACATTCACTAAGGGACAAAATGTCTGGGCCCGAAATTATGGGGGAAGGGATAAATGGACCCAGGGGGTGGTTCTCGATCAAACCGCCCCCCTGTCATACACCATTAACGTGGGCGGGGGACTCACATTTACGAGGCACGCAGACCAGCTTCGCCCCCGGTCACCCCCCAACACCACCACGCCAGAAGTGGCGGCAGACAATTCTGAACCCCCCAGCACCAACTACCCGGAAGATATCCCTTGCCATACAGACCCACCGCCCATTCCCCCCGTAGAAGCCCCCGCAACCATAGAAGAACCTGCACCTCGCAGATCCACTCGTCAGAAGAGGCCGCCAGCATATTTGTCGGATTTCGAATGGGCCGGAAGTTCGCCAAACAGTTCCAACACCGTTTAAAAGTTACTTCAAGTTATGTGTTCAGTTCAAGGGGGGGGGAAAGGGGTGCAATATATTCAAAAACATAATGACAGCTGTCATAGGCCGCTTTTACGCAGCCGCACTGACAGCTGTCAAAAGACTACGCACACGCAGCCGCTCACGCGGCCTACAAGTACACGCGGCCGTTTGACAGCTGTCAAACGGCACATGCGCGTTACAACTAGAACTGTCAAACCCGCGGCTAGCCCTCAGTGGCAGCCGCAAGCTGTCAAAGTTGGCGCATGCGCAGTAGCGGCGGCTAGCTGTCAAAACGCCGCCCGCCCGCCAAAACCAGCTGACGGGATCCCCTCCCTGGCTAACTCGCTAGCGCTGTCGCTGGGGAGATTCTGCCCTGACAGCTGACCGATTGGCCCCCTGTTCTTGGTGGGAAGAATACGCCCAGCTGATTTGCTGTCCCGTTTGACAGCTGCCTATATAAAGCATGTTTTCCCCTGTTCTGTTGTCCGGGCTGACTAAATAAACCTGTTGAACGAAGACGCGTCTCCCTCGTCCTTCCTGCTGTCGATTCACAGAACATCAACAGGACTGGGCAGCAAAGCCCAGGATAGTCCCCCAGGTCCTTCTGGAACCCTTTTGGGTCAATCAATTGTGATCCTCTTGAATTGATGTGGCTTCCTGCAGAGAGAGGCAGCATAGAGCCTTGGTGGAGCAGTGGGCTAATGCCTCCTTAAGTAACACCAGCTGCCTGCAATTAGTGCAGGTTTGCATCCCACCAGGCTCAAGGTTGACTCAGCCTTCCATCCTTCCGAGGTAGGTAAAATGAGGACCCAGATTGTTGGGGGCAATTAATCTGACTTTGTAATAATGCCGCTTGGGGGGGGGTGTATGAAAGCCCTAATAAGCAGGCATATACATAGAATGAAGGCTACTGCTAAGCTTGTAAGCTGCCCTGAGTCTTCGGAGAAGGGCGGGATATAAATGGAATTAAAATAAAAAAAATAAGAGAATCTCAAGGTCACTGGGCATGATTTGATCATGATATAATGATAATGATAGAACACCCCCCTTATCTAATAATATAGTATATTTAATATTTACTGTTACCCTGTTCTTTTTTGTTAGATTCTATCTATTGATTGTATTGCCTTATGGAGCTTTGAACAACTCAAATATTGGACTATTGCTATCATATCATCCCTAGTCCTTCTTTTCACTAGACAACTGGGCTTCATATATTTTAACCTCCAGCCCCTAATCATCTTTGCTGCTCTTCTCTGCACTCTTTTCAGAGCCTCAACACTGGATGCAGAATTCCAAATGTGATTTACCAAGGCCATATAAATTTATACTATCACTTCATGTGATCTTGATTGTATCCCTCTGTTAAAGCAGCCTAGGACTGCATTGGGTTTTTTTGTGGCTGCAGCACACCGGTGGCTCATATTTAAGTGATTGTCTTCTAGGACTCCAATATTCCTCTCACAGTTATTGCTATTGAACCAAGTTTCACCAATCTGTGCCTATATATTTGGTTTTCTTGCCTAAGTGTAAAATCTTGCTTTTCTCTACCCTGAATTTCATTTTGCTAGATAGGGCCCAGTGTTCAAGTCTGTCAAGGGCCACCTGGATCTTGAGCCTATCTTCTGCTGTGTTGGCTATTCCTGGTGTCATCTGGAAATATCCTTCTATATCCTCATCTAAAGCTTTATGAAGATATTGAAAAGTACTGGGCCTAAAACAGAGCTTTGCACCCAGCATCCCACTGTTTACTTCCTCCATGTAGATGTAGTTCCATTAAGGATTACACAATAAGTGTGATGGTAAGCCCATTACAAATCCATTTGGTAGTGATGCTCTCTACCTAACACTTACCAAAAAGTAGGTTGTGGTCTACTTTGTCAAAGTACTTATTAAATTCCAAGTATACTATGTCTAAAAGATTTGGCTGAACCACTAATTTAGTCACTTTTTGACACACCCATGTTGGCTTCTGGTTTACTTGCTTCTAGGTGTTTGCAGATTTTTATTATTTTTATTTTTATTATTATTTTTTATTATTATTATTATTATTATTATTATTATTATTATTATTATTATTATTATTATTATTATTATTATTATTATTATCTTTTCCACGATCTTCCCAGATATTAATATCAGGCTGATTCGTCTGTAGTTTATTGGGTTTGTTCTTTTTCTCCTTTCCTTTCCTTTTTTTTGTGGGAACCACATCAACTCTTTTCCAGTCCTCTGGTATGAGATGTCATTGAAAATTCATTTATTGAACTCTCTTGGACTTTTTGCCCCAACAACCACAGTGTAGACGCTGATAAGCTTATTGAACAATTTCAGCAGTTCTAAGGCAAATGGCGTCCCAATACATTGGTTGTCTACTGTTGGATCCTTAGGAGAGATGTTCTTGAAGTGAAATTTAACAAACAAACAATCATCAAGCAGTGCTACGTTTTAGGCAACACCTTTGTGCTTTCAATTAACTTATACAAGCTATTATGGTATGGTTGTGTGTCATTCAAAGCCTTGCTCAATAGAGAAGTTCTGAAAACATATCTCAATTCAGCATTAAAAAATACCAGATTTTGTTTGTGAAACACACTCACAAAAATATTTTTGTTCCTCAGATATTGAAGTAATTTCACTTTTTTCATGTTTCTCTTTTTAGCACACATACAAAATAAAATAAACATAAACATAAAAACAGTAGCACTGATTTTGGAGTCACATTCTTTAATGTGTTAATGTCTTTAACATGAGATTTAACAAGAATTGACCAT
The DNA here is from genome assembly GCF_947247035.1 of Vipera ursinii. NCBI lineage: Eukaryota > Metazoa > Chordata > Lepidosauria > Squamata > Viperidae > Vipera > Vipera ursinii. Next base: position 95,544,309 of record NC_139517.1, read on the forward strand.
CCATCCTATAGGAAAACATCAGGTACTGATGACATATTATTGAACTGTTTAAACCTGCAGGAGATGAAACAGTTGTAATGTTAAATCTCTTTATCAACAAATATGGAAAAGATTTTATGGCCTAGAGTCTGGAAAAAGATTGGTATATTCAGCTTACCGAAGAAAAGTGCAAATGCAACAGAATATGCAAATTACCAAATCACTGCAGTAATAATTCATTCAGTAATTGAAGTTTGGCTTCATATATGAAATAGAATAGATAAGTTTCAAGAAACAGAGATAGATAGATAGATAACAAAAAATGGATAATGAAGGCAGCAAGATAATGTAAGAGGGTGGTTTACCCTTGCTTTATTGACCACATTGCCTTTGATTGCATAAATCATGTTAGAATGGGAGACATATGATGGCTAAGGATCTGCTAGAAGAACAGATAATTCTTCTGAGCCAACTACTATAAGAACTAAAATTGGAGAAACAAAGTTAATCAGAAAAGGAAAAGCATAAGAAAAAGGCATATCTGTTTAACTTATAAAGTGAATATTTTATAAGGACTGGAATAAGTGAATTCAAAATATAAAGCTAAAACTCTTAACAATTTGAACATGTTGGAGATACCAATTAAGAAAAAGGGAAAAAGAAAACATAGAGAAAGGCTAATGTTAAGTATTAAGGAAATAAAAGTAATGCTAACCAGCCTGTTTAGTGGATTTATAGTAGACAAAAAAATGATGTGCCAGATAGTTATGATTTCTGGGGCTGAAAAATCAATACAGATGGTCAATGTACTGGAGTAGGAGATTAATCCCAAGGATCATTTTCCCATGAATTATCAGAATTTGATACCATGAAACAAAAGTACCCTATCTAACCATTCTTTTGGCTTACACAGAACAAGCACTGTAATGTTTCTGGATAAAGAATGGGATTATGAATGTTTCCAAGGACCAAAACAAATCCAATAAACTGCAATCTCTCATTGAATCAGCAACTCCTGAGAAAACTCAGGGTCTTATCCTGCTACTTAGCAAGATAGAAAAAGATGGGATAGACAACATCACCATCAGATGGATTTGTAACTGGCTGACAAACCATACTCAGCAGAGTAGTCCTCAATGGTACTACATCCACATGGAGAAGTAAGCAGTGGGGTACCACAAGGCTCCATCTTAGGCCCAGTACTCTTCAATATCTTCATAAATGACTTAGATGAGGGAATAGAAGGGGAACTCATCAAATTTGCAGATGACACCAAACTGGTAGGAATAATCAACACCCCAGATCCAAAAAGATCTTGACAGACTTGAACAATGGGTCCTATCCAAAATAATGAAATGTAATGTGGAGAAAACCAAAGTTTTACATTTAGGCAGGAAAAGTCAAATGTATAAGTACAGATTAGGTAAGACCTTGCTCAAAGGGATCTTGGAGTCCTAGTGGACAATCACTTGACTATGAGCCAGCAGTGTGCAACAGGAGACAAAAAAGCTAATACAATCCTGGGTCGCATAAACAGAGGCATAGAAACATGATCATGCAAAGTATTAGTACTGCTTTATTAAACCATAGTAAGACCACACCTGAAATACTACAACCACTTTTGGTCACCATGCTACAAAAAAGAGGTTGAGACTTTGAAAAAAGTTCAGAGATGAGCAACTAAAATGATCAAAGCCCTGGAGACTAAAACATATGAAGAACAGCTGCAGGACTTGGGCTTGGCTAGTCTAAAGAAAAGAAGAAACAGGGGTGACATGATAGCAGTATTCCAGTATTTGAGGGGCTGCCAACAAGAAGAGGGCATCAAACTATTCTCCAAAGCACCAGAGGGCAGGGCAAGAAACAATGGTTGGAAACTGACCAAAGAGAGAAGCAATCTGGAATTAAGGAGAAACTTCCTAACAGTGAGGACAATTAACCAGTGGAACAGTTTGCCATCAGAAGTTGCAGGTGCTTCATCACTGGAGGTTTTTAAGAAGAGACTGGACAGTCACGTCTGAAATAGTATAGGTTCTCCTGCTTGAGCAGGGGCTGGACTAGAAGACCTCCAAGGTCCCTTCCAGTTCTATTCTATTCTATTCTATTCTATTCTATTCTATTCTATTCTGTTCTGTTCTGTTCTGTTCTGTTCTGTTAATATAATAAAAATCTTTATTTGCTACATTTGTTCTCAAATGGCAGCTAAAAGCAATGTACTGTGAGGTTCTGTGCTCTTACATGTACAAGCCCTATTCAAAAAAAGATAGATATTCTATTTCCTTCTTCAATAATACACCATACATTGTGTTACCTCTGGAGAAATCACTCAATAAAGACTTAAAACAATTCTTAATCATCTGCTAACACCTTCCAAAGGGCAATTCAGTTCTTAGGAATTCTGGAGTTGCAATGATTATCATTGCCCTGAATTATTAACAGGTTTATATCAAAGTGCAGGCTTAAGTTGCTTTGGTTTCTGTAAAAAAAAAATTTCTCTGATCTTTGGCAATCATATTTTATTTACAGCTTCCATACGTTCTACTCTCTATGAAGAAATAGGGACATGTTTAAATATGGCCAAAAGGCACTATATTTTTATATGCAATGCTGTCACAATATTAAAAAGTACAACCAGCTTTCTCATGTGAAAGGCAGGTTATCTAAACATTTTCTTTCCCTGAGAGAGAGGTATTCATAATATTTATTCTAAAATACAAATATTGGGGCTTTTTGCTCCATGTGAATTGTCCTTAGGTACAGTAAATGCAGTTCAGATTAAAATTAAATCAGTATATAGGAATAACTGTTTACATTTACAGAAAGGATATTTGATGAGAGTGATTTCAGAAATATAACCTAGAATGCAATCACGGTTCCTTTTGTACCAAGATCAAGCCTCCCCCCTGTTTTTTTATAGACTTTGAATTTTAGCTAAAATTGACTGTAAATGTAGGATTAAGCTTACATAGAACACATTTATGTTTATTGTGGCTGTTTGCCCAAATGTTGAGCTTGATTCAGAACAGAAAGTAATATCAAATGTCTTTTTTAAATATAAATTAAGATGAAATTTAGGCAGGTCAGTTTTTTAAAGATCTGTTTGACTATAATTTTGTTTTTTTACTTTTGGAACAGACACAGTAAAAAGGAGAGAAATGTTTTTAAAAGGGGTATGAATTCGGATCTTCCAAGAATTCCTTAAAGAGTTTGGTCAGCTGAGTAGCCAGCTCTAAGAGGTTACTAATGCCTCAGCTTCATAAACCAATATCCTGAAAGGCATTTTGAAGACCAGCTTTTTCATTTAAGCATAAACCTGCCTTAGTGAAATGAGGTAATAAGAGGCATGTAGGTTTTTGAATACTGAATCCTATTTGTTTACTGGGGATTCCAGTTTGGGTGTTGTGGGACTTATCCCTTCAATTAATTAAGCTGCAGTAGGAGCCAAGAATTCAGTTACCGTGGTCCATTAGCTTCAGTGAAATTCAGTGCTCTAAGTGTTTTTGCTTATCAAGCTGTTACTGAATTAACAGAAAGTTCAATGGCCTTTTAATGTAAGAATAATCAATAACAGATTGGAGTTCTGATGTGCCATTTCTCTCTTGATAACCTGTTAAACATCACAGACAGCATCTAAAGAGAACAGATGTTCCTTGCAACAGCAAGGATCAAGTATATTTCACCTTCTAGACAAAATGTTAGTTTTACATCCACACCATTTGATCTCACTTCTAATATTCCACTTTTAAGGAAATAATTTACTCCATTAAAAACATGGTTGCAATTCTTCTGATATTTGGGCTACTGTCACCCAGATTAAAAGATATAATTCCTTATTACTAGGCTGCCACAATACAGTTTCCTATATAAAAATTACTGATAGTAATATGCAATTTCCTATCCAGTTTCAAACTGGGGCCCAAGCTACTTTATAGAGAATAACTTTAGATTCAAGTGTGATGTCTGAAATTAAGAATATTCACTATAAAACTGGCCCAATGCAAATCTCACTTGGAAGAGGAATCCGAAGAGCAGTTTGGAAACCTGGCACCATCCTCTGACCCTGTCTGAGTACCACTTGGAAGGGAACTGACAGGTGCAGCAATTGCCACTGAAACCATGCACAACATGTTGGGATGCACAAACCCTAAAAAATAAAAAATCCTAAACTATGCATACAATCTCCTGGTGCAGCAATCTGCCCTGGTGGCAACTTGAATGGTCCACAACTTTTACCTACTGTTGTTGTCCCAGAAATCTCTTGGCTTTCTCATCAAGACTTGATCAAGGCACTGCTCTGGGGAATTCTATCTCAAGGGAGAAAGGGACACCAAGAATCCCATAGGTATCTAGTCTCAATTGCAGCCAGAAAGCCAGAGGTGTTTGTTGGATCCCACTGCTGATACCAAAACTGTCATGGAATTTTCACAAAGAATAGAGCACAACACTAAGGGGAAATGGCCAAACTTTTTCAGTTATCACTGGGTGCCTGTTTTGCAAGAAAAGGGGTTCTGAACAAAAGAAAGACAGAGAAGCTTACATATTTTGGGATCAAAGGGTGGAAAATGTAAAGGAGATGGATCTGTCCAAAATCATAGACACATTTTGAGCAAGTGAAATAATTCTTTAAACAGGAAAATTTCCTAAGCCAGACATGTCAAGCTCGCGACATCACGTGACATCACACAACGTATTAGGATGGTTTTGCCATTGCCGGCAATGGGATGGGTGCAGCTTTTGCATGATGCATCCAGCCCGTTGGCTGGCAGTTTGACACCCCTGCCCTAAGCTGTATCAAAGATGCTGTTTCAAGAGGCAACTGGGCTTTCTTGCTTTTCTTTGAAGATGTTTTGCTTCTCATGCAAGAAGCTGGAGCTTTTTCAGCTCTGATTGGATGGCAGGGAATGGAAGGATTTATATTCCTTGCAGACAGCTGAGCATTTGCATTCTTTTAGAGAATCATTGAGGCCAATTAGAGGTTTACCTGTGTCCTCAGGGTCACCTGAGTAGCGCAAATGGGTGTGGAGACTTCTTGGCTGCAGGATGTTTTCTTCCCTGTGCCCCTTCACTGTTAAAGACAGGCACAAGATATTGGGGGTGAGTCTGTGTTGTCCGCATCTCAAACTGAAGTGTAAATGATTCCTGTAGTTACAGATGGTTCCTGTAGATGTCTTCAGCAGTGAAGTGACACAGGGAAGAAAATATCCAAACTTCTAATTGGCCTCAACAACTGAAGGATGCTACGTGGCATTTCACACTTGTGTCACCACTTGTGGCAGGAGGCCGCATGGCTTGTTGCACCAGTGCCACTGCTTGTGCAGGGGCATGGGAGGCCTGGCTGCAGCGGTCCTAAGGTAAGTGGGTGTGGGATGCATGGGACAGCTCCACACACTGCCACCCTGCCCTAACTTGATTTTCACGAATGCCCCTCACCCCAAAACTAGGGCTCATTTTGGAAGTATAGTTTATATTAGGCACTCGCATAAACAGATCTGGCATGATCTGTTTTTGCCAAACCTATGTTGGCTTTTGGCTATGACACCTCTAAGTGTTCACTGATTCATTGCTTGATTATCTTTTCCAGAATCTTACCAGGTATTGCAGTCAGACTGACATGTCTGTAATTTCCTGGTTATATTCCCCCCCCCCACACTTTTTTTTTGAAGATGGGAATTATATCAGCTCTTTTCTAGTCCTCTGATAGTTCCCAAGTGTTGCAGGATCTTTGAAAAACATAATTCAGTGGTTCTGAGGTCACATCTGCCAGTTCCTTCAGAACCTAGGGGTGTAATCCATGTGGTCCTAGTGATTTGAACTCACCTAGGGTGGACAAGTGCTCACTTACATTTTCTTGCCTATTTTAACTTGTGTTTCTAATCTGTTTATTATGGTACTATTGTTGATCGGCTGAACTGTTTTTCCCCCCTTTGTGTAAAGATGAATGCAAAAGCCAAGTTAAGTACCTATTACTTGTCACTTTCTTGCCACTTTCTCCCACTAATGAACCAATCATTTCCTTGACTTTTTTCTTGTTTTCTACATGTTGAAAGAAGCTTTTTTTTGTTATTTTTGACTTTTGTCACAAGTCTTAGTTCATTTTGAGCCTTAGCTTTCCTCACTTCATCTTTGCAGACTCAGACTATCTGCTGATATTCTGCCTTAATTATGTGCCCATCGTTCCACTTTTTATACTTGTCCTTTTTGTCTTTCAATTTATCAGAGAATTCTTTATGCAGTCATGCTGGTTTCTTTTGAGAGCTGTTATTTTTCTTCTTCATTGGTATTGTGTTAGACTGGGATTTTATAATCTCACTTTTCAAATTTTCCCAGGCTTCTTGAGTTGTCTTTCTCTTGAGGATTCTCATTCATGGAATCCTTCCCAAGCTCTGTGTAAGTTTATTGAAATTAGCTCTCTTAAAGTCCAAGACTCTAGTTTGACTTTGTTCTATTGCTTGTGCTTGCATAATATTGAATTCTAATATTGCATGATCACTCTTCCCTAAGGTTCCTGTAGTTTCAACATCTTCTGTAATTTCATCTCTGTTAGTGAGAATTAAGTCCAATTTGGCTGATCCCCTAGTTTCCTTTTTGAGAGACAAAGTTGTCTGCTAGATTTGTCAGGAACATTTTTGATCTTGTACTTGTGTGGAGTTTGTCTCCCACTTGATGTCAGGGTAGTTAAAGTCCCCCATTACTATTATGATGTGCTTCCTATATACCTTAGTTAACTGACTAGCAAAATGTTCGTCTTTTTCTTCTGTTTGGTTAGATGGCCTATAGTATACACTATTGGCAATCTCTTTTTCCCCCTTTTATACTGATCTTGTAAGTTGGCTTCCTCTGTAGTCATAAAATTATTTGTTCCCTGACGTTGATAAAGTATTTATTCCTATATCTTTTAAGAATATGTTGAGTACTGTTCTGTCCACTCAGTACCCATACTGGGTGAAATAATAATAATAATAATAATAATAATAATAATAATAATAATAATAATAATAATAATAATAATAATAATATAAAGTTGGAAGGGACCTTGGAGGTCATCTAGTCCAACCCCCTGCTCAGGCAGAAAACCCTATACCATTTCAGGCAAATGGCTGTCCAGTCTCTTCTTAAAAACCTCCAGTGTTGGAGCATTCACCACCTCTGGAGGTAGATTGTTCCACTGATTAATTGTTCTAACTGTCAGGAAGTTTCTCCTTAGTTCTAGATTGTTTCTCTCCTTGACTAGTTTCCATCCATTGCTTCTTGTCCTGCTTTCAGGTGCTTTGGAGAATAATCTAATGGATCTGTTTTGATGTTGTTTTTCTCCTATCTTTTAAATAATTTATAAAATAATTTTAGTAATAATTATTTAGAAAGTACTTTTAATCATTCTTTAGGAAATCACTTTACAATGTCATTATTTAAAAATTTATGCTATTTCTTATATAAACACTCTCCAAAAACTCTTTTCTTAGGTAACTGTTCACTTAACATCAAAAAAGATAACACTAAAAGACACTCCTAACAAGGAGAAATACAGGGCAATAAAGAAAAGTGTTCTTATATCAAATTTTAATTTTTTGAAATAATGTAAATATTTAATAAGGCAAGAGGAACATATTTTTTTTAAAAAATAAAATATATTGTTTAAAGTGATTAAAACCTCATTTACAAACATATTCTTGTTCTATAGCCTACTCGGAGGGAATTATCAGCTTGTCGGGTGAGATTTTAATCATTTTCATTTTTAACATAAATATTTGGCTAATAGATACAAAAGGTATTTATTCTTCCTACAGTTGGCTCTCTTTCCCTGGATTAGTATAACATGACAGATGGTTGATGTCATCTTTGCTTGGAAGAACTCAGCTGGCAGTAATAGCATGGTACATTTCTAGGGATTTGTGATACTGTGCATAAAAATCATGCTTTTGAACCAAAAAGGAAAGAAAAAGAAAAACAAATGCCCAAAAGGGATTTCCCCAAAGTAAATATCTGTCTGTGCTAGCCTACTGTTCTTTGTTGATGTATCATAAACAGAAGAATCCCCAGCTAAAGAAGCATGGAATCTATATAAAACTCTATCAATATTGACATTACTGTCAATATTGAAGATACATTGCAAATGGTACAGATTGCAAATGTTATGGATCTTTGACTCAACATCTTATATTTTTGACTGAAAATAATAAAAACAAACGTTTTGGGGGAGAGTTTTCCTGCACAGGGAGAAAATGTTATATGTATATATTCAGGGATTTCCCTAGTTATGGATATGTTTGAATAGAAAGAGAGCTCTTAATTTTCCTTATTTTTTATTATGTAAATATCTTACTTGAAGGAGATTGAGCCAATATATTTTTCACCGTCACCTACTGTATTTCTATCTTCTCAACAACTTTGCAAAGTGAAGGAAGAGCTAAGATAGGTAACAAATGTACAGCCACATGTGGAATCACAAACAACTTTTCCAAAACTGTCAAATCACATCTGATAAATCAGCATGAATTCATGCCATTTCGAGCTGAGTATCAAACAAAAGACAGTGTTCACACTTGAACTATGATTAGCATAATTTATAAACAAAGTTGATTCCTCTGACTCTTCCTGCCACACAAGGGGAAAGAAAAAAGGAAAAAGTCCTAGTCTTGCTCACACAGCTTGCAGAGATCTGTCTACTGCACATTTTTAGGGCAATCACCTGCTGTAGGTTTCATACTAGCCATGAGATTAAGTGCCCAACCTCCTTTACCATTCAGGTTTCCTTTGGTGAGTTTCATAGTAAATAGAACATATATGAAATTAAGAGTTGCATATAAACTTATATAACCAACTATTTAGAATAGAATAGAATTCTTTATTGGCCTAGTGTGATTTGACACACAAGGAATTTGTCTCCAGTGCAAAAACTCTCAGTGTACAAACAAGCAACAAGTGATAAATCATGGTCATCATAATAAAATACAATCATCATAAATCATAAGATACATAGGATACTAAATAAGCAAACAATGTAAATCATAATAGAATAGTAAGGTAAAGGTTCCCCCACACATGTGTGCTAGTCGATTCCAACTCTAGGAGCCGGTGCTCATCTCCGTTTCAAAGCTGAAGAGCCAGCACTTGTCCGAGGACGTCTCCGTGGTCATGTGGCCGGCATGACTAGATGCAAAAAGTGCATGGAACGCTGTTACCTTCCCACCGTAGTGGTCCCTATTTTTCTACTTGCATTTTTACATGCTTTTGAACTGCTAAGTTGGCAGTGGTGGAGCAGTGGGCTAATACCACCTTAAGTAACACCAGCTGCCTGCAATTAATGCAGATTCGCATCCCACCAGGCTCAAAGTTGACTCAGCCTTCCATCCTTCCGAGGTAGGTAAAATGAGGACCCAGATTGTTGGGGGCAATAAGCTGACTTTGTAAAAATGCCGCTTGGGGGCCCCCGAAAGCCCTAATAAGCAGGCATATACATAGAATGAAGGCTATTGCTAAGCACATTGTGCTTTAGATTGTAAGCCGCCCTGAGTCTTCGGAGAAGGGCGGGATATAAATGGGATTAAAAAAAAAAAAGAAGAAGCTGGGATGAGTAACAGGTGCTCACTCTTTTATGCGGTACTCGGGATTCGACCCGCCAAACTGCTGACCATCTGATCGACAAGCTCAGTGATACAAATAGCAAAGTTATAGTTATACGAAACTAAAGAAATAGGTAATAGATGAGAAGGATAATAGGTAATACAGCCCTACTAGGTGGTTTGACATTTTAGGGCATAGATAGTGTTGTGGGTATTAGTTGTTTAGCAGAGTGATAGCATAAGGAAAAAAAATTTCTTTGTGTCTGGTTTTTTTGGCAATCAATGCCCTATAGCATCATCTTGAGAGAAAAAGTTGAAACAGTTTATGTTCAGGGTGCGAGGGGTCTGTAGATATTCTCACAGACCTCTTTCTGGCTTGTGCTATATACAGATCCTCGATGGAAGACAGGCTGGCTGTAATTCTATAAAATGATTGGAATACAGAAAAAAATTATATATATATATATAATATATAATATATATATATATACACACATATATACACACACACACACACACACACACACACACACACATATATATATATATATATATGTGTGTGTGTGTGTGTGTGTAAATTACTAACAAAGAGGTAATCTAAATAGTTAACATTTGAAACATATATATATATATATATATATATGTTTCAAATGTTAACTATTTAGATTACCTCTTTGTTAGTAATTTACACACACACACACACACACACACACACACACACACACATATATATATATATATGTGTGTGTGTGTGTGTGTGTGTGTGTGTATATGTGTGTGTATATATATATATATATATATATATATATATATATATATATATATATATATATATATATATATATATATATATATATATATATATATATATATATATATATATATATCTTGAGCCACAGGATCTCTCTCGCTCTCTGTTAGCTTTCTGCAAGGGGAGATATGAGTCAAATGTTAACTATTTTGATTACCTTGCTAGGCCCCAAACATGGGGCAAATCTTTATTTCCTGTTTTCAGCCTTATCTCAAAGGCCATCGAACAGGCTGTAGTCACACCGGACAGTTCATATATTTGTGTAAATTAGCAAGGTAATCTAAATAGTTGCAGAAAGCTTGTTAGTAAGGGAAACAGCCAATGCGCAGACTATAGTCACCCACAAGGGGGCGTTCTGGATAGACCGGCTGCAATTAGGTGTTAGCGTAGCTCCTGACATCTTTTAGGAGATCATGGAGCGAATGCTCAAGGGCATCCCAGGAGTATGCCCTTACTTTGATGACATCCTAATCGCAGGGGACAATGAGGAGGTATTGGCTGAGCGTTTAAAGGCTGTTTGGGGGAGATTCAGGGCTTCAGGTCTCAAACTTAAAAGAGACAAATGCAGCATTGGGGTGACAGAAACTGAGTTCCTGGGGTTCAGGATAGATGCTCAGGGCATCCACCCTGCAGCATCTAAGGTGGGGGCAATTAAAGGAACTCCCACCCCCCAAAATAAGGCAGAGCTACAAGCCTTCTTAGGTCTACTCAATTTCTACCATGCATTCTTATCCCACAAGGCATCCATAGCAGAACCCTTACACAGACTCCTGGATAAGAACACTGCATGGAGCTGGACAAATACTCATGACAAAAGCTTCCGGGCTTTAAAGGACCTTTTAGCGAGTGATGCCACAATCACTCATTTCATAGAATCCAAGCCCATCTGCATTGCTTGTGATGCATCCCCTTATGGAGTGGGCGCTGTCCTAAGCCATTTAGAAGACAATGGGAAACAAGTTCCCATTGCCTATTACTCCAGGACATTGTCAGCGGCAGAGCAGAATTATGCCCAGATAGACAAAGAAGCCCTGGCGATAGTTGCTGGAGTGAAGAAGTTCCATGATTACCTTTATGGCAGATAATTCATCATATTCACTGACCATAAGCCCCTACTAAGCCTCTTTACCACAGATAAACAGACCCCCCCCAAATTCTGTCCCCCAGAATGCCCAGGTGGTCCATTTTCCTGTTGGCATACTCCTGCAAGTTGGTCCATAAACCCAGCAAGGAAATGGGCCATGCTGACGGATTGAGCAGGCCATCCTTAGCCAACACTGAACCGATCCAGCTCCCGCATCTCAAATATTGGCATTGCAGGATCTTCCTGAGTGTCCCCTCAGTGCAAAGGACATTGCAGCAGCAACACCAGCCAATAAAATACTGAGTAGGGTCCAGACGTGGGTGAGCACAGGGTGGCAAGATAAGTCCCCAGGCCCGAAGTTCCAGGCATACTTCATCAGGCAACATGAATTGTCTGCCCACAAGGGTTGTTTGTTGTGGGGGTGCCGGGTCATCATTCCAGAGAAGATGAGGAATAGGGTCATACAATCACTCCACAAAGGGCACCCCGGAATTATGAGAATGAAGGCCTTAGCCAGAAGCTACCTGTGGTGGCCAGGTTTAGACAAGGCTATAGAGGAACAGGTAGCTGGCTGTTACACCTGTCAGAGGTCCCGGCCAGAACAGCCCCATGCACCAGTCCACAAGTGGGAGGCCACACACACTCCCTGGTCCCGAGTCCATATTGACTATGTGGGAACATTTCAGGATCAAACATTCTTAGTGGTAGTGGACAGCCAAGTGGTTGGAGGTGGTGCCAGTAAGTAGCATGACCACGGGGAGGATGATCCAAGTGCTCAGGGAACTCTTTGCCACACATGGCCTCCCTGACGTGTTAGTCTCTGATAACAGTCCGCAATTTACTTCCATGGAATTCCAGGTGTTTATGAAGACCAACAGAATTAGACACGTCACGGCCGCCCCGTTCCACCCGTCGTCTAACGGGATGGCAGAGCGCTTGGTGCACACAACCAAAGATGCTCTGAAACGCATCATCCAAGGGGACTGGAAGCAAAGGTTAGCACAATTCTTACTCCATCAACACACCACACCCTGTACATCCACAGGAAAGAGGCCAGCAGAACTGCGTTGGGGCAGAAGACTCATAACAAAGCTAGACAGACTCCACCCTGACAGAGTGGCAGCTGACACAGATCAACCCAAACCCCTCAGAGAACTCAACAATGGAGAACTGGTCTGGACAAGGAACTACGGGCCTGGGCATGCATGAGTGCCGGGGAAGGTGGTTGAAAGAACGGGGCTATTGTCTTTCATTGTAAGGGTGGAGGGGGGCTGTCAGTGGAGAAGACATGTAGACCAGGTCAGGAGGAGAGCTCCTGAGAATGTACCAGGCAGCACACATCAGGCGGGCCCAGTGATGCACTCCAACCACCCTGACCAACCCGACACAGAAGAGGCCAGCGGGGACACTGACCTGTGGACCATAAGACCTACACAGACATGGCAACAACAGGGCCAGGGGGACTGGGTGCCAGAAACAACCATTGTCCTGGGGGTTCCCCAGGCTCCTAGACAAACCAGCAATGTGGGGGGGAAGGTTCAAGTGGATTGGCAATGTCTGTTCTTATGGGGGAAGGGGTGTAATGTATGGGGCTGACTACAGTTACAAGAACTCCAGGAGGTGCTGTGCTGGACAGCTCCAGTAAGGAGCAGCATTGGTGGGAAAACCAAATAAACCTATTGGCTGCCAGCCAGGCGGAAACTAAGGTTTGAATCTATTGGTTAGCGCCCACCTGGACAGGTATAAGAGGACCCAGGTAACCCTATTCCCCCAGTTGTTGTTCCAGCCTGCCATCCAATAAAGATTCCGTTGCAGTCATCGCCTATGCATCTCATTGCTCCACGACTTAACAGAGACATCACCCTGCCAACAAAAGTGTGTATAGTCAAGGCTATGGCCTTCCCAGATGCAATGTATGGCTGTGAAAGTTAGACCATAAGAAAGGCTGAACGCCAAAAAATTGAGGCCTTTAAACTATGAGGCAACTCAGTGAAAGGAGGAGAAGCATTGAGAAGCCACACCTTGGGACAGATAATAAAAGGGGAAGGTGTGGGTGGTGCTGGTTGCTGAAGGCAACCATTCGGAAACATTCAAAGAGAATCCTGGTCTGTTCTTGCTAATCTGTTTGACTCTTGTTGGATGTTTTGAATCATGTATTTTTGGTTGAAGAAAATATTCTGCTGCTTTTTTGTTTGAAAGACTTTATTATTTGGAACTGTAAATAAATTTGGGTTGGGGTTTTTCCAGCCTATTGATTGTTAAAAGGAAAAAGGGGTTGTCCCTAACACACAAACAGGGCCGGTCATAGGCTGGAACAGAACACCTAATGAGAAGGAAGGACTCACTGGAGAAGAGCCTAATGCTGGGAAAGATTGAGGGCAATAGAAGAAGGGGATGATAGAGAATGAGGTGACTGGATGGAGTCACTGAAGCAGTAGGTGTGAGCTTAAATGGACTCCAGAAGATGGTAGAGGATAGGAAGGCCTGGAGGAATGTTGTCCATGGGGTCACGATGGGTCAGACATGACTTCGCAACTAACAACAACAAATGTAAGTATGTATGTATGTATGTATGTATGTATGTATGTATGTATGTATGTGGTGGACCAGTATAGCTCAGTATGACAATACACCAGGTCAGCATGGTCTTGATTCAACCACTTATTATCTGCATTGTATTGTTCAGTCTAGAATCCAGTTTATTTGTATGGCCACTGTTCATCCAGACAGGGCCATGATATTTAGCTGTAGAGTACACCAATCCCAATGCTTGAGCTAGAGGCAGAGGCACCCCATTCCACAAAGTTTATGTGAGTTCTGATATTAATTTTTACTGCAATGCCCTCTATGTGTTTCTTATAAGAGAGAATTTAATCTAGCATTAAACCAAGCTATTTTGGTAAAGAGTTATAAGGCGAAAGACTGTTATTTAAGTATACCTTTGGAAGTTTTTTGTTTGTTTGTTATTAAGGTGAAACACATTGTTTCTTCTTTGATTATGCTTGGGATAAGTCTCCAGTCAGCAAAGGACTTTCTCAGAGCTTTTAGGTCTTCTGTGAGGAAATTGTCAACATCTTCTCTATGTTTATCTTGAGTTGCTAGGGCAAGGTCATCTGTATAAAGAAATTTCCCTACAAGTAATCCCCCACTAATCAAATCTACCTTAAATGTAATTAAGGTCTGAAATTAACTTTATTAGCATCAAGAAAGTTAAGTTCAAAAAGTGAAGAAGTAAAGTATATGAAAAAATATTACTAAATATTGTTATGGCAGATTTCTATTGCTCCATATCAAATCTAAATGAATAACAATGTGGACTGAATGTGCTGAAGGAAATTCACCGGAAATACATTCAATATCTTAAAAGCATTGTTTTAAGAAGTGAAACACATGCATTTATCAGGATAGTTTTAATTCTAGTTTTTGTTCCCAAATGTGTCATATTACAATGATAAATGTGTCACATTCAGTGTGAAAAGGAATAATGCTGTTAGACAAATACCTATGATTGTATACCAAGAGCTCTTTCTATATCATGCCAAACTTGCAAACAAAATATGTCATTTATTGAAGCTTTTATTGCTTCTTCTGTGTTTCTTAGACCTAGAGCATAACATGAAAAATCTGCATATCCTTGCATTTAGGAAATGCTTGTGTGTGTGTGTTATGTATACATGCACAAAAATAATAAACAATACCAGATCTATTTTATTTATAAGTTTTTATTAAAATTGTGGCCATTTCATTAGTCAGTTTTAAACAGATCCACTTCATATTATGTAACATTGAATGGCTCAAATACCTTAACAGAACTGAGACTGCTAGGGAAACTTTTAGAGGTAGCAGTGGTTATTATTGTTATTATTAGTAGTATTATTATTTCAAATTTATCCTTCACTGGCAACATGTACTTCTTTTAAAGTGTGATTAAATAATCACAAGAAATCCCTCCAAGGGCTAATCTGCTTTATTTCCTAGATTTTCACCTTGGGGACATATTTTCCCTTGTCCCTGAAGCCTCAGGGACAGAAGGGGACACCACAGGATGGCTCAGCAGGAAACTGCGATCCCGATGAAACAGTGTTCAGTTAATGAAGGCATGGCCCATGGCCTCTGCTGGTATGCCATATGTTTGAAGAAATGTTAATGACTACAATTCAAATACCTTTTTCATCTTAACTATATGTAAATGTCTTTATGAATGCTTGCTTATAAATATACTATCACATTTTAAAAAGCTAAGTGCTAATGTTGCTTTCAACATCTATAATACACAATAATTAAAACTTTAGCAATTCTGCTTAATTATACCTTATGGGAAACTGTACAGTAATTTATAGACATTAAGCAGAAAAAACCCAGAAGATCAACAGAAAGAAAGCAGGGGAGGAGGAATTGAATAATAAATCTCTTCCAACATTAATATACCTCCAAAAATTGTTGAGAAAGAAGTGACAGAAGGCCAATTTGAGATATGGCTGAAATGTAAGAGAAAGACTAGCTAGGGAACTTATAACGTTCCTTGAAGAACAGTGTGAGTCAATTGTACCAGTTATTTTGCACATACACACATAGAGACATTCTCTATAATTTCAGTATTATTTTTTCAGCATGGTATTCTTATTTATAATAATTTCTCTTTCCAAAATCTGTTTTTTAATCTGGTCCTCCATATAACTGTGATGACAATGATGTTGTTGATGATGATGCTTGCGCCTTAGTTAACACACCAGGTTTGTTGTTTGGAGATCAAAGTTTTGAGATGTACAATAAAAAGAGTATGTAAGATTATTGCCATATTTTTATCTTGCTTAATAACTGGCAAAATATTAGTCGAAAAGGAATAGAGAATTTTAGGTGATAGAATGTAATAAAGATTTTTGATGAAGGTGCTAAATATAAATATGTAAACTGTTAAACAGATTGGACCTGGGATGTGGGATAAACACAAAAGATATGTTCTCCCTTTAAGCCAGGGGTGAGGAAATATGTCCCCTTTATAAAGCTGTCATTTCCCACATGGCTGGCTCAGGAATTCTGGGAGTTGAAGTCCATAATTCATAAAAGGGCCATTGTTCCCCACTCCTGCTATAAGCCAATATTTCTCAACACAGATAGCTGTCAGATATTTCAGCTTCCAGAATTCTCCAGCCACCACTGCTGACCAGGGAATTATGAAACTTAAAGCCCACATATCTGAAATCTGCCAAGTTTGAGAAATACTATTCTAAACTATGAACTTACATAGCAAAATAGTGTGTGTGGTACTATGGGTAAATGAAGGAATGTTGGTACAATCACATTATGCAAACTCTGCCCTTTTTATTCTTTCACTGTGATGTTGCATGAGAGGAACTTGTATGATGACAAACCACACATGTTTTAGCATCTTGAGCAAATGTCCAGTTGCTGCAAATGCAACTGAGAAGGATGCTCTGATATTGTGCTTTGGATCTTGATTACAAAATTTGGAATAGTGGAAAAGCTAAATGTTTAAGCAAGTTTTCTGTTTGGAATTGGTCAATTTTTATTGTATAATTTCTAAATGACAACAGCTGAATGACTGACATGAACAGTGAATCAAAAATGCAGAAAGTATTCTAGAAGGCTGAAGCCCTGATGGATTTCAACCAAAGATCTTTAAATAAAAACCTCATTTAGATCCAGGAGTAGAAAAAAAATACACATGAAGCTTTCTTACCTATTAGTGTTTCCCCTCCCCCAATAGAATAGACGTTTCAAAATGGGAGTAATGCTACTTTTCATTACAATGGAATTTCAGTCATGCAGAAATCCCATATTTACCATAGAAAATATTTTTGAACATGTTAAAAGGGAAAACAAACTAAACTCATAAATGGCATATAAACAACTGCACTTAATTCTTAATATGTTTATTAGTTTTCTACCACCTGTTCAGTTTAGGCATTCATGAAAGCTAATAAGAAAAGATGATAGCTTATAATGATTTTAAAGACACATTGAAAGAAAAATAATAAACAATCTAAGAGCATAAAACCGGTGCATTGTACAGAAGCTGCAGTAAAAACCAGCAATGGACAGTTAGCAGGCTCAAAACCTACCTAAACAAGAAAGGAGGCAAACCAGTATAGGAGGGATTAAAAAAGTATGAGCACAATTGCCCCCCCCCAAAAAAAACACCAGTCTTGCACTGCTGCCAAATAAACCTAAGACATTGCAGGGACACAAAAGAGGGCAACTGCTTTTGAAACAATAAATAGCAAGCCATAAGGCAGCATATGTCATTCCTCATTCTCTTCTTTTTCTAAGAATGAAATAGACTAAATTCAAGAGGAGACAGAAGCTTCAAAATGTATTGACATAGGGGAGGACCCTTGACCTCTGCTTTCAAAGCTGCTTGCGGGGCTGCCCTTCCTCAGCCCCAGCATATAGCATGAAGCATCAGAGAGTCAGAGTTCCTTATACTGGAGGTACCCTGAAACTAATTATCTCCTGAGAACTTGCAAGAATCTTAAGGGTTATGCACAAGATGTTAACTAATCACACAGCTCCCAGATATTTGTAACATGCAGTGTGACTGTGAGGTTGTATTTAAATGAGCGCCAGGCATGATTACTGATGTGTTGTTTGTTAGTGCTGCACAGCAAGCAAAATGCTACATTACACGGTGCCAAATTCACAATAGTTGCTAGTTTATGCTTCAGAGAGGAAAGAAAGCATACAACGATTAATCAGGGTGCAGTGTTCCACAGGCGGTATTCAATAATAAGAATAATAAACTGAGGAGTACTTGAGGAGAAAATAGATGACAAAATTAATTACAAATTGCAAATATCATGCAAATGAATGCAAGACAAAGAGGTGAGATATGCATATTTTTATGTAAAAATATTATTCAAATTATTATCTTTTTTTAACTCACAGGAGCATCAATAACTAATAGGGCCAGGAGCTACATCAGAGTATTCTACATTCATTTAAAACTTCTACATGTAACCAGTAATAATGATAAATTAGTGTTTTTAAGTTAATGGCCAAACAAAATTTAAAATTTATCATAAACAAATGGATTTTAAAACAAATTAAAACTTTTAGATAGTTATTACATGCTTTGCAAAATTTTTGAAGAACTTCAACAGTAGAATCCAAATTAAGGATTATTAGAATTTGGGTATTTGTGAAAGTGCCAATTGTTTGTGCCAATCTTGAACAAACTACCAAGAAAACTGTCCAAACCTTTAGGTGAACAGTGATTATATAATCATACATGTGCATTTGCATGACTGAAGACATGTAGCATATGCAGAGCATAAAAGATCCTTGGTTCTTTAAATTTATTTTTAAACAATCTGATTGTCTCACTAAGAAACCATATTGTTCATTTTATGGTGTTGATTAAAATGATCAAGAGATAAAGGAGAATATGAGGACATTTTATAATCTGTTATTGTCACAGTAGCTGGAATGATAAACACCATCTGAATCTCTTCCAACATCACAAGATCATCAAACATCAAGGAAAATTGGGAAAATGTGACCATCCTAGACCAAGCCAAGTCCAAAAATGCCAGTGAATTTTATAAGCCTGGCACTCTGACATGTCAACCATAATAGATACATAGATATTAACAACATCTATAGACTATTGAAAAGGGAGTATCATCCAGCCCAAAAAGGAACAAAAAGACCCAAGCACCTCTCCTCCTGCAATCAGCACCCAGATCAGCACAGAGTAACTCCAAGATTAACATCAGACCAACAATTTAGTAAACAATACCCCAGTTAAGAAACTGCCAATGAAGCCAACAGCAAACAGTCCAACCAAAGAATGTCTAAGATCAACCCCCGCCCACCAACACTGACAGCTAAACCACTAGAATATAAACTGACAGAAAACTACACTCCTTACTTGTATTGATGTAAGTTACCTAGTTTGGGTAATGAAACATCTGCAAGAAAACAAGCAAGCTCAGAGAACACCAAGGACCCTTCATGTCAACCCTGAGTTACAAATATTCTCCTTTATTAGAAGCTTGTATCTGTATCAAAGAAAGTCAGACGTTTTTTTTTCTCCACTTCTTGTATACACAGTCTAATTTTGTTTTGTTTTTCCTGTTTCCCCCTTTTCCCTTCAAATCTTTTTCCCTTGTGGTTTGTACTGAAATTCCAGTTATGACATACTTTGAGGATATTCATCAAAATCTAAGATATAAATCTGTTCAACAAATAATTTTGCCCTATAACAACTGTCTTATAATATTTTATAATATTCTGCCATAAAATATTATGACAAATAATTTTTCTACCAAAGTGTTATGCCACTATTTAATCAAATTTTCATCTACTTGATCCACTGCAGGAATAGAAGCAAGGACTGAATTGAACCAGACTACAAAGGCATAAGGGGTGAGTTTTAAACTCAGAGGACTGATAATCTTTGCAAATTCCAGAATTGAAGAGAAACATTTTTTTTCTCAGAGGTTCTATAGGAAACATTATAGAGGGAGAAGCTGCCATTGAAGAAATAATTTTCTCTGAAATTTATATAACCAGACCAAACCATAATCCTCTTTCTCCTGATCCTCTTATATATTAATTAATTATGAAAAGGGAACGTGGCAGCATATCTAACTTTAATGCTTCAGAGAAGAAATCCAGGATTTTAGTTCTCAGACTTTAGTTCCTACCAGCTCTTAAATAATATAGTCAGTGACAAGAGATTATAGGACTTGTAGTCCCAAAACATCTGAAGAAATTGGTCTTGCCATACAGGATCCTATAATTTCTTATTTGAAGTCGAAACCCACATTGTGGTTTTGGTCACCATGATGTAAAAAAGATGTCGAGACTCTAGAAAGAGTACAGAGAAGAGAAACAAAGATGTTCAGGGGACTGGAGACCAAAACATATAAGGAACAGATGCTGGAACTGGGTAGTTTAATGAAGAGAAGGACGGGGTGTGCGTGACATGATAGCAGTGTTCCAATATCTCAGGGGTTGCCACAAAGAAGAGGAAGTCAAGCTATTCTCCAAAGCACCTGAAGGCAGGACAAGAACCAACGGATGGAAACTAACCAAAGAGAGAAGCAACCTAAGAACTAAGGAGAAATTTCCTGACCGTTAGAACAACTAATCAGTGGAACAACCTGCCTCCAGAAGTGGTAAATGCTCCAACACTGTAAGTTTCTAAGAAGAGACTGGTTGTCATTTGTCTGAAATGGTACAGGGTTTCCTGCATGAGCAGGGGGTTGGACTAGATGACCTCCAAGGTCCCTTCCATCATCATCATCATCATCATCATCATCATCATCATCATCAACAACAACAAAGACATCACTGACAAGGATAGTCATTTCCTCCCTCTTCTTCCCTCCCACTCCGAAAACAAACTATTAGTACTTGGGGAAGAGGAATGGAAAGGTATCAGGAACCAAACAACTTTGTCCCAGCAAGGTAATGTTCAAACCTGTCCTGATCAAATAACAACTTGAATGATGATATTTGTTAGATGCTGCTGGGTAATGGCTGCCATTTCTATCAGGCCTCATTCCCCAAAAATAAATACGATCTCCTGGATTGCAAATACAACAAAGTGTATTACTGCACTTTAAAGGATATCATATTTTATTTTGTGGAATTCATATAGATTCATCCTATGATTACTTTTCTACTCTTTCATATGCTAGAAGACTTAAAATCATTCTGACGAAAACAACAGTGAGTGAGAAAAATTCTGCTGCTGCAATTATTGTTAAGGACAGCCAACCCTATCCTTTTATAAAGCACATTAAACTTTTGAAAATGAATGAAAAGCCCAGTGTTCAGGGAGTCGTCATATGGGGATTTGATGCTTGATTGTCCTCTTTTTAGCTTTCCTCTTAATTTTGATCTTTAAAACTTTACTGTACCTGGCTTGATTCAGGAAAAAAAATTGGCTGCACGTAGAGATTATTTTCAAGGCCTTGCTTAGAGTATTCCATTTCCAAAAAAAAGTTACGTAGAAACAACACACAAAGCCTTCTCAGTTATCTATTTGCAAGCATTCATTTGCAATTGTAAATAGATGATAAGCAATAATGAATTTTCTATCCCACATTAGTACCGAGCATCCAGTCATAACAACACCATGGCTTTCACCTTGGAACCAAAGTCCAAGGTGTAACTAGAGTAACTTCCTATTATTATTTTTTTCATGCTACCTGGCACTTCACTTCAACTATGAAATCTTTCTCCATTCCTAAATCCAAATACTCTATTTAAGAAAGAGCCACACAGCCTTAGAAAACTACAGGGAGAATGATTTTGAGACTTTGAGGGGGGAAAGAAAAGAGAAAGGACAAGTTGGGAGCTAGTAATGGGAATAGATGATCAGGTGAGTTCTTCCAAGCATTATGACTAAAACATCCATGTCCATTTTTTTTATTTTGGAAGGGGGAAGCCTCACAAATCACAGGCTCAAAACAAAAAAACTAGCAGGAGTTATTTGAGAGTGACTACCATGCTAAAATACATGAGATCAAGAATCCAATATGTATCAATATGGCAATCTCTAATGAGTGTTAGGGAACAATGTCTGTTCTGAACCTTTGAAGGTAAAGTTTACAACAATGAAGGAGGACAACTATGACAGCTGTGGGCATAATAGTAGACATAAGAATGAAATAAATGTAGAATGGTAGTTCATTGATTAACCAAAGTCTCTCTTCTAAATGAATTGCTAAGAGTGTGTGCACATGACTCAGCTAGACACTTGTAAAAAATCAAATATCAAATCAATCACTCTAAGTGGCAGGACACACAGCATGAGAACAGAAACTCAACAGATTGATTTATCTTTCCTCTTATGTTAGATTGTCAACCTTATAGTCCCAGAAGGGTAAATAGGACATTGTATAAATTATTCTCAGCAATGCTGAGAACGCTACCTCTTGTCTTTTAATGTAACCAAAATTTACAGATCCAGTCTCATTATTAGTTAAGGAACCAACAAAAGTTCATATTGTTTATGTCCCTCCTGAATGAGCTTCATGCAAGAAATGAATGCTCTCTTGTATTTTTTATATACACAAAGATATATGTCATATGTAGAATGTAGAATGCAGCCTCCATCTCAAGATGGTATTTTTCCTTCTCAACATGCTAGGAGTTTTCAGAGTGGGGAAGGTTGCTATAAAACAAAAATATTCAGCTTACGCATTCAGATGAGTATATAGAGGATTCAAACTGTATACAAAAAAAGAGATCATTCTTCTAGCCATGCCCCACAATCTTCCAGCTTCTATCTTGTTTGATTGGATATCTAAAAAAACAAATCTATTATGGATGCAGGGACGTATATTCAGTAAACCACATAATCAAGACCTGCTTTATTATGTTCTAGGCTTGGCAGAAAAGATATATTCAAATTCAAGCAAATGATTTAGCAATTACTGCTCACTGAATGCTTGAAGGTTAGTAATGGAAAAAGGTGAGGGCTCCATTACATACCACTGTCTACTCAGTTTGAATGTCCCAAGCTAAGTCTTTTCCACGGGTCAAAGAGAAAATGTATTGGATAACAGATTGGCATATGGCATATTTTCCGGGTACCCAATATGTGTGTAATTCACTTGCTTATTAGTTAGACATGGATTTAATGAGACATGGATTTAATTTAAGGAATGTAATTAACAGATTATCTAGACCTCTTCCAGTTAGGATTTAAGGGGGACAGAAACAGCATTGGTTGCACTTGTTGATGTTGTCTGGCAAGAGTGGGATGGAGATAGTGCATCCATCCTTGTTTTCCTTGATCTCTTAGCAGTTGACCACAGTATCCTTTGGAGCTGGGCAGTACAGTCTTGTCCTGGTTTGGCTCTTTTCTCCAGGCTGGTCCCAATCAGTGTTGACAGGAAAGGAAAGGCTCAGCCTATTCTCACTGCTCTGTGGAATGCTGCAGGGTTTGGTACTCTCTCCAATCATTTTTAACATCCAAATGAAACTCCTGGGTGAGATCTTTCACCACCATGGGTTGAAGCATCATAAGTATGTTGATAATACTCAACTATATTTCTCTACTCCTGGTGTTCCAAGTGATGCTGTTGCTGCCCTCTCATGGAATCTGGAGGCTGTGGGAGAAACAATAGGCTTTGGCTGAACCCTGGCAAGACCAAATGACTTTGGGTACATGGGACTTCAAGATCCAGGACTTTAACAAATTTAGTTCTGGATGGGGCTGCACTACCCCAGATAGAACCAGTTCACAAATTGGAGATTCTCCTATGACTCCTGTTCAAAAAACAATGGCAATTATAACAAGGACATTCTTTTCATAATTTTGTGTTGTGCACCAGTTGCAGCCTTTCCTGACTGGGAGTACCTATGCTCAGCCTCTCAAGCCTACTCATCTTACATGTTATGACCCAGATCACCTAGGCAGATGCAGGCTTCAATGAAGTCCTTTACTGCTCTGCTATCCCATGACAAATGGTTCTACAATGGCTGGTAAAGATCCACCCCAAACTTTCCCGAAGCAAACCACAGTCAATGTAACACAGACTAAAGCCAATATCACTAGAGTGATTTACAAGGCAGGGAGGAAGTCCATAGTCCAGAAACAACTTGCAAGTTCACAAAACAAGGTCTAAAAGTCAGAAACAAGTTTTAAGGTCCATAAGCAAGGTTCAGAGTCCACAGGACAGTGACATGATGTAAAGCAGAGTTTTTCCAAGGCTGTGGAACAGTGTGCTAAAGCAAAACAATTGTTCCTGATGAAGAAACCCTGTCCTAGCCTCCAATTAAATCAGTTTAAGCCAGACGTTCCTTCTGAGAAGGGGCAGGGTGGCCTCCTCACCAGCAGCCTTGAAGACTTTCCTTGAGGTTTCCTCTGGTCCATTGTCCATGTCCGCGGATTGAGAGGGGGAGGCAGCTGTTCCTCATCAGATGGAATCTGCTGTCTCTCATTACCACTGTCTGTCTGCAACCAATCATCCCCTGTGTTCATGAAGGCAGGCAGCTCTCCATCCAGTCGACTACCTCTTGCAATGCCAGAAGGGCCTGGCACAGCCTTGTCCTCTGCCACTGGACTCTTCAGACATTTCAGGGAAAATGTGCCATCCCTGTCAGATTGTCTTGGTTCCAACTCCTCCTCCAAACTGGGATCTGATGGGACAATGACCACATTTGAACTACTGCATGGGGCTAACCTTGAAGAACATTTGGAAGCTACAAATGGCTGCAGCATCCAGTGGCATAGGCAACTCTTTGAGCCCCTAGGGTGGCCCATTTTACACTTCCACTCTGTGAGTTGCACTGGCTGCCATTTGCTTCCATGTGTGATTCAAGGTATTGGTTATTACCTTTAAAGCCCTTCAAGGCATCAGTCCAGGTTACTTGAGGAACTGTTTCATCCCAATGGCACTGATCCATTGAAGCTAGCAGAGGAGATATGGTGCAGAACCCACCAGTCAGAGAATTTTGGTTGATGGGGTCCAGGAAAAGAGCTTTCTCTGACATGGTTCCTGCCCTTTGAAACATCCTGCTCCTGCCTTTCTAATCTTCCATAAGAACCTGAAGACCTGGCTCTGCCAGCTGGCTAGGAGCCCTGACAAGGGGAGTATCACATTGGAGGTGGTTGATGAATTAAGAGAAATTCCCACTTCTCCCCCTGGAACATCCTACTCTCTCTCCCCCCCCCCATCTGTTAAGTTCAATTCCACTTGGCTTGTAATTCTATTTTATTGTTTTAGAAATAGTTATCTTTTAATTATTACATTATTGTTTTTAATGTTATAAGCCAGGGTCCCAAACTCCCAGGTTGTGGTTCACTAACAGGCCAAGCTTGTTCAATACCAGGCTGTGCAAGTGGTGGCCAAGCACATGAATGAAGCTCCATTTGTGTGGAGTTATATATATGAGTGTGCATACTTGCTACTTCCATGGAACCATGCACCTTGAGCCCACCAACCTGGAAAGGGGAATGCTGTTGTAAGCCACCCAATCACTTTGCAGTGAGGCGAACAAAGTTAATAAACAAACCAATAAATAAATAGGTACTTTCGCTAGTTCTTGCGAGCATCATTGGAATACTTTAGCCCATTTCTCTATAGCAGGTAAAATTCCAAAGAAGGCATCATGATGGAAGTCCTTCAACTGAGCTTTTCCCAACAGAGAGGATGGATAACCAAAAAAGCTTTGCTATGAGGGATGTGTTTAGCAAAAAGCAACAGCATAAGTATAGTTGTTCAGCTCTAATGATAAATTAGGCTCAAAATTGTTCCCATGATAAATTCTAAAGCAATTATTAAGTACATTGACAACAGTATTTTTCCCTATGTGTACCTATACCTACACATCATCCAAAACAGACCCAGAAAAAGCTATGAAGGAAACAAAAAGACCATAACACATCTTTCCCAGATGCAAATACCCAGATAAACATGGATTAACACCAGACAAACAATCAAAGAGAAAACAATACCATATTTAAGGAACTAACATGGAGAAAGCCACACCACCAAGTAAACAACCAAGCTCAGAGATCACCAAGGACTTCACAGTGCCTATACTTATCTACAGCATAATTCAATAAACAACTACAAGTCACAAATTTACCAGACATTTGTTTTGGCCAATTTTATATAAACAAACAAACAAACTTACAAAATATCTAATGGTCTTTACTATGGAAGTTTCTAAAACATAATTTGGACAACTTGAACATTTAGAAATATGAACACCTCCCAAATATTGCAGGCAAACACAATAATACACAAGATTAGAATTAAGGTGAAAATAAAAGATAATTTACTGGCTCACATTCTCACCTTCATACTTTGTGCACTGTTCATGTTAATTTGATGGATATACAGTGCTGTTAAATCTTCAGAGGTGAAAAAGAGCAACATCAGCTCAAACAACTGAGAGGCAGCCTGCAAGCATGGATGAAAAGTGCTTTGTTAGTGCGATATTACAGCAGGACTTTACAAAGTTGGCAGGGAAATGTCTGTATGTTGTAAGAGGAGGAAAAAGGAAAAAGAGGCACTTGATTAGAGAAACAAAAGGTATGCTATTAATATATTCCCACAAACACCTGAAATAAAAATACTTCAAATATTCAAAAAAGAAAAAAAATAAGAAATGCAAGAGGTAGAAAGATAAGATCATTATCAAAACTGTGCTGAAAATTGCTTCCTCATTTTTGTACCCATTTTAATCCATTTGATGAAAAAGGATTCGCTTTCCAAAGTAAAAGATGAAATTTGGAGAGGGGGCAGATTGTTCATGTATCTTTTAATGACTAAATAGATGAAGCATGTGTGAAACTGACCTATCCTTCACTGTACATTTTTATATCCAGAGCTTAAATTTGTAACCTTCCTATTTTCTCATGTTTCAGTCAGAAAAAATGACTTCATGAATACATTTATTTCTATGAGAAAGCAAGATCAGTCAAGGGTTCAGCAGAGCATTGGACATAAGAGACATAAGAGACACAAGAAAGCAAGAGCAACAATAATAAACCAAAGGGATTTTTTAAAAAATGAAATACCTAAAATGGGGTAGTGATGGTGGCAAAGAGCCATCAAATACTTCCTTTTGTCATCTTTTTTTTTCCATTTTGAAGTAGTATGGCAAGGTAGCACAGTATTTTCTTGTGTTGCTTCTAGTGGCCTTAAAGATGTCAAGTAATGCTTTAACTTCAAAATTACATTAATAATTAAAGCCCCTTATGCACCCCCTCTCATGACAAACTCATAGTAATTCTGCTCAGCAAGTAAGGTATTGGGCTAATAACTAAAGCATTGGACTAGTGATAGTTCAGAGAGACAAAGAGAGACAATTATCTCCTTTCTTTGTAACAAGATAACTATCATGGATATTGAGTATTGGCACAATGATTTAAGAAAGGGTGCAGAGAAGAACAACAAAGATGATAAAGAATGTGAAGATTAAATGATATGATGAATGGCTGAGAGAGTTAGGTATGTCCAGGATTGGGTGGGACATGATCACTGTCTTCCAGTATTTGAGGGGCTGTCACAGAGAAGAATGTGTTGATTTATTTTTCAAAGCAGGACAAGAAGCATGACTGGAGCTTGTTAAGGAGAGATTCAATCTAGAAGTAAGGAAATTAATGGAATAGCTTGCCTCCCGGAGTTGTGGGTGTTCCACAACTGGAAGTTTCCAACAATAGAAGGGATAACGATTTGACTGCGGTGGTATAATGTCCCCTGCCTATAGGGATTGCACTAGAAGACTTCTGTGGTAGTGTCCAGCTCTATATTCTGTTTTCTAAGATAACCAGGCTTCTTGTCATGGATAGGAAAACATCAAATGTGAAACTACACTTGCCAAAAAGTAAATTAATTTTTGATAGGTAGGCAAAATTTGAGAATGTTCAGCAGGAAGACTCACCTTTTAAGATGCATATATGCAAGTTTTTGAATTGTCTGCTTCTCTGAAAGTCACAAATATTCACAGAGAATAATGAAGGTGAGTGGATTTAATTAGGAAATGTTTGTATTTTTTGGTTCATAGAAAACTCCATCCTAATAACATTATTCAGGAGCTGTAGGAAAGAGTATGGCCTTTCTACAAGAGGAATTTGCTCAAATGCTCCTACTAAATTTACTGAGTTGTATTCACAGTTACAACATATATTTGCAACATTCATGAGTTAATCATTTTATAAAACTCTTCCAATTACCTTTATTTATATGCAACCAGATGCATGTTTAATTTGTTCAGATTGAAAGCTGTGTGATTAATTAACAATTACTGCAATTATGGTCCAGGGTATTTTCATTTATTGTTATTTTTTATTTAGAAATTTATTTAAAAATATTTAAAAAATAAATATTTTACCCTAGATTATATTCAAGTTGCTCAGTTGAGTGTACATGAATCATCCATTCCTGCTTCATATTTTAATCTCACAACAAAGTTAAAAATATAGGATAGATTGAGTTAATGATTAATTAGATAGGTTTCATGCCTGCAGATCTTACATATAGCAGCACACATACACATGTTGTAATCCAACTTGATGCATCCAGATGTGCTGGATCAACTCCTATCATTCCAGCCAGCCTTTTGATTGAAATTGATTCAATCCTATTGAAATTGAATGAAATTGAAATTGATTCAATCCTGTTGATTGAAATTATCCAACACACCTGGATGGCACTGGATTGGGTAAACTGAATTTTTCTATCAAATTTCTACCTAGGCTGACAGAAATATTGGGGAACATGCCTTAAGAAATAAACTAATTGGTTTCAGGTTGGACATGTACTTTTTTTATTGAAAAGTTTTACAGTACATTTTTTAAAAAACAAAACCCCTCCCAACCCCCTCCACTCTCCCCAAACCTCCCCAACTCTTCCCTCCCAACTCCCTCCCCCCTCCCCGACTTCCCAGAGCTAAATACAGGGTATAAAAATACAATCATAATCTACCATATGCAAACAACAATAAACTATTAAATTCTATCACACATTAACTCTTATTAAACTAACTACAAGTAATTTATATATCACATAAATCCAATACTTATTCAAATGCTAGGTGAAACTTTTTAGTCCCGTATTTATTCTGGATGTAATCAATCCATCTTCTCCACTCCACAATATATCTCTGTTGCGACTGGTCTTTCAAGTACGCTGAAATCTTTGCCATTTCCGCCAAGCTGGAAACTTTTAAAGTCCATTCTTCTATAGTCGGCAGTTCTTCCTTCTTCCAATATTGCGCTACTAAAAGTCTCGCTGCCGTAATTAAATTCAACATCAACTTAGTGTCCACAACAGTAGTATCTGTAATAATGCCCAGTAAAAACAATTGCGGACAAAACTTTATCCTTTTCTTGAATATTTTTTGCATATTCCACCAAATTTTAATCCAAAAAGCTTTAACCTTTTTACACGTCCACCATATATGAAAATACGTTACATCCTCACAACCACATCTCCAACATTTGGGCTGGCAGTTCGGATACATACTTGCTATTTTTTTAGGATCTAAGTGCCACCTATAAAACATTTTATAAAAGTTCTCTCTTAAATTTTGGGCCTGTATAAATTTTACATTTCTCACCCAGATCTTTTCCCAAGTATCCATTGTAATAACTTCTTGAAAATTCTGAGCCCACTTTATCATACAGTCTTTAACAAGTTCCGTCTCTGAATCAATTTCTATCAATGCAAGATATATTCTTTTGAAGGTTGGACATGTACTGAAATAGGCCAGAAATATTCTCAGCTTATCCCCCTTCCCATCCATTTCATTAATGGCTGAACCCTTCATTTACATTACTCAAATGATCTTAGCAGTGGGGAAAGCAATCAGCAAGGTGAAGCTGACAGTTGGTTTGTTTTCATTAGCAGATGAATAGAATCAGGGGACATGACATTTAGAAGGGACGCGGTGGCTCAGTGGGTTAGGACACTGAGCTTGTCGATCAGAAGGTCGGCAGTTTGGTGGATCAAATCCCGAGTGCCGCGTAGCAGAGTGAGCACCTGTTACTCGTCCCAGCTTCTGCCCACCTAGCAGTTCGAAAGCACGTAAAAATGCAAGTAGAAAAATAGGGACCACTACGGTGGGAAGGTAACAGCGTTCCGTGCTAGTCATGCTGGCCACATGACCACAGAGACGTCCTTGGACAAGCGCTGGCTCTTCGGCTTTGAAACGAAGATGAGCACCAGCCCCTAGAGTCGGAAACGACTAGCACGCATGTGCGGGGGAACCTTTACCTTTACCTTTACATGACATTTATCCATGATAGTATGCGATGGCTCTTAGGAAAATTGACTCTGGACACTCATCGTCTTGTTGAAGTAATTGAAAAACAGGAATTGTGAGTGAAAGAATAGCTACAATGAGCTGCAAGTTGTAAAATTTTCTTTTCTCCTCCATTTTCTAATGACATTGAAGAAAATTATTTCTTACTTTGTAAACATTCCTCATATTATAAGGTACTACAAAATCTGGATCTAAAAGTAGGTACTGAAGACCTCTACTTGGTATTTGTTTGCCCAAATGACACCCAAAATGTACAAGTGGCTCATTTCAGCATAATATCTTCTTTATTTGAATTATAACCATATTAATAATAGTTTCCAGGGTTTATATCATGGTTTTTAGTTCAAAAATACATTACTTTTAAAAACAAAACTATGAATCTTTGCAATAGGGCTATAAAAAGCCAATCAGACCCCAAAAAACAAGGATATCATGTAGAGTTATTTCTGGGTAGTTTCTTTATTGTTGTTTGCCTACAGACAGTTGCCATATTTTTTTTTTTATTTTATTTGTATACCGCCCTTCTCCCGAAGGACTCAGGGCGGTGAACAGGGCAAACATATAAAAGTACAGGAATACAAAAACTAAAAAAGAATTAAACAAGATGCCCAAGTTAAAACAGTAGATTAAAATACATTTAAAATAACAATAAAACCTAAACCCCATCAGGCCAGGCCGGCTTGTTTGAACAAATAAGTCTTCAGATTGCATCGGAAGGAGCGAAGGTCGGGCGCCATCCGGAGCTCAACCGGCAAATGATTCCATAAATCCAGGGCGCCCACAGAGAAGGATCTCCCCTTGGGGGCCACCAGACAACATTCTCTGACCGGTGGCACCCTGAGGAGGCCCTCTCTGTGGGAGCGCACAGGGCGGAGGGAAGCTGACGCCGGCAGCAGGTGATCCCTAAGGTACTCCGGACCCATGCCATGTAGGGCTTTGAAAACCATTACCAGAACCTTGAATCTCACCCAGAAGACAACTGGGAGCCAATGCAGCTCACGGACCAGAGGTGTAACATGGGAGTATCGGGAGACTCCCAACACAACTCTCGCAGCTGCATTCTGTACCAGTTGGAGCCTCCGAGTGGTCCTCAAGGGCAGCCCCATATAGAGAGCATTGCAGTAGTCTAAACGAGAGGTCACGAGCGCATGAGTGACCATACGCAGGGCATCCCGGTCTAGATAGGGCCGCAACTGGCGCACCAGGCGAACCTGGGCGAAGGCCCCCCTAGTCACAGCTATTATATTAAAGTAACTATCAGCATAAGGGTTAGATATACTCAGTGAATTGTTACGGATGGTCTGCCTTTGTCACCTTCCTGCCCACTAGATATTCTAGTCTCTTTTCCTGCTGGGAAGGAGCCCCTCCCTCCTACAATTCTAGACCACGTTCTACCACACCAAACCATCCTCAGATTTTATGCACACTTATGAGCCAGAAAATGATTTATTTAATCTCACTTTGTGGCTAGATTCATACAACACATGAGTACAGAAATCATGGTTTATAAATCATAAAAACTAATGTCACCAAATATTAGGCCCAAAACAAGCAAACCTTCTCAGAGCTTAGTCTTTTGCCATTGTGTTTTGCTTTTTATTTTCCTTTCAAAGATTACAGTTCAAACTTATCATACATGATGAGTGAATAAGATCAGTTCCTTACATTAGTGAAAGGGCCATAACTCAGAGATAAAGCATCTACTTCTCATGGCTGGAAAAATCTTTCCTCTGAAACATGGAAGATTTTTAGCCGTTACGGCAAACAATCATCAATTAGGCTCATAGTCTGAACTCATATCTCTTATTCCATCTAACAACAGAATCTCAGGTGCTTTCTAGCAAATATGGAGAATAGTGTTGGAATAGTTGTGAAGGAACTTCCAATTCATTTTAAGAATCTAACTATTTGAGTGAAGATGACTTCTTCTACAGGCATCTTCATGAGAGTAAGTCAGACCCACATAAGAGTTTTTCATAGCTTTCAAATATGATTTATTCTTCTTGGTTTCTTTGAAGATTCTTAGGAAACAGAAGTAAAATGACAAAGTAGAAAATAGACAAGTGAGAAGGTAGAACCAATAACAAAAACAATGCAAGAAACAGGAATTGCTAAGGACTTCCACAAAAACTCCTTTCAGCAAGATCATAGAAACATGAAGCTGATGAGAAAAGGAATTGAAACCCACCCTCCCACACACAAAGAGAATGCTATTTTTCCTTACTACCCAGCAAAATGGATTTTATGAGAAAATCTGATACAAGGTAATGTCCAGCAATTTAAAAAAAGCAACCAGTCAAAAATCAGAAATGATAGGAACAGCAGTACACAGAGAGTGAAAGCAAAGGAGAAAGAGAGAGAGAGAGAGAGAGAGAGAGAGAGAGAGAGAGAGAGAGAGAGAGAGAGAGAGAGAGAGAGAGAGAGAGAGAGAGAGAGAGAAATTATGCACCATCTGTTCTTTGCCTAAAGAGAGATCCACATGCATTTTAATGGAGAGGATAGCTCCACAGGCCTCTATGGGAGGCAAGGCATTTATGATGCCCTGGAGTCATTGCTTCCATACACCATGGAAGCAAAAAAGTTCTACAGCAAAGTATTTCAGTTGGGAAATATCAACACTGTGTTGTTACTTGATCTCCAAGATCTCCAAAAACACATTATAAAAAATTCCCCCCAAATATTAATCAAAGTAACATTAAAATTATTCATTGATTTAAAAGGAGAGGGGCAAGGTAAAGTGCCATTAATCTTTTCTAAGTTTTAAGAAACTATGTGCAAAAAGTTATTTTTACTGATGAAAGGAGCTCTTTACATATAAATTATATTGTAATAATAGAGATTCCCAATGGAAAAAAGAGTTTCTTCTCCTGCTGGCAAAAATTAGAATAATCACAGATGGCTGATGATAAAAAATACTGACTGACGGTTCTGAAGTACAAGGTGTGCAAAATAGTCTCAGAACTGAAGGTTCCTTGTGGCCTGAGCTGGCTTTAGGCAATTACAGAATCTGTGGATCAGTGAGATAGGACCAAGATCTTTTATTCACCCCACTACTATGTTAGGATGGTAGCTGGTTCTTGTGATTACACTGCATTATACATAATTGGTTTGTTGCAAAGTGACAGTAAATGATTTTTGGTGACACGAGAACAAAAAAAAGGCACTTGCTTTGCATGTAATGTATTGCATTATGCAGAATGTAAAACTGAAGTCAAATACTAAACCATATGCAAATTGAATGCACTGTTACTGCTTCAATGGTCCAAGTTTTAAAATCAATTCAAATTCCCACTGACTGGGTCTGGAAATTTCTTTACAATTATAAATAAAATACTTGAGAAATGGGACTTCAGTTTAATGACAAGGATTTATATAAAGTTTTCCATTACTTTCTTATTTTCTTTGTTTTGACCTCCATCTATTCTAGGTGGAATTTCTTAATAGTGTCTCATTTGAATATTAATCATATTTGATCCTGTTTAACTTTGGCCCAGATAAACAAGATATTTCTGAGTGCTATGCCCTTGAGGTATACACTGAAAATTGAATCTCTGATGTATGAAACTTCTGTAGGATGGCAACATGATGGCATTCCTTTCAGATGTTAGGTAATGCTCCAATCAAGCCCATTCATATATAAATCCATTTTTTCTATAATTACATGAATTGGCTAGAACCAGATCAATCATCTTATTATTATTTTTTGTATTAGTGCAAGTGTAGTTACTAGAAGATTGATAAATGCAGTTTTCTAATTCTTATTAATGGTTTGAGCCTTCAGCCTACAGGGCCTTTTTAGTGATGGTGTCCAAACCCTAGTGAAATTATTTACTCTACATTTAGGCAAGAAAAACCAAATGCACAGGTATAGGTGGTACATCCTAGTGGACAATCACTTAAATATGAGCCAGCAGTGTACTGCAGCTGCCAAAAAAGCCAACATAGTGCTAGGCTGCATTAACAGAGGGATAGAATCAAGATGATATGAAGTATTAATACCACTTTATAATGCCTTGGTAAGCCCACACCTGGAATACTGCATCCAGTTTTGGTCACCACAATATAAAAAAGATTTTGAGACTCTAGAAAGAGTGCAGAGAAGAGCAACAAAGATGATTAGAGGACTGGAGGCTAAAACATATAAGGAACAGTTGCTGGAATTGGGGATGTCTAGTCTAATGAAGAGAAGGATGAGGGATGACATGATAGCAGTGTTCCAGTATCTCAGTGGCTGCCACAAAGAAGAGGGAGTCAAGCTATTCTCCAAAGCACCTGAAGGCAGGAGAAGAAGCAAAAGATGGAAACTAACCAAAAACAGAAGCAGCCTAGAACTAAGGAGAAATTTTCTGACAGTTAGAACAATTAACCAGTGGAACAACTTGCCTTCAGAAGCTGTGAATGCTCCAATACTGGAAGTTTTTAAAAAGAGACTGGACAGCCATTTGTCTGAAATGGTATAGGGCACAGGTCTGCAACCCGCAGCTTCGGAGCTGCATGTGGCTCTTTCAGCCGTCTCCTGCGGCTCCCAGTCCTCTGACATGTGCAGTCCAAAAAAAAAAAGTGGGACTAAAAAAGTTCAACCAATCAATTCAAATATGCAGGGTAGGTGCATATCTCGCCTTGGCTCCACTCTTCAGTCAAACCCTGTTCTGCGCATGCGCGCATGTACACGCATGTGCACACAATTTTTGTGGCTCCCAGTTTTTCCTTTTGTGAGGGAACCGGTTCTGAGTGGCTCTTTCACTGTTTCAGGTTGCTGACCCCTGGTATAGGGTTTCCTGCCTGAGCAGGGGGTTGGACTAGATGACCTCCAATGTCCCTTCCAACTTTATTATTATTACTATTACTATTATTATTACTATTACTATTACTATTATTGTTGTTGTAGTTGTCTTGGAAATTCCCAGTGAACTTTAATTTTTAATTCCCAATGCAGTTAAATTTTCAGGAAAATATTACAAATTGCTATACATGTTGGTTTTCAAAATTTTCCTTGAATGTAAGGAAGACACCTGTCTGCCTGACTGCATCTGTCTGTCTGTCTCTGTGTCTGTCTGTCTGTCTGTCTGTCTGTCTGTCTGTCTGTCTGTCTGTCTCTCTCTCTCTCTCTCTCTCTCTCTCTCTCTCTCTCTCTCTCTCTCTCTCTCTCTCTATCACAGACATTAGCTACATTTACTATAAGGTATTTAGAAGGATAATTTAAAGCATTCTTCATTATCATTACAATTTACATGCTTGTTGATATATTTATTTTTCCCTTTGATTTGTTTCATGCTTCTGTAATTATGCTGTTCTCTATGTATCATGCTATTTTCAGTGATAAATACCCTACCTTATAATATGGGAGGACATGATAATACTGATTGGTAAAATGTTCTGTATAACTCAGAAGGGTCCAAACTTTTTATCTATCAATATTTTTGTGATAAAGTTTGATAAACCATGAAAAATGATAAACATTGATAAAGTAGTTTGCTGTAGTGGTTAAGGCACTAGGCTAGAAACCAGGAGAGTGTGAGTTCTACTCCTATCTCAGTCATGAAAGCCATCTGGCTGACTTTGGACTAGTCACTCTCTCTCAGTTCACCTCACTTACTTTACAAGATGAAGATGATTAGGTATGTTCACTGTTATTTATGATAAATACATAAATTCAGATTGTTTACTGGGTTGTTTGGATCAAGAGATAATATAGGAATTATTATTTTTTTTCTCACAATGTGCCCAGATTTGTCAATGAACCTGCAAGAGAAAAGTCTGCTGTTATGGGAATGCCACCTACTCATTCTTAGCAAAACAACACTTCTAAAGAGTGTGTGCTCATTTAAAATAAATAAATAAATAAAGCGATATTACAGCTAAGTGCATCATCACAACTAAATCATTTTACTGAACTGAACAACTACAACAAAAATTAAAAGGAGTAAAAGTATTAAAAGCGTGCCTAAGGCGACAGTAAAGTTTGATGTTAATTTCCATTTCTTTCAAGTGTTTTTGATGAATGGTATGACAAAAGAATTCTAATTAAACTCAAAATCTTGAATACTAAGTAATTAGAAGTGCCCCTGTGTTCAGTTTAATAATGCTGCCACTTTTGATGCTTTGTGGAACTTCTCGTAACAGTCCTCAGAAAAGGACTCTCTGGAAAGGAAAATGAAGCAATCTTTGCCTGAACCAGCAAAATAAGGGACAATAAAGCCTAACTTTGAAATCTTCAATTCTTATTCCAGTCCCAAGCCTGCTTTTATCCCCTATGTTGCTTTTTTATTTTAAACAGAGCTCTGATGCTATTTTTTTTAAAAAAAATCTCTTCTCCTCCCACAATTCTAAATTCTATGTTAATATTGAATTTCTTTTCCTGATCATGTAAGTATAGTTTTTACAGCTGTGATTCATATAATTCACCTGGAAATAAGGGAAATAATGCCCATTTATCTTAGACCATTTGTACTTTGTGACATAAACAATTCTCATGATGTTTTCTTTATCAAAATTGGATAAAAATGGTGATAATGTTAGAAACTTATGTGTGGATGAAGCAGTCTGGATTTCCTAGAAATCCTAATATTTTCTTTCATTCCTAGTACAGCATTTTACTAAAGGCCAAAGATGTATGTTGATTTTATCAGTTTTTGGAATGTGGTCCAATTTAACAGGCTGAGCTACTCAGAAAATATTGAATCAAGTATAATAAGTTGAATATCTTTGTTCCATCTTATATTTCCTCATTCAATACAAGATTTGGGCTTCAGGAAGCCCTCTTTTTTCAATAAAGTATCTATCTATTACTAGAATGGTCATTCTGTTTATCTGTTTATACCACATATTAGAGCAAATGGTGAATTATAACATCACAATTTTTGGAACAAGGTACCTAAAATCTACTAACTTAAAAAGTGCATGTCCTATCCTTCTCCACATACTCAAACACCGTGGGTGTTAGAAGCCTTTACTGAGGCTTCCAAGCCCAAAATAGTCTTCCTAGAAATTCATCACTCCAACACCAGTGCCACTCTCCCCACAAAGGATTCAACAAGCTATTCAAGGAAAACCCTGTGCCAATCCACACAGCAAAGGAAAGTTGGCAAAGCAAAGACTGAAAAGCTAAGGCAAATCTAGAGTTTAAGAGGCATGATCCAAAGTTCAAGGTACACAATCCAAAACTGGCAGTCAAGGCAAGAATCACAGTGCTTTAAGAATATGCAGCAAGGACACAAACATGTTGTTCCCAACATAATTTCTCTCTAAGCCGTGAGGTAAATAGCCACTCCCCAAAGCAGCCCATCAAGAGGAGTGAAGCTGCTGCCTTCTTCCATGTCACCGCCCTCTCAACATCTGTAGATCTGGCTCTTCCTCATCCAAACTAGCATCTGGAGAAGCATCTGGGAAGCCCTCACAGTGCATAAAATTTTCCATTACTCCAACATTTCCACAATGTTCAGCATCTAGCTAGTCACAGGGTCATGATTTCCAATATTCCCTGCCAGTTTCCCATAAGCAAAGGGAATGGGAATGTTGGCAGAAAGTCAAATGTCACTCCCACTCTCAGCACTTTTTTGCCTGCTGTGTTCTTTCTATTTATTTGCTTAGTTAGATATTAATTTGTTATTTAAGTTCATTTGTCACTACAATTATTTTTCTACTTATGATATATACCCTTGTTAGATGGTCACGAGGCCATCCAGGGTAAAAAAGAAAATATGGTCAGCCTATTGGTCACTGATCACTTCAGACTGCACTAGCTTATTCTCAATGGATGAACCAATGGGTCACAGAGTTGTCTAGTAGTTTCTAATGTTCCTGTTAATGCTAAGAATCAAATTATCAAGTTCCAATCCTCCCAAAGAAAATTATTTTCCCTTTAAACCCATCTAAATTAATGGCCATCGCCAGATCTTATGACACTGTTTTAATTATCTGCCCAATTGAGTGTTTTCTTTCCTGAAATTACTGTCAATTGAATTGAATTTTAGAACTGTAAATCAAATCCAGAAGGGATGGAGGGAGAGGCTTATATAAGATAAGATACACACACAAGGTTTTTAGTGGTGATATTAAATATGATCAGAACCTGAGTTTGGTCCTTAGTTTCTTAATGTGCATTAACCATGATTGATTAAAGGTCTCCTTAGACTCAATGTTGAAAAGGAAATCAAATGTATCACTGAATAACTTAAAATATTAAATTATTCTAGAGTTTTAACTGCCAGGAGAATTGGAATGTAAAGGGAGCTAGAGGGAAAGGCCAGGAGAGAAACATAGGGAGAGAATTGAAAGAAATCTACCAGGTCATCAAGTCAACTCTTCTGCATAATGCAAGAATCATTATACCATCTCTGACAGATGACTATCCAGCTTTGTCTGAAAATCTACAGTGACCAGGGGAATGTGGGGGGGGGGGAGAACCACATGTAGTAACCTATTCATTGATTAACAACTCTTACTTCTATTTCAGCTTTGCTAAGATTCACCAGTAGCCTAGGGATAATTTGGCTATTCCTCTAGGCCTAGATTGTAGAAACATTAGAAAATCACCACTACCATGTTCATCTTATAGAGTGAGACTGCCCTATTCCCTTTACTACAATACTGAAGTTTTGGACTTGGCCAACAGAGCCAAAGGATTGCAAGAGATAGCCAAGCTAATAGAGTTAAATTTCTGCACTTTGTCAGAAAATCCACAGTAACCTTTGCATGAGGTGTTGAATTTTTATGTAAGGCATTGCAAGCTTTTTATCAACACAGATGGAACGTGTTCCTTTTTCAGTTAGTCTTAGCAAAATCCCATTTAAATAATGTGTCTGCAATTGTATTCTATAGAGATAATCAGTAGCTTATTAACCTTAATCATAACACATTATCACTATTTGGTTTCATGTCTCTTAATTTGCAGAACAATGGCAAAGAGCATACTCCACACATATGAATATATTCTCAAGTTACTGGCACTGCATAAATACAGTGACCCTCACTTGAAATGTCAGGGACTTAACAATAAACTATATCACATAATAAATGGAGAGACATGAAGAAGAGTCCTGGGGAGAAAGGGAGAGAGGGTATGAAATGAACTGATCAGTGAGTTTGTAAAGAGAAAAATACTTAGAACAAAGTGGATCATCAAAATAGACCCTCAAAGAGTCAACCAAAATGCAAGCAAAGGTCAATAACTCTTGAGCATGTTTATGAAGCTTCAATTAAACTAAAAGACAATAGTGTCTGCTTTGATCAGACTTCAACTCTCCAAGGTTTACTTGAGACCAGCAAAAACAAGATTGAGATGCTTTTAGAGGTTTTGTGACACTTTACTTCTTCACAAAACAGACTGTGTTATTCCTTGTTTTGGGTAGCAAACTTCACCTTTGATCAGCAAAGACCTTGCAATATAATATCTACATAGAAAAGAGATCTCAAGCAGTGGTGAGATTCAAATACCTGAACAATCAGTTCTCTGCATGGATGCTGCTTCCAGAAGTCCATTCCAGGCCTGGGAAGCCTCCTCCAGGCTTTTGAGGCTCAGAACAGACTTACAGAAGTGGCATCCATGCACTTCCGGTGGGCTGTTCTGAGCCTGGGAGGCCTCCCCCAGGCCTTTGAGGCTCAAAATAGACTTCAAGAAGTGGCATCCATGTACTTCCAGTGGTCCATTCTTGGCCTTGCGAAAAAGGCTAAGGCTTCAGCCAATTTGCCAAAGTCAACAAAAAATCAGCTACCAGTTCTGCCAACTGGTATGAACTGACTGAATCCCACCATTGATCTCTAGGGACTTCTTTAAAGTCTAATATTCACTCTTCCACCTCTCAGAAGTTGTTTGAAAATGACAAGTCTAAGTCTTATAAATGTTGAGGACAAAGAGTCAAAATAATTGTTGTGCCATTGCAGCAACAAGCTGCTGCAGCAACACAAAAATAAATACAGGGAATTCTCAACTTATAGTAGTTCATTTTGTGACTGTTCAATGTTACAATGTCACTGAAAAAAAAAGTGACTTATGACTGTTTGTTACACTTATGACTATTGCAGAATTTCCAGGTCACATAATCGAATTTTGAATTCTTGGCAACTAACTCATATTTATGACAATTGAAGTGTCCTGAGATCACTTTTGTGATCTTCTGACAAGCGAAGTCAGTGGCGAAGCCAGATTCATTTAACAATCATTTTACTAACTTAACAGCTGCAGTGATTCATTTAACAACTGTGGCAAAAAAAGGTCATAAAATGGAGCAAGATTCATATAGCAACTGTCTCACTTAGCGACAGAAATCTAGGGCTCAGTTGTGGTCGTAAGTCAGGGACTACCTATATTTAAAAGATCTGCATTTTGCAAACAGGGAAACTCATAGATTGTTGCCATTCTGTTCATCCTGGGTTATTTGAGAGTCATTTCACCTCAGTTTGCTTTTTGTGCATTCCTATAGGATGGCTAAAATTTAGGAGTCTGTGTTTAGGGGTTAAAACAAAGGTTTGTACACATAGTTCTGTGTTTCCATTTGTAAACCAACTTCAAACAGGTTTTTCTTGCCCCCCTTCTCTATTGTTATTCCAACACTTCCTTATCATTACAGGAACTTTTCCCCTACAATTAAGACTCTCAGGATCAGTCAATTAAAATTGACTTTTACTTGACCACAAGCAAGCATTGCTTAAAAATCTTCCTGCTTATAGTCTTCAAGGCTTTTGTTAAGTGTCTGTAAATATTCCAAACTGTGAATCTAGTCCTAT
Source organism: Vipera ursinii (assembly GCF_947247035.1). Taxonomy (NCBI): domain Eukaryota; kingdom Metazoa; phylum Chordata; class Lepidosauria; order Squamata; family Viperidae; genus Vipera; species Vipera ursinii. The sequence goes on from NC_139517.1 coordinate 95,585,227, forward strand.
CTTGATTGGTGTTAATAACTCAACCTCGTAACTGCTAAAGCTGATCAAAATGTTTCCTCTGTCATTGTTGCTATGATTTCATTTCCTTGCTTGTACTGCCCTATTGACTTTGAGCTTACTTATATACAAGAAAATGTATAAAAGCTTGTATCAAAATGTTGTCAAGAAGATAGCAAGGCGAAGATGCTACATTTCTCCCAATTCTGGAATTTAAAATAAAACATCATTGCCTTTCACCCTGTCTGTAGGTGCAGCTAATTTCCTTAGCAGCATAAATATGTTGTGTGGAAGGCCTTCAGCATAGCTGATCAAGGAAATCAGAAAATAACATAATCAAGGACAAAAACCTATGGAGAAATATGGTGAAAAGGAGAAATAATATTTGCAGAAATATTATAAATATCAGCAGACATGTGATAGCAGGTGGGCAAGCAAGTTTTGATTGTAGTACAGTTTTGATTCATTCCAATTGCCATTCTGATAATTTATTCAAGAGTAATATTTGATTAAAGTTTTATTTTTTCAAAATATTTTATTATTTTAATTGTTTTCTCTTTTTTCTATTTTCATACTACATTTATTATAATGTTTTCTTTTTATTTCAAGCACATTTAACCAAATGATAAAGAAATATTTATTTGTTTATTAAATTTATATAACCATCTCATATGCTGAGTGGCTTATAAAGTTAAAAATACAGAGAGAGAAAAACACACACATTAAAAAAGCCTATATCAACAAGAATAATTAAAACAATTTTTTTAAAAAAAAAAACCATTACAAAGACAAACAAAAACACAAAATTATGGTAAAACATCTGCAACCTATTTCTCAAGTCAGGATTTTTTTACTTTATTTTTTAGAAGGTATAACAAATATACTCCATTCTGCAGGGTTCATTAATATGTGTATGCTTGAATACATACACTTCATTGCTGCTTAAGAGAGGCTTTATTTTAGAACTTTATCACCAAGGAAGTGGTTGAATCTGAGAAATATTCTAGGGAAATTTGGCATCCTGTCCTATATGGATGGGAACATAAAGTGGATAAAATTAGAGCTTGTTTCAAAAATTCTCCACTTTTGTAATTGTCATCGTGTGAAAGGAAGAAGACAGCCACAATAATTGATTAAGCTCGTTCACTGAGGTTTGCAATGGGGATGTTGCTATATATTGCTGAATGTACATAGATTTTGTATATGATGTAGATCACTGCTTGATAACTTATGTAGATCATTATTTAATTATGGTTATATCAGTGTACAAATAATGTGGAAAACATCTTATCCCAGTCTTTCTCAAACAATATGTGAGTTGTGAAACAACTGGATCAGACATGTCAACCACAAGGCCCGGGGGCTGGATCCGGCCCGCGAAGTGGTTTCATGTGGCCCGCGAAGCCATCCTGGAAACAGTGAGGGAATGGCCCCCACTGCCTTGGCCCTGGCCCAGAGACCCTCCTTCTGCCAGAGACCCTCAGATCTGTCCCACTCGTGCCCAGGCCCCCATAGACACACTTGATGCGAATGATGTAGAGCTGACCACGCCCACCCAGTAGGCCATACGCACTCTAGCCATGCCCACCCAGTAGGCCACGCCCACCCTGGCCATACCCACCCGGCCCCCTGAGGGCAACCGCAATGCTGATGCGGCCCTCAATGAAATTGAGTTTGACACCCCTGAACTAGAAGAACAGGACATGACAGGATAAGTCAGTGGAACCTGTTTTTCCCCATTATGTTAACATCTGAAAAAAAACTTCTATATTACTACAACCACTGCTTTATTCCCTTGGTCTACTTAATATCTTCCTTTTCTTTCCAGAGTTTATAATTTTATTCCCAAGTTAAACTCAAGCACTCTTTCCAAAAACTGAAGTGCAAAGGAGTCCATAAACTCATAAGAGACATACTATTGTTAGATACTATCCTCAATTATATAATTCCAACAATTAAAATGAATTTAAACGTATGTGCAAGGTTTGCCCAGTGTGTTATTTTTATAACTTGTGAAATAAAATTCAAAATTGAAATGCCAGCATCTATCCTTCATTCTTAACTGTGCAATATTGAGTATTGATTTGAATTTAGAAAGTAGCTGTCTTTTCAAATTGTAGCATTTTTCAAATGAATGAAAAAATGCTTTTATTCAATGTTTCTATTGATATTTTAAGTATCACATGCATTGCTATGTAGTGACAAGACCAAATACACTTTGACAGTGATTCAATATAAAATGAGGAAGTGTTGATTTTGTTACCACTCCAGCACTGCATTTGAAAGTGTGCTAATGACTATTAATGGCCTAATACCCAGCCAAATGAATTCTTAAAATCACCCATAAATGCATTTTTCTCTAATTTTCAGTGTTAGAAACAGTTTCTGATGTACCATGGGAAACCTTTTTTTTTTACTTCTTAAATGGATGCAATTGCTGTTTTATTGAGCATTCACTGAAATGCTAATGAAATACAGAAAAAAACAACATTCTGTAAATGAATATAATTTAGGATTTCAACAAGTTTGGCCCTGAGGTTAAGCCACCATTGAAATTAACTTACAACATCTAGATCATTTAGGTATAATTACAGCAATACTAAAAGCAGCATTATTATCTAGAAGAGAGAGAAATGTTTTTATGGAGAATATGGGCATCACGATTCAGTTGGACCTATCAACACTTTGAATAAAAGACTGCATAGAAATGGTGAATTAAAACCATTAGGATCAGTTTGGATTCCATTCTAAATTGACTCTATGCCAGACATGTCAAACACAAGGCCCGGGGGCCAGATCCGGCCCGCGAAGTGGTTTCATGTGGCCCGCGAAGCCATCCTGGAAACAGTGAGGGAACGGCCCACACTGCCTTGGCCCCGGCCCAGAGACCCTCCCTTCTGCCAGAGACCCTCAGATCTGTCCCACTCGTGTCCATAGGCACCCTTGATGCGAACGATGTAGAGCTGGCCACGCCCACCCAGTAGGCCATATGCCCTTTAGCCACGCCCACCCAGTAGGGCACGCCCACCCTGGCCATACCCACCTGGCCCCCTGAGGGCAACCGCAATGCTGATGCGGCCCTCAATGAAATTGAGTTTGACACCCCTGCTCTATGCCATTCATCAGGTAATAACAAAAAAACCAAAACAGAACAATTTAGGAACTGGTCACTCTGTACAGAAATAGAGATTAAAAACAAGGGCTTTCATCCATTCTAATACTAGGCTTATTTATTGCCCTAATTATTATTTCCTTCTCTTGTGAATATGGCCTGTTTATTCCTGCTGTTTGTTTCCATTTTTTAAAAATGCTTAACAATCCATCAAAAAACAGGTCCTAAGTTTACTCCAAGACTTCTTATGAGGTATTTTGTCACTGACTTTTTCAAAATCCAGGTTTACAAGGTTTATAGGATTACTTCCTCCAACATGACTATTGCTAATCTCAAAAAACTCTAAAAAGCAGGTTTCACCTTTGTGAAATCCATATACTGACTTTTGGTGAGCAAGGCTAGTGCATAGTTCTCTTTGGTAGAAAAAAATCAAGCAGGGTGACATAAGAGGCATGACCTTTCTGGCGATGATCCCATAACATTGCATAGGTCTCTGGTAGAAATTTTTAATTGTTGTCTTTCTACCTTTTGCTATATTGAATAGAAATATTTTTCTGTTTGAAATAATTTTAATCAGCCTTCTACTCTTGTCTTTGCTGGAGATTTAGTACTGATGCCTTTCTTAATTGTCTACATTTTTAAAAAGGTCAGTGATATATCAAAAGGAAATGGTAGCCATTCAATTAAAATGCATATATTTCATCCTTTTGTTAGATTGTATAGTTTTTATAAACTCCTTAATTCTTATTTTTAAACATAAAAGCAAATTATTAATATTAATCAATCAAATACCATCACATTATTAGTATATTTCCTGATCCTGCTGTATCTATTAGCAAAATCTAATGTTGATTCCCACTCAATTTTTAAGAATTTCTTGAATTCTTTACCCAATATGAATAAGAAGGAAATAATTAATAAAATTGAAGCTTCTGTTCTGAGTAGCACAACTGTAGCAGGACAAGAGAAAACAGATGCCAATTATTTGCCAGTGGATATCGTAGAACAGAATATTTTATGACATTTACTTTGCCTTTGTGGAACGGAAATGTGTGTTAGAGAAACACAGTCTATTAAACATCACTGATCCATAATTTCTGAAGTAGTTAGAATTGGAAGAATCATTTATTTATTATAAAATTAATTGGCTGCCCAGCTTACCCTTGGGTAACTCTGGATGGCTTATAATCGTAAAAATCATGACATACATTTTGGATTTCTTTGCACTGTTGACTAAGATTCTATGAAAATAGTATCCTGAAAGTTTGGATTGTAAGTCATAAAGAATTTTGGATATTGCCATTGATATTTCAAATAACTTATTTCAGTATGAAAACTAGCTGATGCATATTGTGAAAACCTTTTCCCACTACAGAATTTAAGAATAACTTTTTATATTTTATTTTTATTTTATTTTAATTCCATTTATATCCCGCCCTTCTCCGAAGACTCAGGGCGGCTTACAAACTTAGCAGTAGCCTTCATTCTATGTATATGCCTGCTTATTAGGGCTTTTTCACACACACCCCAAGCGGCATTATTACAAAGTCAGCTTAATTGCCCCCAACAATCTGGGTCCTCATTTTACCTACCTCGGAAGGATGGAAGGCTGAGTCAACCTTGGGCTTCATATGCATCAAGATCCTCCCAAGAACTTAGAATTCTGAAATGTATCAAGATAGTAGATGAAAAATATTATTATTATTATTATTATTATTATTATTATTATTATTATTATTATTATTATTATTATTATTATTATTACTATTATTATAAAACTTTTATTCATAAAACATGAAACTCAGTCAACTGAACACTCAAATTGACAGGCACTAATGGTTGACATGGATTGCTGCCAGCATCCTAGGTATCAACCAGATATCTCCTTAAGATGTAAGATGTTCCGAGTAGCGCAGTTTTTTGTAGCTTTGCTGGAGTCATTATAGGAAGTTGCAATTTCTTGATGTGTTTTGTAAAGTTTTTGGACATAGTTCCCAGTGTCCCAATGACAATGGGTATCACTGTTACACGTTTCATCCATAATCGCACAGTTTTGATGGCCAGGTCGTGGTATTTCGTAATTTTTTCTAGTTCTTCTTCTTCAACTCTGCCAGCTCCTGGTACAGCGATATCAATCAGCTGTACGCTTGGGTTCTCTACAACTGTGATATCTGGCGTGTTGTGTTCCAAATGGCGATCTGTCTGTATTCGGAAGTCCCACAAGATCTTCACCCTCTCATTCTTGACAACTTTTTCCACCCTATGTTCCTATGACAAGTCATATTTTTTACACAATGCCCAGTGGATTAGTTTAGCAACTTGGTCATGTGTAGCTTTGTAATCAGTTTGCGCAATTTTGCTGCACTCACATATTAAATGTGAAACAGTTTCAGCTTTATTGTTGCAAAGTCGGCAATTTGGATTGTCAGTAGATTTTTGTATCTTCGCTTTCATGGCATTAGTTTGTAGTGCTTGTGCTTGAGCAGCCAGTATTAAGCCTTCTGTTTCTTTCTTGATAGTTCCCATCTTAAGCCATGCCCATGTCAAGTTGTTATCACATTTTCGTTCAATGTTTTTCAAATGTTGTCCATGCAAAGCTTTGGTTTTCCATCTATTTAATCTATCATCCAACTGTTTTTCCTTATATTCTGTTTTCACAGCCTGCAGCAGTTTTTCTGAATTTTGATTCACATAGTCATTCAAACTTTGTTTTTCTTCTTCTACAGTTTGGTGGACTTGCAGTAGCCCTCTGCCCCCTATTCTTCTTGGCAGGTAGAATCTGTTGATGTCACTTCGTGGATGTAGAGCATGGTGCATGTTCAAAAGTTTATGCGTTTTCTGGTCTAGGTGTTCCAATTCGGCCAATGTCCAGTTGATAATTCCAGCTGGTAGCGTATCACTGGGACTGCCCATGTATTAATGGCTTTAATTATATTTCCACCATTCAGCTTTGATTTTAGTATTTTGCGGACTCTTCTGATGTATTCCTTTTGTGTTGACTTTTTGACTTTTCCATTCAAGATGTTATCTGCTTCCAATATGCCTAGGTATTTGTAACCATCATCCTTTGCTTGTGCTTTCATAATACTTCCGTTTCCCAGTTCTATTCCTTCTATTTTTCCCACTTTTCCTTGTTGCATGGATAATATAGCACATTTTCCAAGTCCAAAGTCCATTCTGATGTCGCTGCTAAACAGTTGAACTGCGTTGAGTATTGATTCAAGTTCAGTGTGGCTTTTCACATACAGTTTTAAGTCATCCATGTATACAGTAGTAGATGGTTTATCTTGCCATGCTGGCTTGAGATGTGGTATCCCAGTTTTATGTTTCATAATATTATTGTCAATGAAATTAATGCGATGTTGAACAGTAGTGGCAAAGTGAGTCCCCTTGGAAGATTCCTTGTCTGACGTTGATTTCACCAATGTTTTCCCCATTTGCTGTTAGAACTGTTTTCCATTTTTGCATATTTGCTTTCAAAAATGTACAGATGTTTTTGCTGATTCCAAAGTTTTCCAGACATGCATTAATCCAACTGTGGGGTAATGAGTCAAATGCTTTCTTGTAATCAATCCACGCCATATTTAAATTTGTTTTTCATCATTTTGAATTTTTAAGTACCATTTTGTCAATGAGCAGCTGATCTTTTGTTCCTCTTGATTTTTTATAATTTCCTTTTTCTTCTGCTGGATGATCCATCTTGTTTTAGGTCTCTTTCATGGATGCTTTTCATCAAGTGGGATCCGTTCTATGACTGCCTTGGTCCCCCTGCCATCAGTTCTTGCATGTGACTGGCTATTTCCATATCAATTCTTTTACCGTATTTTCTGGTGTATAAGACGACTTTTTAACCCATGAAAATCACCTCAAAAGTTGGGGGGTCGTCTTATACGCCCAGTCGCCTTATACGCCGGAAAATCAGCGTCTGGCGTCTGGCGGGAGCCAGCAGGGCAGTCCTGCGCACGCACGCACTCCCTGGCTGCTCCTTAGCAGCTGGGGAGTGCGCGCGTGTGCAGGACTGCCCTGCCGGCTCCCGCCCGATGCCCTTCCCTCTTGAGACAGCATCACTCCCTGGCTCCTAAGGAGTCCTCGGGGATGCTGCCTCAACTGTCCTGCATTGCCCCCATTCGTCCTCCTTTCCAATTCTCCAAATCCTCCTTTGCTTCATGGAAGCAACGTGGAAGGGAAGCGGTATTAATTACACATTAAGGCACCCGGAGTGATGCTCGTCTCTGCCTCATTTTATTTCAACAATCTGTTTGGGGGGGAGGGGTAAGTATCGAAAGGTCATCCCATTCACCAATGGTTTATTTGGACACGAATCTGCGTATAAACATAAACCCACCTTATCCTACAGCAGTTACAAGCACCCAAAGGAGGAATTCAACAACGATTATAGAGATCTCTCCAAGAGGGAAGAGAGCAACATTAACCCCTCCCTCCCTCTCCCCTCGGATGCGCGACTACTCTTCCCCCGCTAGCAAAGAAAGCGCTCCTGCTCAAGTAAGCCCGCCAGCAGTTGGAAAGGGAAGAGTCAGAGGGGCGTCAAAGGCAAACGCGCGTGCAGGCTCTGATTGGTGACTTCTCGCACAGGCGCCCGAAGGCTGGAGCCAAGTAGGCCATGGGGCTTTTAGTCAAGGAAACGCCTCTGTTCACAGTTGTTGCGTCCTTCTCTGCTTCCACCCCAACCGCCTTCTTTTCTCTCCTCTTAGAAGACTTGCACGTTTTCGCTGTCCACGTCTAGTTCCAGGCAGGCGAAGAATCATGCCTGTACACTGGAAGGTGAGAGGGCGCTGCCATCGTGTCCTCGGCGAGAGGCTCTCCCCTCTTTTCCTAAGAAGCTTTAAGCTCTAGACAAACGCTCGGCTTCCGTTCTTTATCTCTCCTTTCCTCTCCTCCCCCCGCGCATACTTGGTATTGGCCGTTGTATTATGGTCGTTTCAAGAGAAGCGCCCATTGTTGCCGCTTCGGGGGTTTGTTCTGTCTTCATCAGGAAATAATTTGGGTCGGCAGCTGCTGGTTGTCTTGCAAACCCTTGCAGGACTTCCCTGCCGGCTCCCGTCCGACACTCTTCCCTCTTGAGGCAGCATCCCCGAGGACTCCTTAGGAGCCAGGGAGCGATGCTGCCTCAAGAGGGAAGAGCATCTGGCGGGAGCCGGCAGGGCAGTCCTGCGCACGCGCACACTCCCCAGCTGCTAAGGAGCAGCTGGGGAGTGCGCACGTGCGCAGGACTGCCCTGCCGACTCCCGCCAGCCTGCCCTGCGATTTTCCGGCGTATAAGACAAAAAATCTTTAAAATCACCTCAAAAGTTGGGGGGTCGTCTTATACACCCAGTCGTCTTATACGCTGGAAAATACGGTACTCTCTTCATAATATTTTATACTTTTGTTTGTTCTCTAATTCATGGGCAGGTCTTTCTATTTTGTCTTGTAATGCTTAGCATGTATTATCCCATGGCTCTTTGCTCCACTCATAATTTTTATATCAATTGTGAGACTAGTGTCCATGTTTCATCAGCATATGTTAGAGCAAGTAGCACACACTGATCAAAAACTTTTCTCTTCAGACATAGGGGGATCCACATATGTATACACACAAGTATATATGGAATATTGTTAAATATGGGGATTGGTGAGGCATTGACGAGGTGGTGGTGAAAAGCAACAACACGTTTATTAAGTTAACACAGAAGTAGCATGAACTGCTGCTTCTATTTATACGGAACACTGATAGGTGGCGGCCAATGGAATTAAAGCAGTATTTCCCACTCAAACCACAAGCTAACAATTCTGGAGACAAACAGACACAGCAGTTAACTATTAATAATGGTTTCCAAGTAATTTACATCAATACATAACACCCCTTCCCACTAAATAGTTCACAGTGTCAAGTATTGAACATAGTCCTGCAAATACTTTGGTGTCTTTCGTGACTGTTCCAAACGTCTCAGAACCTCTGGAGGTTACCAGTCTACCAGCTCGCTTGCCAGGCTGGGTAGACAGGAACTGTGAGACCCGTTCACTATGGGTAGACTCATGTCTCTTTGGCTGGTCTGTCTGGGTAGACCTGAGCCAATGTCTATTGGTGGAACAGTTTCTGCAGAGCTGGAAGTTGGGGCCATCTGCCAGTTTTGCTCAGTGGGTGCAGTCTCTATGTTCAAGAGCGACTCACCATCTACTAGTGCCCCATCCCCTCTTCTGCGAGCCTCGCCAGTGCTTGAAGACTCCAATGCCAGGCCGCTGTCATGTTGACCCTGGGTTTGACTGTCATATGAGTCATGAGCCTGTGACTGGTTCACTAGTCTCCTGCACAGTTGGTCAATGTGCCAGCATAGCACTCAATCATCTTCCAGGACCACTTTGTAAGAGAGTGGCCCTGACACCTTACCAACCACAACTACCACCCACAGTGCCCCTGGACCATAGTTTTGTGCCCAAATCCAGTCACCAACTTGCAAGCTTCATAGTGGTTATGGTTGTGCTGAGTCTGAGGCAACTCATTCTGGATGGAAATGATCCAGCTTAGTGATTAAGCACCATCCCCATCTGAGTTCTGCTGTGCTTCTGCCCATGGAAATGCAGGGAGTCATATGTTGGAAAAATAAAAATTCTGCCAACTGATGCTGCCAATCACTGGTTACGATTCTCTTTAATGACTCTTTGGTCATCTGGACCATGCATTCCCCTTGGCCATTCGAAGCTGGGTGAAAGGGGGCTTAAGTGGCATGCCTGATCATGTTAGCCCTCAAAAAGGACTGAAATTCCACAGCAGTGAATTGAGCCCTGTTGTCAGATACAATTACATCTGGTAACCCATGTGTGGCAAAGATTCTGCGCAGTTCCTGGATGGTCCTGGCACTAGTCATAGTAGGGACAGGGGCAACCTCTAACCATTTAGAGTGACTGTCCATGACAATGAGGAATAGTTCTTCCTGGAATGGTCCTGCAAAGTCTATGTGGATTCTGGACCATGGGGTTTGCATGGTTTCCCAGTGATGTAGTGGGCCTTGAGGCATTTCAGGTCTGGATTGCTGGCAGACGTGGCAACTTTGTACTTGGACCTCAATATCCTTATCCAACCCTGGCCACCACAGGTAGCTTCTCATCAGTGCCTTCATTGTGACTATTCCAGGATGTCCCTCATGCAGAGATTCTAAGACCCTAGTCCTCAAGGATTTTGGAACTATGACCTGACTCTCCTAAAGAATGCAGCCTTTGTGAGCTGACAGCTCCTCCTTCCTCCTACTGAAACTTTGAAAGTCTGTCCCCAGACTAGTTTCCGGCCATCCTGTGAGCACCCAGTTCAAAACATGACTTAGCATTTTGTCGGAGGCTGTCTCAGCAGCCACATCCCCTGCGTGAAGGGGAGACTCTGGATGCGTGCAGCCGGTGCGGGGTCTGGCTCTGAGTATGGCAGGAGCAGCCTGCTTAGGGCGTCTGTGTGCCCCATTTCCCCACCTGGTTTATGAATTAGCCTGTGACTATAGGCTGAAAGAAAAACCTCAGCATCTGTGGGGTTTGTTTGTCCATAGTGAACAGTTTGTGGCCTGTGAAGACCATGAATGGGCAGCCATACAAGTAGTCGTGAATTTTTTTTTTATATTAGTCACTATGGCCAGTGCTTCCTTATCTATTTGGGTGTAGTTGTGTTCTGCCAAAGACAGAGTCCTTCAATAATAAGCTATGGAAAATTGCCTCCCGTCAGCCATTAAATGGCTCAACATGGTCCCTATTCCATATGGGGATGCATCACATGCAATGCTGATATGCAGTTTTGACTGCCATGAAGTTTTTCTCATGGATGGTCATCCACTGCCAATGTGCCTTCTTGTCCAAGAGCCTGTGTAAGGGCTCTGCCACTGCAGCTTTGTGTGAAAGAAAGGCATGGTAAAAGCTGAGCAGCCCTAAGAATGCCTGAAGCTCCCCCTTTGACTTGGGACTGGGAGCCTGCTGAATAGCTTTGAGCTTGTATTGAATAAATGCCATCGTTGAAATAAGGGTACACACCTGGAATGTTTTTGAGCATGTGCTCCATCTCACTTTGAAAAATTCCTGGGGCTACACTGACCCCGAACTGCAGGCGCTGAACCCTGAAATCACCCCTGTAGGTTACTATGATCTGAGCTTCTGCCATGGCATCATCCACGGGTAGTTGCTGGTACGCTTGTGCCAAATCCAATTTGGTGAATACACAACCTCCCTGTAGTGATGCCAGAATATGGCTGACTATAGGCACTGGATATGCATGTTATTGAAGTGCTCTATTTATAGTGCACTTATAATCTGCACTTATGTGCACCTCACCATTGGCTTTAAGTGGTGTAACTATGGGGGTTTCCCACACACTGCTATCTACTGGCTGCAACATGCCTTGTTGCACCAGCTTGTCCAGCTCTGCATTGATTTTTGGTTTGAGAGCAAAAGGCACTCTGCGAGGCTTGATCCTGACTGGAGGATCAATTGCCCTGGAGGGCAATTGGAGGTCCCTTGTACTTGCCTAAGGTAGGGCTGAAAACATCAGCAAATTCCTAGCAAACTATTGACAGGTCCACTGCTTGTGTTCTGTTAATGCCAGTCACATGGATACCCAGGGCATCAAACCAGTCTAAGCCAATGAGGCTTGGGCAGTAGCCTTCAACTACCATGATGTCGAGGGAACCCTCAAACTCTTTGAATTGTACTTTGAGCATAGCTTCTCCCTTAACCGTTACATAGGAATTTTGGAAATCCGTTAACAGCAGATTTGACGGCTTGAGTTTAACTCTTTTGCCACTGCAGTTGCAAATGTTGTTAAAGGTTCTTTGAGAAGTTATGGACCCTGTGTCCAGTTCCATGTGGCAGAGAATTCCTTGAAGCTTGACTTTAAGCCTAAGCTTTTCTTTCAGGGGACAATGTGCACCTGTTCTAAAGACGCTCCTTCTACTGGAGCAATAGCCAACTCTGTTCTGCCCTGGGGCCCCTGTACATTTCCTGGGGAATTCTTATTGTGGAACATCCCTCTGGTGACCTTTACAGATGGTGGTGATGTAGTCTTGTTTGCCACATGCCCAGTAGATTGCTGTACGGAACCTGCATTCCGAACGCCTGTGTCTGCCTCTACAGCCCACACATCAAGTGAAGGGAACTGCCTTCTCAAATGGCCGCTGCTCTCTTTCTGGCAGCTTCCACAGCCAGTCAATCTCATTGTCCATGTCAGGGTCATTGGCTCTTACTGCGTCCTCATGGTGGACGGTTTCTGGGCTGGGAGTGTTCTTGGAGGGCTGTAAGGCTTTGACGGCTCCCCCGTCAGCTTCTTTGGCCATTATCTCTTTCAGGGCATCTTGGAACATCAAGGTTTTCTTTGCAAAAAGCTTCTGCTAAAGGTCCCTGTTCCTCAACCCGCATACCAAAAGGTCTCTCAGTCTCTCGATGTGTGTGAAGTTGCAGAGCCAGGATGCCTGTGGTTGTGTGGCTATAAATTCGGCAGCAGACTCTCCTGGTTGTTGCTTCCTTTGCTCAAACACATGTCTCCATGCAATGATGGAGAGCTTCAGCTCGAAATGTTCCTTGAGCTTTTTCTTGAGCTTGGAGTAGGTGACTGATTCTAGTGTAGCTGGAGAGACTAGGTTTTTAGGTATATCAAAAGTCCCCTGGCCACACACACACAGTAGTGCTGCAGCCTTTAAGCCATCTTTGCTAACTTGGTTAGCCTGCAGATAGTTCTCAACTTGTGAAACATATGAGCTCCACCTCTCAGGATGCGACATGTTGAACTCCAACAGCTTGCCAACCTTGGCCATGGTTAGCTGTTACCGACCTCTCAATGCCTTGTGCCGCTAAGGGCTTCTGTGTTGATCCTAGGGATGGGTCCCTTAAGATGGGGTTGCCTCCAGTGTGGCTTGCTGGCAGGCAGAGGGGGGAACATGGTTCCAGGGCGCTGATGCCTGGTCTTACTCCAGTAACTTTTGGCTCTCTCTTTCTTAGCACCACATCCCACCTTCATTGCCACTGTTAAGTATTGGGATTGGTGAGGCATTGACGAGGTGGCGGTGAAAAGCAACAACACATTTATTAAGTTAACACAGAAGCAGCAGAAACTGCCACTTAACTTCTATTTATACGGACCACTGATAGGTGGCGGCCAATGGAATTAAAGCAGTATTTCCCGCTCAAAATACAAGCTAACAATTCTGGAGACAAGCAGTCTGGAGTTTAAACAGACACAGTAGTTAACTATTAATAACTGTTTCCAAGTAATTTACATCAATAGATAACAAATATATAAGTAGTTTTGAAAAGTATGATCATATATGCTCATGGAAAAGCCCTTTCACAGATAAGCCTAACCCAATTAATTTTAGGGATGATTTTTGGCACCTAAAATTCTTGGCTTATACATTTATAATCTGCAATCTATAGATTTTTGATGGTATGTTTAGTCAGAGAGTGTTTCTAATACAAGTATAATCAATATATTTTCTAATTTTAACATGCCTTTATTATAGAAATATTCTAATTTCTATTGTATTTGCTTCTAACCATGCTAAAATAATTTTCACAGAAAGTATTATTATATGGGATGAATAGAACAAACTTTTCAAAAAAAGAAAGACAGAAAATGTGGTTCAGTAAATCTTTCAAAAGGCCCTCTGGGTTGGAGGCATCTATATTTCCAGACCAGATGCTTCTACAGAAAATGCAGCACTCCTGGATCCAATATGGTGAGCTGTAGGTGGTGGCTGTGTATGCAAATTGCATATACAGTCAATTTCTGAAATTTTCCTATTTATTTATTTGTATAAAAATTTGCTAACTTCTTTGTGCTTGCCATCCATTACAGATACCTTATCCCAGACCAAAGCTACACAGTTCTCTAGGCCAGTGTTTCTGAACCGTAACCAACTTTATGAGGTGTGGACTTCAGCTCCCAAGATTTTCCAGCCAACATGCTCTAGACTGACTTTTGAAGCTGATGCATTTTTCCATTGCCTTTGCAACATTTTAAACATATGCATGGTTTATTGTAGGCATGTCCAGAAAGTAGTCCTAACTGAAGCATGAGAATTTTCAAAGGTGACAAGGATTGACAAGAATTTGTCATCCTTGTCAGAACTGCCATCTGTAGTCAGTGAAAAGTGTTTTTAAATCAACAGAACTTTATAATAATTGCTTTTTGCTCTCTTTTCCAATGCTGTTGATAAGATGAGTAGTTTTTGAGTGTCTACGTGCTTATTTCTTAGCTGTTTCACTGTCTAAAAACTTGCTGTCTACCACAACATACCTGAAATTCCCACTCATAGCTAATGGCAAATTAGGTACAGCAACAGTCCCACCAAACAAAATTCAAAACTACTCCCCAAAAAGGTACTCCTACTCCCCAAAAAGGTCTCTGTTCTGCTTGTTCCTAAATTGCATGCACTGGATCAACAACTCATCAAATCTTGCAAAGATTTCATGTTTTTTTTTACTTCCTCATCACACAATCCTTTACATTATGACCTACTAAGAAATCACAATAATGTTTCATTAAAAAAGTTTGTCTTTTCCAGATCCTTTTGTAAACTGAATGTGATTTTCTAATGCCTTTTGTTGTTGCTGTTGTTCTGGAGGAAAATAATAATTATTTTTTTTTAAAAAAAATCTATTTTTGATAAGAAAGGAGCTTGATTAGAGTATTTAAGCCATTTCTGGCAGTACAATGAAAAGCAAGACCCTAAATTGAACACTGAAGCCAACTTTGAAAATAAAATGATATTTTAGATAAGAAAAGAGCATAATTTCTGTTTTGAATTATCTCTTGGGAATAAAATGCTATTTTGGAGAAGGAAGGTTTTTCACATCCATTCTTCAAGTTATTTTTCAATATACACACAAACATACATAGATTGTTTATGTGCTATCAAATAATTTCTGTCTATGATTTTCTTAGGTGCCTTTTCCAATGTCCAAGTTTAAAGGCATCAATATTCTTGCTATTCTGCTTCTTTAAAAGTCAAACTTTCACTTCCATAAAGTGTCACAAGGAATACCATAGCTTGCATGGTTCTGATCTTCATAAGTACAAAGGCACTCTATATGGGGTTGCCTTGAAAAGCATCTAGAAGCTCCAGTTGGTTCAAAATGCAGCAGCCTGCATGATTTTGTGCTTAGGTGCACAGGTGTTACCTGTCCTGAGGACCTGCATTGGTTGCCAATTTGCTTCTGGGTGCAATTCAAGGTGCTGGTTGTCACCTTTAAAGCCTTTCTTGGTTTGGCACTGAGGGACTGTCTCTGCCAGTCAAATCCACCTGATCCACTAGACAAGGGAGGCAAGGAATGTTATGTGTTCTGTTCCCTAAGGAGGTACATCTGGAAGAAACTTTTCCATGGTGGCTCTCTCTCTTTGGAACATCCTCCCTTCAGAATTAGACTGGCTCCCACTTTGACACTTTTTTGTAAGGCCCTGAAGACTTGGTTTTGCCAGTGGACCTTTGGAACCCAGAGTGGAATGGAGCCCATTAAATGGCTCATTTGGCTGTGTGTTATCACTAGTTGGGGGTTGTGGGGATGGGTTAGTGGTGTTTTTTAAATTTTTTTATGGTATTTTTATTGCCTGTAAGCTGCCTAGAGTTGCTGTGAGTGACTAGTGACCATATAAATTTCCTAAATAAGTAAATATAGACACGTTACTTAATTTGAATATTTTTTCCAAATGAAAAATAAAACAAAAGATATATGTGCATCTACATACACATACACAAATACAGAGCAGAAAGCCTTCTTACTCAATTATTTAAAGTGGGTGCTATGAAAGAGTATCAAAGTGGGGGCCAGTCTAATTTCTGAAGGGATGGTGTCCCAAAGAGAGAGAACCACCGTGGACATAAGAATATAAAAAGATAATCCCATCCTTTCTATAATGGAAGAGAGATGATAGCTCATCAGTTAAAGACACTGAGCTTTTCAGTTGAAAAGCTGACAGCAAAGGTTTGAAATCTGTGCCACACAACAGGATAAGCCCGTTACCTGGTTCAGTTCTGACCACCTAGCAGTTTGAAAGCATGCAATTGCAAGAAGATAAAAATGTGATACTTTGGTGAGAAGATAATCTCATGCACTCTCAGCATATCATCATGCTGGTCACATGACCACTGAGATGTCGTTAGAAAATGCTGGCTCTTTTGGCCAAGAAACGGAGACAAGCACTGACCCTTAGAGTCAGACATGATTATAAAGGTAAAATTTTTACCTTTATCTTTTTTTTAATAAAATGGTATGTGGGGATGACATACCATTGGGAGACAGGGAGAAGAGATGCATTGAAGGGAGCATCCAGATTAAATGCACTTTAGTCTATAGCAGGAACATGGGTAGCAAGTGACTCCCTAATTTCTTGGGCTACAATGGCAGGAGTAGAGGGAATATACTTTATTTCTCAATAGACACAATAGAGTCTGTTAATGAAAGCTTATAGTAAAGTAGAATTATCTTAAGTGACCATGCTTGTCTGAACAATATCATTAGGTTGATAATTTCCAAATATTTTTATGCTAATTCATAACAGTTAAAATCAGGGCTTTTTTTCTCATAGAACGCTCAGAACGGAGTTCCGGCACCTTTTTTGGATAGAACCTTGTAGGGTAGGCAAGGTGGGTTGTATGACATGTGTGAGTTCCAGCACCTTTTTCTTTTACAAAAAAAGCACTGGTTAAAATCCACTATTTTATATTGCAGCTACAAAAGGTTTGACCTTAAACTAAGATAATTCAGGCAAAATTTGAATCCTAGCCAAATTAGAACAAATCTAAATGGAATTGTAGATGAATTTATCTCTGACCATGTGAAGAAGAAAGAGTGGAAATGATTGCCTAAGCCTCATTAGGATTACTAGACATCTGACAAAAAGAACATATGTCTTCCTTTTTGTCCTCATTCCTTCATATGACAGGCAGAGCTTTAAAAATCAAATAACAGAAAGTCCTGTTTTGTATTTTTGTTTTTACAACAGTAATCATTCAATCTTTCATGTACTGGGACCTCATAAATTGTCTGCTTCTTTTCTTTCTTCATCGTTTGACAGATTCAGTAGCCTAGATTTATATTATTTAACTTATTTCCAAATTCTGTTAGACTTGAGGTGTCAACAAATGACATTTACAAATGGCAACCAAAGGGTCACCTTATCCTTCTGGAATAGCTTCTTACTGATATTCAAGGGACTCCTATTCTTTTAGCCTCCCAGAAAGCTGGGTCAGAAGGATTAGGGTATTTATTATTGCTCTGCTTTTATTCTTATTTTTATTCATTGTGAACTGCACTATGCAAAACAGGCAGCCATATACATTTTTAAAGCAAATAAACAAATCCCATGGACTAATATAATAAAGCAATGTTCAAAATAATGAATATTAAAGAAAGTAATTATCTTCAAGGGTAAATGTTACAAACTTAAATCACCAAAGCTTACATCAAGGTATAGAACGAAATATCAGAATTTTGTAGAGTTAGGTTCCGGGTTTTTTTCCCCCTTTCCAAGCAGGAAGTGGGTTGGAACAATGCAGCTGATAAATTAAATCACCATGTCCTCCAAGGGACACAAAAGGACATGTTAACTCCAAAAGGCAGGTAGTATCATGGGATAACCATATACTAAATTATAGTGAAGGCTGACTATTGTTTAGAATCATTACTGTCTAAAGTACACTATTTTGTGATTCAATTGACTTGTAAGTGGATACCTGTCATCTCTTGTCAGCACAAGAGTAATGTTCAACTTGAGAACAGAGCAGAGTGAAGCAAAAACAACAAAAGAGAGGGGTGTCAATGCTTACAACGTCTAATAGAAGGTTTTTCTCTATATAGCCCTGACGAGCTAGCAGACTGGAACGCACCAACGATTGATTGTAGGCTGTAGGAATGCTAACTTCTAGATAAACATTCTGCATATGCCCTGTATCTACAGAAAAACATGACAGTTTTTTTTAATCTAAGAATAAATATAATAGTAATATCACAATGAATCATTGCAGAAATATTATTACAATTTCTATTTAGATAATTTTGAAGAATTAGTAAAAAAAATGCACAAGTGCATTAACAAAAGGGCAAAATTGGCTCTTTATAATTATGTATATTGAAGGGCAAATAATTGCTTGAAAATCAATTAGACAATTTGCGCTGTGAAATCCTGTGAGGTAGGCTATTTTTACTTTTCTTTTCATAGTACCTTTCTTTTAGTTTATACAATTTGGCTGTTCCATGCCTCATGCTCTACTTAGTCCATGATATTTTAGAAAGATATTTATTTTATTTTATTTTATTTATTTTATTAAATTTATATGCCACCCTTCTCCCTGAGGACTCAGGGCGGCTCACAACAATAAAATTTAAAAAACATATAGTAAAAAATTTAAAAGAGAATTAAACAATAAATACAAAATTACAAAACAATTTAACCCAGTAAAAGCCTAATTAAAAATCGTAGTCAGTCCAGGCCTGCTTGTTGGAACAACCAGGTCTTCAGGTCACGGCGGAAGGACCGAAGGTCAGGGGCCGTCTGCAGCTCTGGAGGCAACTCATTCCAGAGGGTCGGTGCACCCACAGAGAAGGCTCTCCCCCTGGGGGTTGCCAGCCAGAAATCCACCATCTTCTCACCCAAAAATTAAACTAGAGGTCCATCTGCAAGGTATACCTTGCAAGATGGAGCTCGACTCCGGTTCTGCAGTCTCAATAATAACTTATGAGACTTTTAAAGTGGTTTGCGGCCGGAGCAAGCAGTGGGTTCCATTGAAACCCACCAGCATACAGTTGTCTGATTTCCAGCACGCCTCTATTAAAATCAAGGGGGAGGCCACTATGTTAGTGGGGTTTAAGGATTTCAAGGGTCCCTTCGATGTACTGGTAACTGAGGGACAGAGGACTAGTTTAGTGGGGCTGAATTGGTTTGAGGCTTTGGGTATTGGGATCTCTGGGATCCATAATACCCAGCCAAAAAGTCTCGAATCCATTTGCAAAATGTAATCCAGGCGAGAAGTGATGGAGGCGTGGGTAACAGTGCATAGGACATCTTGGTCCAAAAAGGGGCACAACTGGCGCACTAGGAGAACCTGTGCAAAGGCCCCCCTGGTCACGGCCATTAGATGATCTTCCAAATTAAGCCGTGAATCCAGGAGGACACCCAAGTTGCGAGCCCTTTCTGAGGGGGGCAATACCTCCCCCCATCAAAAGAGATGGAACTTGTTGGACAATACGAGATGCCTGTATCCACAGCCACTCAGTCTTGGAGGGGTTAAGCCTGAGCCTGTTCCTTCCCATCCATACCCGCACTACCTCCAGGCACCAGGACATCACATCAAGGGCATCACTGGGTTGGCTCAGGGTGGAGATGAACAACTGGATATCATCCACATATTGGTGATACCTCACCCCAAAGCCACGGATGATCTCACCCAGTGGCTTCATATAGATGTTAAATAGGAGGGGGGAGAGAACCAACCCCTGAGGCACCCCACAAGTGAGGGGCCTTGGGGTAGATCTCTGTCCCCCTGCCAAAACAAACTGCTAGCGGCCTGAGAGGTAGGAGGAGAACCACCGTAAAACAGTGCCTCCCACTCCCAACCCCTCAAGCTGTCGTAGCAGGATACCATGGTCGATGGTATCAAAAGCCACTGAGAGGTCAAGTAGGACCAGGACAGAGGAACAGCCCCTGTCCCGGGCCCACCAGAGATCATCCACCAGTGCAACCAATGCCATTTCCGTGCTGTAGCCGGGTCTGAAACCAGACTGGTACGGGTCCAGATAGTCCACTTCATCCAGGATCTGCGGGAGCTGACACACCACAACACTCTCAACAACCTTCGCTACAAAGCAAAGGTTGGAGACAGGATGGTAGTTATCCAACGAGGCCGGGTCCAGAGCAGGCTTCTTGAGGAGGGGCCTCACCACCGCCTCTTTTAAGGTGGAGGGGAAGACACCCTCCATCAAAGAAGCATTAATAGCTGCCTGGAGCCAGCCCCCTGTCACCTCCCCGGCGGCCGAAACCAGCCAGGAGGGACATGGGTCCAGTAAACAAGTTGTAGTGCTCAGTCTACGCATGATCCTGTCCACATCATCCAGAGTCACAGGTTCAAACTCACCCCAAATGGTATGACCAAGACCTGCCCTCTCCACTCCGCTGGATTCTGCCCAGTCAGAGTCCAAGCCAGTCCGGATCTGAGTGATTTTGTCCTGCAGATACTGTACAAATTCCTCAGCCCTACCCTGCAAGGAGTCATTCCTCGGTCCCTGATTAAACAGGGAGCAGGTCACTCTAAACAGGGTGGCTGGGCGGTTATCAGTGGATGCAATGAGAGCGGAAAAGTAAACACACTTTGCCGCTTCCATCGCCACTAGGTAAGACTTAAGATATATTGCATATATAGTATCTTCTTCTCCATTTCCCAACAATAACAAACTTCTAAAGCCAGTGGAGCCAAGAGCTAACCATTTGCTTCAAGGTATCCTGTGAATTTCCCTCTCTGAGTTATACCCATATAAATATCTGAAGTACTCCACCTAGCTACACATTCTTTGAACTATGAATTGATTGCTTGGTTGAATGATTTATATCCTGCTTTTCATTCAAGAGTTTAGTGAGACATACAAATGGCTGCCTCTGTCTATATGTCCCTATAACAACTCTGTGGATAAGTTGGGTTACAAAGACCTGCGCAAACTTACCCAGGGGGCTTCCATCCTAGGTTTACCCAGAGGTTGGACTAGAGCTTGATTCACCCCTTTCCTAGGCTAATATCCTAATTACTATATCACAAAGCAACAACTTTTGTAATTTTTTTCCTAGACATATCTCTAGCATGCCTGGAAATTATATATAATTTTATATTGATCTTTCCTTTCCTTTTAAGTCCTTTTAATTTCTGTTAAGCATATTTTACTCTGATTATATTATAATTGTTATATTTTTTATCTGTGTTGAAATGGAAAAAAGTCCTGCTTTTTGATATATACTCATTCCTCTGCCAGGTATATGTATGGATAAATGTGTTCCTAATTATGTATTATATATATTATATATATATATATGTATTATATTATATAATTATATAATGAGAAGGAAGGACTCACTGGAGAAGAGCCTAATGCTGGCAAAGGTTGAGGGCAAGAGAAGAAGGGGACGACAGAGAATGAGGTGGCTGGATGGAGTCACTGAAGCAGTAGGCGTGAGCTTAAATGGACTCCAGAAGATGGTAGAGGACAGGAAGGCCTGGAGGAACGTTGTCCATAGGGTCGCGATGGGTCAGACACGACTTCGCAACTAACAACAACAACAATTATGTATTTGAAACAAGCAGATCTTTTCTTTAACAGCTTCTCTTCAGTCACTACCCATAAGCATTTATCAAACTGTCAAAATTGGCCCAGTCATTTTTCTCTACTCTTTTGTTTTGTATCCATCTATCCTTGAGTGCCACTAATAAAATAATTTTTCTACTCTTCTCTGATTCTTCTATTATCACAATTCAGTTCATAATTGCTAATATGCATTTCGGCCCTTTTATTCATAATTACATCCACACTTCCACTTCTATGCATCATGTTCAATCATCATCATGTCTATCATCATCATCACCACCACCACCATAATTATCTTAATAAAGATCAGTGCAAACTAAGTTAAAATAACAAGTATAATATAATATAAAATATAAGTTTTATATAATAAATATAGTAACAGTTTAATAGTTTATTAATGGTCTGTTTCTATTTAAAAAAATCTAGATATAATATAGCATTATCTCTAAGGTCCTGCAGATATTTATCTCTTCACAAGATAAATTTCATTCAGATCTATTACTTCTTTCTCTTTCCTTTTAGTTTTGTACACATTATTTTATTTTACTTTATACGATAATTTATGCTTGAAAACCAGCTTCGTCAAGTGGTTAAGGTGCAGGCTAGAAACCAAGAAAATTCTAGTCCCATCTTAGGCATGAAAACTGATTGAGTGACTTTGGGCCAGCAATTTTCTCTCAGCCCATGACAGTAGGCTCATGTAACAAACCAATTGGTCAATTCCTTTTGCAGCCAATAGGAGATCCAGAAAAAAAGTGGACCCTGCACTTTGGACATTGTGGGAAAATGCTAGAAAGAAGAGGAAGATTTTTGTAATTTACCATCTTTACTTTTTACTCATGTTAGATTCCAAGTCACAATTTTCCATATGCCAGGATCATCATCAAATGGATCTATAGTTCTTCTGCCCAACATAGCTTTGGTCAATGGAGACTTTCAGTTAATTCTTTTTAGTAAGATAGAGAAGGCATAAACTAGGTTGTTAATGTGAATTGTATTATACCTTGATAATAGCAAGAATAGTATAGTTTTGGCACGTTTTGGCCAGTATGCCACAAATACTATCAAAGTCAATTTTACTGCAAGAAGTCTCATATTAATAATGGGTGGTCTAAAAATGTGACAAATCAATACTGTATTATTTAGAGTAGGTATTCAAGATGCTACCTTGCAAGCCAATGGAGTTTTGCCTACATTTCACCAGCTAAGAGCCATATACAATATGTAGGACTACACTAGCAATGCACATCAAAAAGGCACTCAAAATAAATGTTGAAGGATTTTCTAAATCATGAAATAGAAAAAAAAAGATGCTTCTTTAAAAGGGAAGAAATTTTTTGAAAAAAAATGAAAAATCTTAGCATAGCTTGCTGCCATCTCTCCTAGTGTAACTTTGGAGTTGGCTTTAGTTGAACCCTTAGGGCTATATTAAAAATTAAATAACAACCTGTAAATCTAGCTATGACTTTTTCTTGTCCCCATTACTCAAAATTTTTATAAAAGGAGATATCTGGAACCATGCAAAGTATACGATCTATCACCTAATTTGGCCTACTCTTGTTCTTTGAGAGGGAGAACCTGAAAGTAATCATCATTCCAGCTGCAACTATCAAATTTATTGGATCTCAGTTATTCTTCATTACATGGAAGTCACATATTTGTTCCTCTTAAATTCACAGTTCTATTAACACCACACAAGCTTTTGTGTTAATTAAAGAATTGGTATTAAGAACTATCACTTTTGGTACTTTCCTTCTGTGCCACTGTTTTATTCATGGCTATCTTAGACCATGCCACTATTTTATTTATGCAATAAATATATAAATATTAATTAATTAACCAAAAGCTTTTATTGTGCTATATAAAATTAGGAGGGAGAAAGTAAAAGAAAGAAAGAAAGTTCAGGGTGATTCATGCTAATGAATACAAAAAAGAAAGAAAAAGATAAATAGCTTGGATAGTTAAATGCTTTCATTTTTTAAATTTCTTTTTCTAATAAGAATATCTGTATTCCTACCTGAAAGAAGAAGGACATATATAACATTTTTATAATTTTCAACCATCCTTGCTTTATCTTCTAGCCCTCAAATAGATAAATATAGTTCCATTACGTTAGTAAAAAATATGGGGGAGAGAGAGCAGCAAAAACAATCTTATCAAATAAAAATATTTTAATCATGCCAATTAGTCTTGCAAGTTTAGGATTCTTTATAAGATTGCTGTTTGTCCTTACTTTGTCATTTTCTTCAGAAACATCTCTCCCTTTGCAATTTCAAGTCATATAAATGTTTCCATGTATCTCTTCAGTATATATGTTGGCTTTTCCCAAATGGGACCTTCTAGGTGACTTGAAATGGTAACCAGCAGGGATTTTGCTGTTTGGGATTCCTATAGGCATGAACAATGAAAACTTAAATTTGAAGACCCAAGAGGCCCTGTGAATCTGGGGAGGCTACAATGGACCACTTGGTGGGCTTCAAAGATGACCAATGGTTTGCAGGCCATATTGGAGGATTTCTGCTGTAAAGATGATAGAAACGAATGTCTGACCCAATATTATGAAATGCTTAAGAGTTAAATGTTTGAAATATGTTTGCAATACAAATTGTAAAATTTCTGTCAACTCATTAGGAATTAATTATTCTTAGAACACTTTAGCCATCCCATATTTTCAGTTGAAATATTTCATCAATATTATACTTTGGGCAAAGAATTACAGGTAGTCCTCAATTTATGAATGTAATGGAACCTGTCTATTCCATTTGTAACTCAAGAATTTGTAGGAGTGAATCTCATACCTTGAACTCCCTGCTTTCACCCATGCATTCGCTAATCGAATGTGCTGCTCTTAGCACTGCTTGTTAAGTGTACATGAGGTATCTCAAGGTGGGGAAGGCCATGGGGGGTAGTGATATAATAGGCCCCCAAGGCCTCCCCAACCCACTAAGATACCTCATGCTTCCCCCACCCTTCCTGCCATGCTGGACTCACTTACCTTGCCAAGATCTGACTCCTCTCTGTCACAGTTTCTGCCTTTAAGGGAGAGGACAATTGATGGAAGCTCCTGGCTGCCATGACATCAGGCAAGTTCAGGCACTTATCCTCTTTTGCAGTAAATGGGAGCCTGAACTCTCATGAGATAATGGACCCCATTTTGGGGGCAAAAAGTGTTTGTGGTATCTGTCTTCTGCTTCCCACCCCCAGCTCCTTTCCACCATTGCTGAAATACTTTTCACCCAGGTGAGACCTTGGGGAGATTAAAAGCTTCATCTGCCTGCAAATGGGGTGCTTGGAAACAAAATGGAACACTCCCTTTCCAAGCACCCCATTTGCAGCCATATGGGGCATCCAGTGTTCCCAAGGTCTCAGCCCAGATAAAAGGTATTTGAGTATTTCTGGGGTGCTTTGAAACAGAGTGGAACCTTGGGGAAACTGGAAGGTCCATATGCAAATGGGATGCTTTGAAATGGAGCATTTTGCTCCATTTCCAAGCATCTCATTGGCAGGCAGACAAAATCTACATTCTCCCCAAAGTCTCCATCTGGGTGAAAAGTATTCTGGCAGTGGTGGAAAGGAGTTGGGGGGAGCAGGAGACAGGTGCCACAAACAGTTTTTTTAGCTTGAAAATGAAAGTTTCTGGGGTCTGTGATCTCGTAAGAATTCAGGCACCCATTCTTTGCAAAAGAGGATGGGGTGCCTGAACTCATGCAATATTACAGCACCCAGGAGCTTCCAATGACTCTCCCTCAAAGGCAAAGAAACCACGGCAGAGAGGATTTTTGCAAGGTAAATGAGTCCTGCGTGGCAGAATGGGAGGGGGAAGCAATTGTGGGGAGTGGGGGATGGGGAAAAAGGGTGAATGTTGCAGAGCCTTTCTTCAGTGATGGGATTTCCAGTTCGTTTGGGATCAGTTCTGGCATAGGGTTGAAACTTTGACTGGTGGCTATCTGAAAAGGCATGTAGCCTGTGCTGGAGTGGACTGTGTTATTGTAAGCAATGTCTGCGAAAGGGAGCAGGTCTGTCCAATTTGTTTGCTGGAAATTAATAAAGCATCTTAAATATTGCTCAAGTACAGAGTTCCCCCATTCAGTTTGACCGTTTCCTTGAGGATGGTGGCTAGATGTCAGTCCCTGAGTAGTTCCTAAGAGGGATAAAAATTCCTTCCAAAACTTTGACGTAAATTGAACTCCCCTGTCAGATATGATGTGTTAATGTGCTCCATGCAGTCTGTAAATGTGCTGCATGAATAGTTTTGCTAAGGTGGGAATCTTTTGGCATGGGATAAAATGCACCTGTTTAGAAAACAAATCTGTGACCACCCAGATGACAGTGTTCCCGTTGCTTTCTGGTAATTCCACTATAAAATCCATGGCTATCTCTTTCCATGGGGCTGAGGTGTTCACCACGGTTGTAACAGTCCGGGCAACTTCCCTTGCAGTCTCTTAGCCATCGAGCAAGTTTGACAGCTGGCCACATAGCTTTCTATGTCCTTTTTTTGTGGATGGCCACCAAAATTGCCTTTTAGTCAAGTGTAAAATATTTACAAACCCAAAATGTCCTGCTGATTTTGTATCATGGCACAACTGCATGAAATTGATTCTCTGGGTGGCAGGTTTGTATAATTTCTCATCTACCCAGGGTAGTCCATCTCTGATTGTGCACACATGTCTATTTTTCTGGAACCACTCATCAGTTTCCAAAAACGTTCAGAATTCTACTCCAATTTGGCTATCCACCTGCAGCTTTATTTTAGCTTAGGCCCTGGTGGTTACTGGTGCTGCCAGTTGTTGTTTGGGCATAAGTGGTTTAGAGTCAATGGCCCGTGTGCTATTATATTGGGGCATGAGAAATAATATATCCACCAGGAAATTCTTCCCCCCAGTAAGTGTTTGACAGTGAAACAGAATCAGTGAAAATGTTGGGACCAACAAGCTTGCTTAGGAGTGAGTTTCCTGGGTGTTTTTAGTGTTTCCAAATTTTTGTGGTCTGTCCAGAAGGAAATGATTTCATGTAAGTAATGATCACCTCACAGCATATGCCTCCTTTTCCCACATGGCCCAACGTTGTTCTGTCTCTGTGAGTTTCCTGTACACCGCCCTGAGTCCTTCAGGAGAAGGGCGGTATAAAAATTTAATAAATATAAATATAAATATATATGCACATGGTTGCAAAGCCCCCTCATCATTTCCTGTAATAATACAGCTCCCACCACCACATTGCTTGCATCTGTCTGTATTACAAAAGGTTTATTGGGATCTGGGTGTCTCAGTATAGGTTCAGCAGAAAAAAGCCTCTTTAGCCTCACAAATGCTGCTTGACATTCCATTGTCCACTTCAGGGGCTGGCTGGGTTTCACTGGGGACACCCCCCTCATTTTCAACAGGTTTGTGAGGGGCAGGGCTATTTGGGTAAACAAAGGGATGAATTGGTGGTAGACGTTTGCAAACCCCAGGAAACTTTGCAATTGCTTTCTTGTGCTGGGTGGTGCCCATTCTAATACTACCCTGACTTTCTCAGGGTCCATTTCAATGCCCTATGCAATATCCCAGGTAGTCTATTCTTTCCTGGTGGAATTCACATTTTGATAATTTTGCATATAGGTGGGCGGCCCGCAATTTTTTCATATGCTCCTCTTTGGTCTCAGTCAAGATAAAGATGTCATCTAGGCAAACCAGGACCCCCTTATATTGGTGCTCTCTTAGCACTTCATTAATTAATTGCATAAAAACTGTGGGGGGCCCTTGCAGTCCAAATAGCAGGACTTTGAAATGGTAGCAACCCATTGGGCAATTGAACGCATTCTTCCATTCAACCCCTTCCTTAATCCTAATGTGGTAGTATGTTTCTCTTAGGTCTAGTTTGGTAAAAATCCTTCCTTTCAATAGGTGGGATAGCATATCCTTCATTAGGGATAGGGATATAGATTACATTCACTAATTGTGTTAAGGGCCCTATAATCCACACATAAACACATTGTGCCATCCTTCTTCTCCCTGAACAGGACCGGGGCAGCCACTTTGGGTTTGGCAGGCTCAATAAATCCCCTTTCTATGTTTTTTTATGAATATTTCCATCTCCGCCATTTTTAGGGGGCTCATGGAGTACATGAGTGGTGAGGGGGAAGCTCATCTGTCCATTCCTCACTGAAAACTTCAGCAAGGTCCCTGTATTCTTCTGGTATTTCTGGTAACCCCTTCTCTTCCCCCACTAATGCTGTCTCCTCTCCTCGGGTTGGGGGGTGCTTTGGGGTTTTAAGCTCCTATGCTCCCCCTAAGGGAGGTTGAGTTCTGCTGTCCTCCAATTTACCCAGGGGTTCCTGTTCCTTGGTGGAGCAGTGGGCTAATGCCTCCTTAAGTAACACCAGCTGCCTGCAATTAGTGCAGGTTCGCATCCCACCAGGCTCAAGGTTGACTCAGCCTTCCATCCTTCCGAGGTAGGTAAAATGAGGACCCAGATTGTTGGGGGCAATTAAGCTGACTTTGTAATAATGCCGCTTGGGGGTGTGTGTGAAAGCCCTAATAAAGCAGGCATATACATAGAATGAAGGCTACTGCTAAGTTTGTAAGCCGCCCTGAGTCTTCGTAGAAGGGCGGGATATAAATGGAATTAAAATAAAAAAATAAAAATTTCTTCAGCCATTCCAGCCCCAAAATCATTGGGCATTCCATGCCTGGGGTCACTACAAATGTTATGTCTTCTTCATAGGTCCCCAGGGACAGGTGAACTGGTAAGGTGGCTAGGGAAGCTGGTACCCCCCTGCTATGGACCCATCTAGCTGGCCAAAAGAGATTGGTTGCTTTAGTCTTCTCACTGGAATGCCCAAATTTCCCACCAGCATCGGGCTGATGAGGCAGCGGGTGCAGCCAGAGTCTATTAGGGCTTTTACTTTGATGGCTTTGGGCATGGAGGAAGCTAAAATAGTCACTGTATTAAGGATGGATGGAATGGATCCACTTACCAAGGTTTTTCCCTCCGAGCTGCTTTTCGAGGTATCCACTGATCCTGCGGTGTAGGCCAGAATCACCTCCCAGTCCTTGGCAGGGGTTGGGGACTCTACATCCTCTATCCCCCTCATGGCAGGTTCTTTTGGGTTGCCTTGGGACTTCCCTGATCTCCTGGATGGTGATGGCTCTGATTTGCACTGAGGGGCTGTTGAGCAGCTTTCTGTGGTGTGGTGGCCCTCTCTCCCACATTTGAAACAGCCTGTTGCTTTCTTAGCTGTATTCAGTGGTTTCGCTAGCTCGCATGTTTGCTTGGGTGGCAGGCGGGCCCATGGTTTCCCTTGGCAGTGCCTCTTCAGTAGGTCTATCTATAGCTCCTCTGCCAGGGCATACTAGTAATCGAGGTGGTGTGGGTCTCCTTGAGGCTAGCAAGCATTATACACTTCGTAGTTTAGCCCGTCTTTGAAATGGCTAAGGAGAATGTCTTCCAGCCAGTTCAGTTGATTGGCAATGGCTCAGAATTCTTGGGTATATTCAGCCACGAGCCATCTGCCCTGCCTCACTGTTTTGATACTCTCCCAGGCCTTATGATCAGCCAAAGGGTCCTCATATTGCCTCTCAAGGATGACATGAACCGGTTGAAGTCGCTGAGTTCTGGGGCGTTGGAGTCATGCAGGTTCATCACCCAGTCTGCAGCCGGTCCGTCCAGGGCAGATTGCATGATGCGGATGCAAGCTTTGTCACTGGGGATGTCCTGTCCATATTCTTCCATATAACTGAGGACTTGAGTTAAAAAAAAACTCCAGGTGTGGTGGCTCCCCGCTGAATTTTGTTTCCAGGGGCTGTAGTCTTTGAATGGATCGGTGTCTACGCCGTGGGTGGTATTGCCCCCATCCTGATCCCTGTCTGTGGTTTGGAAAACGGTGGGTGCTGCTGAGGTGGCAGCTCCTGGTTCAGCAGACGCCCCCAGTGCTGCAGGTTCCAGATACCCCCACTGTCTCTCCAGCTATGGCTCCAAGGGCTGTTGCGGCTGCGGTATTCAGGTTTCTCCTCTCTTAGTGAGCCAAGGGTTTTCTTCATCAGGTCAATAGCTTTCTCTAGGATCCACTCTGCATGTGGTGCATAACTCCCATTCTCTTCGCTGACATGCAGGGAGCTCTCCATCACTTGCTTCCATTTGGTTTGGTGGCCGCCCCACCTCAGGGTCACTTTCTTCGATGCCTTTTCCCACTCACTTTTCCTTCCAATGCCCATTGACCACCGTGGTTTGCAGTCGTGTGTCTCCATAACCTCTTCTCCAGAGGAATATGCCGCTTCATACTGGGTCCCATTATTACACAAGTACTGGAATGAAATTGACACGACTTTGCCAGCTACCACTTCCAGCCCAAGAGCCAAGAAACATAATGAAAAGAGTACCATTTTCTCCCATCAGTAAACCAGTGGACAAATGAGCCATTTTGATAATGGCAATTGGGAGCAAAGAAATCCTGGAGAGCAGTGGTTGAGAAGAAATTAGCCCAAATGTCCTTTCCAAATGATGACTGCTTGGAAAAACACATCTTCTTGAGAACCTGCCCACAGAAAGAAAGTGATTAGAATTTGCTATCCCAGCATATTTGGGAGAAGTAAAAACACATAAGAATCCACCACTGGGGATGCGCATAGTAACTCCCATCCACCAAAAGGCTTGGTGAGTGTCACTGCAAAGCTAAAACCTGAATAGTAATGGGTGACATGTTGATTGAGGTTACCATGAAGAATTCCCTAAAGCACACACAATTTCTCATCATGGTGAAATGTTTTGGATTCTATTTTATTATATTATTTCTTAGTTTGTATCTCTAAAGAATTGGCATATATATGTGTGATGTCCTTTTACTGTGACAATTTTTTTAAGTTACCTTCTTCCATATCAGGCTATCTTTAGCTTACTTCTGAGTGAATATGCATAGCTTTCTTCTATATAAAGAACTTAGACTTTGGGGATGTATTTTTTTAAAGAAAATAGCAATGTATGTATTTATTTGTATTCTGCCTTCATTATTTTTACAAATCACTCATATCCACCACTTTGCTTAACACTTTTTATTAGGCATGTTAATAAATTAAACTTGTCATTTCTTTATAAAGTATTCAACTCCCTCTAGCTGCCATGAAATGTAATGACAGGTTTTCAATTTTTTAAATAAAAATTATGTATAAAAAATATCTTTCTTCCTCCTTTTTCTCTTTTGGTATAGTGCTTCCTCTTTATACATAAGGTTTTACTGGCCAGAATTCACATAATTCATATTCTCAAATGATCTGGATTATTCCCCCTCCCTATTTCATCAATGTTACTTAGAACTCTCCTGAAAATAGTTTTTGAAAAAAGAAATAGATAGAAATTGTTTCCAAAATGCTTATCTTCCTTTAAGCACTTTTTTAAAAAAAAGTAACACAGTTTAAAGTACTGAGTGTGATAGTTTGAAACCATTCCTTTAATTCTAATGAATTACTCTAGAAAAATCTAACTGGTTTTGAAGTATGCAATAAAATTGCATTCTCTGGAAGAAAAGAGCCTTGGTGGAGCAGTGGGCTAATGCCTCCTTAAGTAACACCAGCTGCCTGCAATTAGTGCAGGTTTGCATCCCACCAGGCTCAAGGTTGACTCAGCCTTCCATCCTTCCGAGGTAGGTAAAATGAGCACCCAGATTGTTGGGGGCAATTAAGCTGACTTTGTAATAATGCCATTTGGGAGGGGTGTGAAAGCCCTAATAAGCAGGCATATACATAGAATGAAGGCTATTGCTAAGCACATTGGTTTGTGCTTAAATTGTAAGCCGCCCTGAGTCTTCGGAGAAGGGCGGGATATAAATGGGATTTAAAAAAAAAGGATTGCTCTCTGAACATCTCTGAAATGTTGTAGATCAAGGGTCTTCAAACTAGGCCCTTTTATGACTTGTGGGCTTCAACTCCCAGAATTTCCTCAGCTAGGATGCCTGACTGAGGAATTCTGGCAGTTGAACTCCACAAATCATAAAAGGGCCAAGTTTAAAGACCCATGTTGTAGATTATATGTTTCAAGGTACTGCAGGTCCGATGACAAACCTTATGACAATATGTTCAGAAGGACTCATCTGTCAAGTTACTCAGCAACTAAAGAACAGCTTTTCCTCTGCTACTTCACCTGTATAGATATTGTTCCACTGGACAACAGCTGATTTTAATGGAGCTCTGTCAAACAGCTGGCTTTGACCCCCTGTCCCATTCCTTGCCGTAGGACCAGAATGGTGAAAAATGCAGGAAACAAATACAAATATGACTCTGTCCTGCTTAGTGTAGCATTTTGTCCTCATGGTGATCAAACCCAATGACTAAGGAAAGTCCATATGTAGGATATAAATGCAGTAGCAAATTGTTCCTTGCATTTTGCAATATGGTAGCCATTGTGTTACATTTCAGGGGAGTGAACCCCATAGTTCAACTATGCACCATGTAAAGACATCTTTGAATGGATCTTTCCCTTTCAGCTTGATGGAGAGGCCCGAGGTTCTACTTTTTGGAAAGCAAACTATTGGTAATGAAAATGGACAATATCTATAAGGGAAATGTCAGTTTTAAGCAAGAAGGAAAGTAAAGAAACTGTTGATTTGTTTGCATTTGCAAGAAACTTACTTTAATAGCAGCTTATACAGGGAAAGGGGGGTTATACAGGGACCATAAGAAAGGCTGAGCACCAAAGAATTGAGGCCTTTGATCTATGGTGCTGGAGAAGACTCCTGCGAGTCCCTTGGACTGCAAGGCAATCAAACCGGTCAGTTCTAGAGGAGATCAACCCTGACTCCTCTTTAGAAGGCCAGATCCTGAAGTTGAAACTCAAATACTTTGGCCACCTAATGAGAAGGAAGGACTCACTGGAGAAGAGCCTAATGCTGGGAAAGGTTGAGGGCAAGAGAAGAAGGGGACGACAGAGAATGAGGTGGCTGGATGGAGTCACTGAAGCAGTAGGCCTGAGCCTAAATGGACTCCAGAAGATGGTAGAGGATAGCAAGGCCTGGAGGAACATTGTCCATGGGGTTGCGATGGGTCGGACACAACTTCACAACTAACAACAACAACACAGGGAAAAGGGGGTTCATTATTGTTCCATGAACTATTCCATTGTGGGAAGTCAGCCCCACCTCCAGAGAAATAATTTTTTTTGTGAAATATTTAAAAGGCAGAATATATTTCCCTAAAGGATTTTAAAAGCAGAAACCAACCCCGCCCCCAAGTCTCTCTGTCCCAAACAGAAACCAAGTCTGCAGAATTGCAGATGTGATAATCTTATCAGAAAGCCTGGAATCAGGAAACTGGGATTAGGAAGAAAGATCCCTAGAATCAACAATCCCTCACACCAAAAATCTAAGAGTCATCAGCTACAGTCCCAGGGAAGCAGGATTGACCTTTGGGACATAATAGGATTAACCCACCACCATCAGAATATCAGAAAGGCACACTCAGACTCAGTTCAAAGTTCATGCCACAGGAACAACTCCAAACAAAAGGCTCAAGAAGGTATAAAAACCCACTCCCTACATGTGCTCTCTCTGTTTTCTTCTAGAGCCATCTTTCTGTCTGGCTCTCCTCTTCAATAAACTGCAACCTTCTTTCTAAAGCAATCACCATGTTGTTTATTCCCTGCTTGGACTGAACCATGATGAAGATTTTTCCTTCAACATCATTAGAATCATATTATCAAAAAAGGAAAAGAGTTGCTTTGCTACTGATTAATTTCTTAGATATTTGTATGCTCAAATATAGCTACAGCAACCAGATTTGAGACCATTAATTGTTACATGAAGCACTAACTGAGTGAAACTAAACTATGCATACAATTTTGCTTCAGTTTCCCTTTGCTTGACAGAACTGCAAAGGTCATAAAGCAAGGATTGGTCATAAAGTTATTTTTCGTGATTGCCATAATTGTGAATAGTCACTAAACAAAGCAGTTGCTAAATGAGGATTATTTGTATATGGGTAAGCTTCTCCTTGTTTAGCTGATCATCTCCCACACAATACCTTTTTTAGGCTTTTGGCCTAAGAAAAGTAAGAAGAAAGAAAATTTTACATTAGACTATAAAGGCTAGCTTTTGTCTCTATGCCTCAACTAAAGCAATCAATTGTAGTGTTGATAAAATTGGTAAAAAGATAACTTTACATGCTGTCTTGTACAACTTAAAGAAAAACAGAAAATAAAAGTGAAATCATGAAGAAAGAAACTAATTAATAATAATTATATCCTCACAGCTGCAGAAAAAATGGAGCTAATTCAATTAAAAACAGCTTTTATCATTTTAAACA
This sequence comes from Vipera ursinii, assembly GCF_947247035.1. NCBI lineage: Eukaryota > Metazoa > Chordata > Lepidosauria > Squamata > Viperidae > Vipera > Vipera ursinii. Next base: position 95,618,914 of record NC_139517.1, read on the forward strand.
TTGTACACTTATTTTAATTAAATAAGTGTTAGTAGTTTATCCTCCATGATATAGAGGACTTTGATTCTTTTTTAATCACTCCAGAATATTTAAACTGTTCAATGAGCAAAATTAAACAGGGAAAACGGTTTCAAGCCATGCACATTCACAAGACAAAGTGTTAAATTCAGTTCACCTAGTGAGGAACTGCCTGCTCTAACTTTGAATACACTCAATTGTAATTAATTGTTATTATCTTAAGCTAAATGAGAACCAGTAGGTGGACCTGTGTGGGTGGGAAGATATGCTGTCTTAACTGAGCCACCCAACTTAGTGCCCTGTGGGTAACCCCAAATTTAATTTAAAAACACCCTTATTCCACAGCAATAGAAGCAAAATTGGGCGTGATCCGCCATATGAAATCAGAAGAAGCTGTTGTCTCTATGCCAGTCACAGTCAAATTGTGTGAACATGGTGGTTTTCATTAAGCGATCAATAATATATTTTATTAGTTCCAGAACAATGCACATGCCCACTAGAAGTCATCTCACTCAACTGTTTTACGTGTGAATACCATAATTAATCCAAAGAAAAAATAAATTAGTTTCCCCTGAAATCTGAAGGTTTTCAAGCTACAAAAGTCCAATTACAAATTAGCAAGCTGTGAATAATCAGATTTTGGAAAAAAAAATCAGCCTCAAAGCTATAAGTGGTTCACTTGAAAAGTCCCTCAGATTTAGAAAGTTGAAGTTTAAAAGCAACTGTTGAAAAAGGGCAACTTTCATTCAGGTTGTGATTGCAGTTATATTCTTTGAAAATCTCTATTGGCTCTTGCATATCACTAGTTAGCTTATATATTCAGATCAATGGCTTCCTCAAGGCCATAATTTTATTGTTAATCATGTGTAGCTACAGTAGCTTGAAGAAAGAATGTGTGGGGTTCCCAGCATCTCCAAAATTACAGCTTGTTTTAGATTTTTCTGTTGTTGCATGTCAGAGAATGTATGTATATGTCATTTAGAGACAGTTGAATACCTGTTGCATTTATATTTCTGTAAAGGTTAACATTCTGGCTAGGGTTCACTCAAACAACAAAGTGCCTTGCCTTCCACCTGCCTCCCAACAGAAAGTCATATCAACCAATCAGCATGCAGGACATGTGCCTTCACTCAATGCATATTTGAGATTTGGGAGGTGTGTCCATCAGCTTGCTTGCAACCAGCTGCAGCCTATGATTATCCACCAACCTCTTTAAAGCATAGGCATGCATTAATGCTTGCAACAGTTGTGGACAAGTCTAAATCAAGTTTACCAATCCAGCTGCAGCCTTGGCCTGTTTCTTATATAACCCTAGCAGTCTAACTAATGTTTCTGGTTATCACTTTCACTGCCAGTCTGGAAACAGCTGAATGTCCCATCAGAAAAAGCAGCTCCATCTCTTGGGTATGTTACAAGAACTTGCTGAACTTATTTTGTTCATTGGATTGATGTGTTATTCTATGAATACACATGTATGAATACTTTCAAACTGCCTGGTTTGGCATGGATATAAAAATATTGTGATTATCAGTTGTACAAAAGATGAATAAAATGAATTGGGAATACTTGCGGTGAAGATTAAGACAAAATCTCTGCATGTCTTTTATTTCTAGGGATATCAAAAGTTTAAATGGAATGCATTTTGGGTATATAAATAGACTAAAACATACACATAAAAGACTTCAGACAACAGCTCAACATGGAACTGTAAAATACCATGCATTAGCATTTGCTAACACAAAATCACACTATTATGTTTCTGAATAACTACCCAGTCAGTCACTGAACAAAGAACTCTGTATTTGGAAACTGTAGTTTGATTGGATCCATTTGCAAAACTTGCCAAGTGCTGCTATTTTTAATGATGTAATCATTAGACTTCTAAGTTAAAATGGCAAGCATGTAAGCATTTAGAAGAAAAAGTGGAGGAAAGCTTTCAGGTTTACATGATATATATTTTCCAGAAATTAAAGAATTTGTCTTTCTTTTTTGGACCAGCAGCTGAAAAATGTGATATTTTTTTCTGATCCAGAAATTGTCTAAAATTAATGTAGATTGGCCCTTGACCTTGGCATAAATGCATTAATGAATGGACATATTATTACTGTTAGAATGAAGTCCTCTATTTGATCAGAATCCCATCTTCCTTTTCAACTAGAGCTCACCTAACTCTAACTTTGAAATCCTAAAATTGTATTCTGCTGTATTCTGAATGGAAGGGAAAGCTTTTGTAAAAACCTCTTCGGTCTTTGGAATTGAGTGGGACTATTATAAGGCAGTAGTTATGAGGAATCTTCCTTTCCTTACTCTCCTTCCTCCACTAGCAAATGGAACCTTTCCTCAGGTTTCCTTAATGTTTGTGCTGCCTTTAAGAATAAGGCAGATGGTGCAACAGACAGGAATGTTATTGGAGCTCGACTGGTTTATAAATTTCTCATGCTGATCTCCATGAAATCAAAAAGAAAGGTAGTGTACAATTTTTAATGTAATCAGAACTGAAGTGTCATTTATTACTGTGGATAGGGTTTAATTCAGATAACCCACATGAAGCAGACACAGTTTTGATTTTTTTTTAAAAGAGAAGAAAAAACTTCATATTGAGCTCTTCTTTTTATCAATAGCAGATGTCATTCAGGAGAATTGTAGAGCTGAACAACCAGTGCTTTTTTGTAAAAGAAAAAGGTGCCGGAACTCATACATGTCATACAACCCGCCTTACCTACCCTACAAGGTTTCAACCAAAAAAGGTGCCGGAACTCCGTTCTGAGCGTTCTATGAGAAAAAAACCCCTGTGAACAACTATCTCTGAGCAATCTATCATTGCAAGTCTTTGCTCTTTCATTCATTCATTCATTCATTCATTCATTCATTCATTCATTCATTCAAGATTGATGACAGCCTTTTGAGATATGCCAGCCTTGAATAGTAAAGTCATGAACACTAAAATAATTATTTCATTTTAGAGTTATAGTAACCAAACTTTATAATTCTGAATGTGTTTTTCCCTTATCTCCTTATCTTTATCATGAAAAAACTAGGGAAGCCCATGTCTCCAATCCCGTTCCTGCTCTGGTCTTAGATTTCTCTTTTCTGACCATTGCCTTGTTTGTGACTCTTCCTCATGGTCATCAAGATTATTCTCACAACTCATTACATAAGTCATGTTCTAATTAGAAGAGTATATAAGCAACAGAGCAAGTAAATGTTAGAAATTTAGATTGTACAGCTTCTAACACATGGATGTCTTTGAAGGTGCAATATTATGTGCCATACAGCAAAACACAGCATTTTGAGTTTAAAAACTTTAATTGCAGCAGGCATATAATTGTTACCTGTGTGGGTTTAATATCTAATAAATAAATATTCACAAAGAAAAGTTTGAAGATTTAAACTTCCAAAAAGAAAATAACTGGAAATATATAGAAATAGATCCTCAATTTACTAATATAATTGAGCCCAAAATTTCTGTTGCTAAGTGAGACATTTGTTAAGCAAATTTTGTCCCAATTTTGTGACCTTTCTTGTCACATTTATTAAGCTAATAATATGGTTGTTAAATGAATCCAGCTTCCCCCTTGCTTTGCTTGTCAGAAGGTCCCAAAAGATGATCACATGACACTGCAACTGTCATAAATATGAACCAGTTGCCAAGCATCTGAATTTTGATCATGTCACCATGGGGATGCTACAATGGTCATAAGTGTGAACTTTGTAACTTTGAATGGTCAATAAATGAACTATTGTAAGTCAAGGTCTATCTGCACAGCAGATTTCAGTGCAATATTTTCAACATATATTTTTTTTTCATTTTCCAAAGTAGCTTTTCTACTCATGGATGCACAACTATGGCCCTTCAAATTTTACTAAACTGCATTTTCCAACAGACTTCACTATTGACTGTGCTGGGGCTGTTGGGAATTGTGGTAACTAAACCATGTGTGATACAGATGGGAGTAATGGATATAACCAATATAACCACCCATATAAGAAAATGCTGTGAGCTATAGTTATCTGCTTTGTAAGTCTGTGTTAAAGCAATGGTGTAGGATACACATCTGTGAATTAATAAAGCATTTACAAATATATATTCAATAGATTATATAAAAACAACCACCTTTCAAATTTATTAATTGGCTTTAATAGTCTAAATTCTCAGTTTTTAAATTGTACTTTTAACACTAAATAGCTTTATGTGGAAGCTTTCCAGGAAAAAAATATTGCTAAATTCAACGTTTTAGCTAACATTTTTTTATAATGCATGAATAGGAATGCCCAACATTATAATAGTGTGGGTGTTATAATTTTGAATGGTTTTCAAGGGATGACAACATTTTAATTAATATTGTTTTAGCCTAACAAATTTTATAACTTGCTTAGTTATGATATATTTATAGTACAGAGTGTCAGACTTCACACCAGACATGGCAAGAAATCTCAGCTCTCCAGAAACACAACCCCAGTTTCATTTACTAGCTAACAACAGAGGCTCCAATAAACTCAACTCAGATAAGTAAATAGTTTTATTCAGGAATTAAGTCCTCTCTTTATGTGTCAGTCCCAGGACTTAAATTCTGGGCCTTTACCTTTTAGACTTGAACATCAAAAACACCTAATTTTCATTTACATAAAGTTTTTGTCTGACTGAAATAGGTCGTATACATGATCTTTCCATTATAGTTCATGACTGACTAGCCCTTTCAATGAATCAAATATATTAGTCTGCTCCTCCTGCATTAGAGTTCAAAATGAATTCCACCTTGAATTGTCACTAAGATGGAGGCAGAAGAGATACACAAGGTATGTGGGTGTGTGGGTGTGTGTGCAAGAGAAAGAGAGAGAGAGAGAGAAGAAATAATGAAATAGTAGAAAACCAGATGCTTCTTTAGAGTGATCAGAAATGAAATGAAAGGCTACAGATCAGATATGTGCAAGTACAGAAAATGATCCACTACTTTTGACATCCAACTTTTTAGATATCCTTCAGTAAGATGACAATAAGCAATATTTTTAGATCATAACACCAAGAGAAGAAATCTAGTGGAAAATCAGATGTAATCTCCAACATCAATGAATTGGCCTGCTTGGCAAAGGCCATCAATACAGTGTTTGAAAGAGGCTTTCACACATCCAGTTAAAAAGCCAAGTAGCTTTCATTTTCTGAAGAAATCTAAAACAAAACGTTTGGAATGGGGATGCTCAGGAAGTATAAGGCAGCATTATAAATGGTTGCAGGTGTTCTGATATAGAATCATGAACTGAAATCTAAGTTGATAAAAATGCCTTCTCAAGCATTCAAAAATCTAAAAAATGAGAGAAGCAGGTAGAGATTTATAAATAAATTTAAATCAATAAATAACAGTCCCCATTGTTGCAGAATTTAGAATCCAATAATCATGGCCTACATATATGGAAGTACCTTGCAATTTAACAAAAGAAGTAGAAGTAATAGTAAATAAAGGATAAATAAATAAAGGAGCAGATCTTTTTGTAAGTCCCCATTTACAGTATAAACTCTATTCCATTGACCGACTTTGTCTTTGAAGTTGGGCAATGATAATTTAAGCTCAAATTTTGTGACTTTTGTGAGAATCTAAGTTCAATGGAAGATACTAATAATATACAAATATAGAATTAATATCTGTAGTATACAGATACAGAATTAAACTGGGAGGACTGGACTCAGGGCTTACTCCCCTTCAAACACATTGCCATAATCTTCATATTTAGTAGACAAAGTGTGAGTCTTCACAGACTATGACTTTTGTGTGTATGTTGGGAATCAAAGATTATCATAATGATCCATAACAGTGAGTAGAAGCTTTGATGCCCTGGTCTTCAATATAAGATTTGGCCATTAACAGCTTCAGTTCTAATAAGATGTTGGATTAATTGAGTGGGCAAAGAATATTTGAACAATGAAAAAATCAGTGTAACTGTATGTGCTGCCAAACTTTGCTATTTTTATTTTATTTTTTAAAAAAGTTAAAGTACAAAACTTCAAAAAAGCTTTTAGAGAAATAAAAAAAAAAAACATAAGACTTTTTTTTAAAAAAAGTGCATTAAAAAAAGCCATAGCACATATACACATAAGATCCCCTTTAATTGAATATTGATTAATATATTACAGCAACATTAATTTCCTATCCCTTGTGAAATAGTCCCCTCAAATTTTTAAATACTAATTCTATTTGCAGGTTATTAATCTATCATCTGTATTATATATTAATGACAAATAGTTAAAAGGAATAATAATAATAATAATAATAATAATAATAATAATAATAATAATAATAATAATAATAATAATGGACGCGGTGGCTCAGTGGGTTACGACGCTGAGCTTGTCGATCAGAAGGTCGGCAGTTTGGCGGGTCGAATCCCGAGTGCCGCGTAACAGAGTGAGCGCCTGTTACTCGTCCCAGCTTCTGCCAACCTAGCAGTTCGAAAGCACGTAAAAATGCAAGTAGAAAAATAGGGACCACTCCGGTGGGAAGGTAACAGCGTTCCGTGCGCCTTTGGCGTCTAGTCATGCCGGCCACATGACCACGGAGACGTTCTTGGACAAGCGCTGGCTCTTCGGCTTTGAAACGGAGATGAGCACCGTCCCCTAGAGTCGAAAACGACTAGCACGCATGTGCGGGGGAACCTTTACCTTTACCTAATAATAATAATAATAATAATAATAATAATAATAATAATAATAATAATAATAATAATAATGATGATGATGATGATGATGTTTCAAAACCCTCTGATAACAAACTGATATTTCAATCAATTCATAGAAAATTTACCACTAATTCTTAACTATTCCAAATCATCCCAAGAATTAATACTGATTTGTCTTAATCAAATATCTACATTTGCTTCTTAACACCATTTTTAAGTGATTTTTCAATATATTTCCAATCTCATGTAAGTGTGTTGGTAACAGAAACAGCTAGCACTGATACATAGCCACACATTGCTCTATATGTAATAAAACCAGCCTGAAAGGTCCCCATACATCACTAAGATTTGGCCATGGAGATCTGTCCAGCTAGGTTTTGTACTTACCATAGTCCTGACCAGGAGAGCTAGTGTAGCAATTGCTTATCAAGAGATCTTAGCTAATGAAAGAAGCACTGTCCTGCAGGGGAACAAATGTGGTCCTTGATCACAAGGCTGGGGCAAAGGGACAACTAGGAGTGCTGTTCTTGTACTGTTCTCCCAACTGCCTGCCAACATCGTTCACTAAGCTGCTTGCAGGAAATGGTGGTGATTTTCCAGACTGCTAGTATTGGGTGATTCCAACTTCCCTCCCTGGGATTAGACATGTCTTGGGAGCTCATTTCCATCATGACAACTGGAAGCTTTTCTCAGTTTATCATTGACTCGATTCATGTGGTTGGGTGTTCAGCTGCTAAATATGGGATCACAATAGGTATGGATGTTTCCAATTTTGATAGAATAGGTTACCTTGTTGATACAAGTTAACTGATCAATCTGGTCATGGCTTAGTCCTGATACTGTAAAAATAGTTTTAGTCATTGTTTAATATCAGGCTTGGAGAGTGGACTCTCTTCCAACAGTTTTTTAGGTTTTCACATTTTATTAAGTTTATTAAGGATATAAAATACAAAAGAAAACAAAAATTGAAAATGAGGAAATGAGAAGTAAAATGGGGGGAGGGAGAAAATCATTGACTTCCAACTCTTTTTAGCACAATAGAATAAGTTAATGACATTAAAGCCTCTAAAAAGGTAAAGGTAAAGGTTCCCCCACATGTGTGTGCTAGTCATTTCCAACTCTAGGGGCCAGTGCTCATCTCCATTTCAAAGCCGAAGAGCCAGCGTTTGTCTGAGGACGTCTCCGTGGTCATGTGGCCGGCATAACTAGACACCAAAGGCGCACGGAACACTGTTACCTTCCCACCGTAGTGGTCCCTATTTTTCTACTTGCATTTTTTATGTGCTTTTGAACTGCTAGGTTGGCAGAAGCTGGGACAAGTAACAGGCACTCACTCTGCAACGTGGCACTCAGGATTCGACCTGCCAAACTGCCGATCTTCTGATCGACAAGCTCAGCGTCCTAACCCACTGAGCACTTTACATGCTAATGTGTACTAGCATGTAAAGTATTTGATTTATTTAATTTAATCAAGACTAAATTAAGGGCTAAAGCAAATTAAAAGGAAAGAGAGGCAAAGTATAATTAGTTAAGAGCTCTTGCATCATTTATAATATAACCCTAAACAGATTTAGTTAAGTCCTTTGGAATATGATTCTCATTATTGTACTGTGGTGAAATGTTTCAATTTCTAATGTGTGGTGATTTTACTATAGTTTTGCTATTATTATTATTATTATTATTATTATTATTATTATTAGTAGTAGTAGTAGTAGTAGTAGTAGTAGTAGTAGTAGTAGTAGTATAGAAGGATAATTACTTTCTTGTTCACATATGAATATGAATTAATATGAATATGAATTAAATCATTTCTTACTAGGATAAGAATTGAACAAACTCTTTCCTTTGCCAACATAAAAACTTTGCATAAGAAAAATAATCATCACTATGTGGATGTCAAATCATGTAGTCACATGGGATAGACAGTGATTGAAATCCCTTCATATTGCAAATACGAATATTATGCACACACACATACATACACACACACAGACACACACACAAAAACACACATACAATATTATGTCAGTTTGAAGTTTTACATATTGACATAATATGAAACTACTGCTGGATAGCAGATAGTTTTTTAGAACAGATGTGTGGGAAGATGAACACTAAAATTAGCAGTATGACTTTCTAAAGTTAGCAATGTAACTTTCACAAGAAAGTATACTTCAGGCTATTGTTTGCATGAAAGAAAAACAAAGCCAAATTTTATTTTAAAAGCTTATTTTTGCTAAGAATCCGTAATATACTAGCACACATCATGGAGAAAAAAATAGGGTTTATCCACACTGACCACTTGCCCTATCAGCAGAACAGGGCAGCAATCATTTCTGGAAGCGGAAATAGACAATATTGCACTCTATAAATTTCCTATTCCCTATCAAAGCAATCTGAGTGCATTTTTCTGTTCTACTTCTAAAATACTTCTGCCCATTTCATGGTGTCCTGAGTCAACTGTGACTCTGTATAAATTTCTTTCTAGTTCCTTGGCTACTTAGCAGGAAAAAAAAGAATATCTCTTCAACTAAATCTGTGTTTACTGCACTCTATTACTTTTTGAGGCTGCCATTTTACCAGGGATGCTATAATAGCACAATAGCTGTCCTACATGTCTTACAAATAAAGATTGTGGATTAAAAATCTAGTAGAAACATGTTTTAATTAACTGTTTTCTTTTCATGAGCTTTCTATTTTTCACAAAGCTTTTTGTTTTCTAAATATGCAAATAGGCACTGCTTTATTATTTTCCCAGTCAGCTGAGATTAAAACTTCCTGTGACCACCATGGAAACCTGACCTTCTGCTGTTAGTGGGACCCTGTTTACAAAGAGAATGGGTCAGTGCTGGATCTAGCCTGGCAAAATCTTTCCAGAGGAAAGAGAAACTGATGAAATTATCCACATGATTCCAGACAGCTCTGCTCTTTGTGATAGATCACAGAAAATATCACTTCGTGGTTGGTTATGAGTTGAGTAGTTGGTAGCTAGAATTCCATCAAGTTCACATTCATAATGCAGCCTTTAATGGACATTAAGCTCAACTAAGTCTCTTTTCTTAATCACTTTTTGGGTTATTATTATTTTTATTGCATTGGAGAGATTGTGTTCGGTACCAGCCTGCTACTGGCCCTGCAGATAAGGCAGGGACAACCCCTTTTACAAGAAGGCAAGAGGCTGGAACTAAGCCTGCCAAATTTATTAACATAAAAACATAAAGAGAGCAAAGAGAGCAAACACGAACCATGAAACAGGAACTATTCAAACGGTTGCCTTCAGCAAACCAGCCCTCCCACGCATTCCCCTTTTATACAGTTCAGGGCGTGGCTTCTCTCTGCCTCCTTCCGAGGTGCCCCATTGCCTTCCTCTGTTTACTCCTGATTGACTGCCTCCTGCATCGAGCGTCCTTGAACAGGGACAGCTGTGGGTCATCTTCATCCACGCTGTCAGGCTCACACAGCTGGGTCTGCGTCGTGAGGGCTCTCATCAGCAAGCTCTCCAACACCCCCCTCCTCCTCCTCTGTATCGTCCGACCCAACTGCCGAACCCACAGGCTGACCCTGAATCACAACAGATTGAGACCCTTTAGATTGGTAGATTTTACTGTATTCATTGGGTGAATTCATTTCTTGTCACTCAATCTAGGTAACCAGACAGGAAACAGGAGTACAGTAGATGGACTAATTTTACTTTATGGTAAGGCTACATTAACAGAATCTTGAAAAAACTGAAAACACAAGATTTCTGCTGCCATTTTTAACTACTTGATCCATTAGGGGTAGTCCTTCCTAAGCTTCTTTCTCTGACCATTAAGCCCCTGAGAGGTCCTGTCTCTCTTGTCCAATTAGTTCCTAGGCAGCATCTCTTCTCTTTCCATTCATGCATTCCATTACATTTGTTCTTAAAGGAAAATGGTATAAATATGATTTTACATCTTTTGGAATTTTTTTTATGTAGCAAAAGAGTTCTTGGGAAGTTAACAATGAATCCAGATGGATTTGGAATTACAGTTTTGAATTAATTAGAAAAAAAGTTTCCCATAGGAAATTGTGATTGTTTGAGTATTTCTAGGAAGAAATATGATAAGGGGACCTTGAAGGTTGGACGCTAGAGGAAGGAACTAGGAAAGGATGGAGCATACATCTACAACAGAAGGTTTTTTTTTAATATTCATATTCCAAATTTCTTGAAAGATGGACAGAGCATGTTACAATGAATTTACAGAAGAAGAAGAAGTTGCAATACATCATTTTCAATTATTTTGAAAGGAGACTTAAATGTGATAAGTAATGAGAAGGATACGGAATAAGATATTGACACACAGTTGGTACTGATGGATAAATTATTCCTTAAAGGAGATGTACAACCACTGAGCCAGGAAACTAATTTGGATAACTTTTCTTACTGATATACAAAAGAGCTCTGTTAAAATATTGAAGAAATTTATGAGAAGTGATAAACGAAAGGATAACTTTTACTTATTGGATATAAGAATAAATTTAATAAAGTTTTGGAATATTTTTCAGATGAACAGAAAACTTATTCTGAGACTTTTTGAAAGGGTTATAAAATAAGATTCTTTAAAACATCAGGCAAAAAGAGGTTGGCTTATTTGATCAGGGCTAAAAGAAAAAAAATACATTTGGTTGCCCAATTTTAGAATTTTGCTGGCAAAGAAATTTGACAAAACATTTGGATTTATTTATTTTTTTTTGCTTTATGTTTAAGAGATGAGATATGGGATGAAGAGAGATTATGGTGTATTTAGAGATAATGAAAAACAGTCAAAATAGTCTTTACTTATTGAGATGAAGGTAGAAGGTTTTGTTTTTTCTCTCTCACTTTTTCGTTTCTGGATTTAAAAGAGACAGAATTTTCCCTCAAATTGAAAACGGCTAAAGAATAACTTGGTGAAGAGAGTAAGGTGAGGTTTATTAAATCCTTTAAAAAAAGAATAGGAGGGTGAGGACTTAATGTAGAAAGAGTCAAAGTGTACACAATTAACACAAGAAATGAAAAGTTAAGAAATGTACTAAGTAATATACTTTTATGCCCTTTATGGCATGGATCCTGGCTACCTGAGAAACTGTCTTGGCCAACCTCCCTCACACTTGCAGAAGGGGCTTGATGTGGATCCCATCAGTCAAAGAGTCTTATCTGCTGCAGATCCCACCTCTGGAACACTATACTGCCTGAAATGAGATGTCCCCACCCCCACCTTTTTGGCCTTCCATAAAAGACTTAAAGCCTGGCTCTGCTGACTGGCCTGAAGCTAGAAAAATCATCCTGGAGGTGTTTTCTAGATAAAAAATATCCTTTCTCCATCTCTGTTGTACGCTCCCCTCACTATTTTATCCATTACTCATTAGTTTTTTTTTGTATTTATTGTCTTACTGTTTCACACTTTTATAATATCATTTTATTAGATATAAGCTGCCCAGAGTCACGTGATAGTGAGATGTTATCTTATTAATAAGATAAAAACCTTGTTTAGTTGTCAGGAAAAATATAAGAAACTGTGATAATATCTTAACACTGTGCTAAAGATTAATAATACTGCTGCATAAAGAAAACAAAAGAATATAAGGCTGACTTCTTTGATTAGGGATAAGGTGGTAAGGACTTTTATAAAACATCAGAGACCTTTATGGACTTTTTTTTGAAAATTGATTGAAATGAGTTGATTTCTGAATTTGCCAACTTGTCAAGATTGAAAATCACCACCTTTTCTTTTTTTTCTATTCTATACTTTTTTCTGCCTTTTCTTGTTTTCTTAATGTCATTTTCTGTATTTTGTTCATGTTTATTTTTTATGTAAAATCTCTAATAAAATATTTTTTATATTTTAAAAATAAGTCTTTCAAATTAATCTATTAAATATCCTGAATGCTACAAGTTGCATTTTCACTCTGCAAATACTATTTTTATCTGTTGTTGTGATTAAAATTGTATTATTCTGTGCTTTGCTATGGATATTTTGTTTTAGAGAGGATTAACTTATCATTAACCTCTGTTCCATTTTATGTGTTTTAATTTCCATATTGTTTAGAGAGGTTTAACTATGTTTTTTAAAAAAATCAAATGTGAGAATTTGATAGTAAAAGGTAAACTACATATTTTATCTTGAGTTCCTTGAAATAAATATAGAATAGACTTATTATACACACAACCATGTGAAATCCCAGATGACAGGTTTTTTTAGGTGGAATTGGCTTTAATACAGAACTAGTTCCTCCCAAAAACTAGGATCCCATAATGTATTGGCCTACTGTGTGTATCAGACCAAGCTGTTTGACCTTTTATAATTGACAGGTGGAAATTTTGTCAATTCACATACAATAATGCACTTAAAAAGTTTTATTCAAATTTAGTTCTTAAGACTGCGGAGCACTATTTCAATTAGTCTTTTCCAGTGGTGGGATTAAGCTGATTCGCACTATTTCGGCAGAAGAAAAAGCTAATTTTTTCTTGTCCAGGCCCATAATGGACTTTGGGTAGCACCATCCACACAGAGAACCGGTTGTTCACATATTTGAATCCCATCACTGGTCTTTTCCATATAGCACTTTTTAGGTATGATAGACCAATACCTTCATCAGTATGGCTTTTGCTCATGCTGATTGGTGGTCATGGGATTTGTAGTCAGGTATACCTGGAATACCCCATGAAATGCTTTCCTTTCTTTTTTAAAAAAAGACTGAAGGATGCTTAGATTCTAAGGCCAAAATCCTGTTTATTTTCATTTCTCTTGGAAACTAACTTAATTGAGTATAATGAACATACATTTCTGTCTTCAGAAGACTAATTCGACCAGATGCTAAGAACCAGATCCTCATCTAACATTAAAATGGACGTCACGTCATGTGTTTCAATGAAATAAAGCCAATTTACAGCAACTGTGGCCTGCAGACTGAATATAAATGATCAAACATCTATAAAAGAGCTTTAGGAATGCAACCTTGCTTAAAATATATTTTTCCAAAATGTAAAAGTTAAATATAGAAATCATAAAATGTCATAGGTCATCTCAACCTTCCCACTCATCAACAAAAGCTGAGTGATTTTTCTTAAGTTCTTGGATAACCATCTGGAAAATGTCAGCTGGTGAAACTTTTGTTCTTGCTAGAAGGAACAGGGAGATTTTTCATCAATCCTTCCAAGAATATGCACTTCAGAATGATGCCTGAAGAATGACATGAGTAATTAATGCACCAGAAATAATGTTATGAGAAAGTTGAAGAATTTAGAAAAGTAAATGAAATTCATGCCAAGAACAGTGATACATTGTAAGATGTCTTTTTTTCCTCTATATTTATATTTATGTGTGCATTAAAATATGTCCGTGTGTAATGGTATATACCTGATAATGTGTCTGAGTCAATGGAAGACAAGAAATTGCACTGAACTTTTCATTTTCTGTGCCATCTGATTTGGACACTCAGTTTCAGAACAATATAATTTTATGGAGCACAGACTTTGATTTTATAGAAAGAAAAAAACATTTTACAAATACTTGTGTTTTTTTTAAGATTTAGTAGAAACAAGAATATTGTCTTTAACAAACTACAAATTAGAAAGCAGAAATTTTCATTTTTTAAAATGCTTGTCTCTGTCTCTGCACAATCCATACTAAGTAGCTTTTCCACCCAACTCTCACAGACTCTGGGCAATAAGTAAATTAAGATGACAAAAACAATAATAAATTAATAATAACAATAACAACAATAAATTAAGATGGCCAAAACCAGGGGTAAATGGCAAACCCAACCACATTAACATGTCTTTCAAATGGACACACACACACACACACACACACGGGGGGGCCTTAAGAGGTCCTCAAGGTTTTTTTTAAGAATAGCAGGATTAATCATAATAATTGATAATAATATCCCCAGAGAGATATTATTCCAGAGGATATACACAATAACAGAAAAGAGACACCTTATAGGCCCCATCAGATAGTTTTACCTAATAGATGGGACCTGCAGCATGCCCACCCCATAGGATCTATAGGATCTTACAGAATAGATGGAAATTGTCAGCCTTTTAAGGATGTCTAGATAAGTAGCACATCCAGGAATAATAATAATAATAATAATAATAATAATAATAATAATAATAATAATAATAATAATAAAGAAGTTGGGAAGGGACCTTGGAGGTCATCTAGTCCAACCCCCTGCTCAGGCAGGAAACCCTATAGTCCCACTTTTTTTTTTGGACTGCACATGGCAGAGGACTGGGAGCCGCAGGAGATGGCTGAAAGAGCCGCATGTGGCTCCGGAGCCACGGGTTGCAGACCTTTGCCCTATACCATTTCAGACAAATGGCTGTAGTAGCCCCATCTTTGTTGTAAAGTTTACACAAAAATAAAATGGCAAGTCTAAAAGTATATCTCTCACCATTTGGATTTTCAGTCCAAGAAACAGTTAGGTCCCTTCTGAGATGTTTGCAACACCCCCATTCTTTCTATGGGCTCATCTGCTTCTTACCTGGCCATTGCCTAGGTCTGCAGCTCTTCCTCCTGTCTTCCAAGGCCCTTCCCATGTGCCATTACATAAACATTGAGGGAAAGCTTCCCTCAGATAGCCAGGCTAATGCCATGAAGGGTTTTAGAGATGATATTAACACCTCATATTAACAAGTCATACCTACAAGCTCACCAACTGCAGCTTTTTCAGCAGAAGTATACTGCAACATTGATGTATCCAGGGATCTCCATAATATGCTGTATCCTCTGAAGAATCATTAAGTCCAGCCCTATGTACATCATGTTCCAATAACTCCCACACAAGATGATTAAGGAATGAATTATTATAAAAAAAGCATTTTTCATCCAAACAAGGGTGCAATCACTTACTAAGTGGTTTTAGTGTATTTGCTTGCTTCTTTTGCCATGGAATCAATCTTGATTCTTGGCCTCAAAGTCCATGCAACTTTCTAAATGGTTTTCCATTGCCTTCTTCCTAGAGCTATGAGAGATGACTCATTCACCCAATTGGCTTTTGTGCCTAAGGTAGAACTAGAACTGTATTGAATTTCTACTACCCCATTTCCATAGTCCATCTCCATAACTTCAAAGTACAAGAACCATATATCCTTATACAATCTATTAGTATTACCTCTATCTTTAAGGCTTTAATTTCAGTTCAATTAGAACTTCCCCTCTTCAATTATATTTGCTCATTCCACCAGATCTGGCAATGAAAGCACACTGTGGGTCTCATCTATTAGGGAATCTGCTATGGTGGCCATATTACCATATCTTCTTTTCCTGGAAGCAACGTTAACTCCATTCCTTTCAACATTCTGCAAGAGACTCCAGACCTGGCTATTCCATCAGATCTGTTGAGGACTTGCAATGGATCCCTTACTGTGGCTAACATAATGCTCTCTTATTGTGTGCTTTTTAAATAGTTTTTAATTATGTATGTTTTTACATATTTATTAGTTTTCTTCTACATCACCTAGAGTCACAGTCTTGTGAGTTGGGCAACCACATAAATATGATAAATGAATACATTCAATATCTACCATTCACCATATTAAAGTATATTTTCTTTGATTTCATCTAAATTTTTATGAACTCCCTACCACTCAGACCCAACCTTTAATATTTTTATATATAAAATGTGCTATTAGCTAAATTGTTGGCTATCCAAAACTCTATTTTCAGTATTAAGTTTTTCAGATTTTGATATAGATAAGTAGTGTTCACAATGTTGACTTGCCAGCACTGTAGAGCAGATGACTCTATTTCATTGTGACAATTTGTATGACTAGTTCTCCACCCAGTGGTTTAGAATGCCATAGTCAAATATCCTAACAAATATTCTATATTCCATTCAGGATAGGAAGAAAATTTAATCTTAAATTAATAATATGTCATAAAAAAGAATAAAATAATGAAATATATTTTTTTAAAAATAATAATTAAATGCTACTATTCTTTTCACAGTATTGCAGAACTGAAAGATTCTGGCAGAGGAGATTAAATTCTTCTCTGCATCTGTTCCTCACCATCCAAATTCATTTATTTTTTCATACAGTATATAACTAACTTTCTACATCTAGGGGATATACTAACATTAAAGCATCACTTGTGAATACAAAAAATTGACAGATTGTTCTGCAATGAAAAAACATGGCTAGGGAAGAAATAAATTCTCACAGCTTTTTCAAGCTGTAAACTTGTGCAGTATTATGAGAATAAACCACACTAAGCTTTATAGCCAAAGAATGTATAGCCACATTGCTCCACAGCACACCTGACTTAATTAAATACATGATGATTGAAAGACCCAGGATTATGGATTTCAAAAATCTGTGCCTAACCACAGACTTCCAATATGATGGACCAATTTAGCAACAAATTAAAGGCAAACCTATGGGATCATCTGGACTTATAGTGGAGGTCTGGAAGGTCTGGAAGTCATAGTCCTTCCATATATACAATCCAAAATATGGATCAGATATGTAGATGACACCTTTACCATAAAAAAGGACAAATTAGAGAACCCACAAAAAACCATCAACATCTTTAAAGGAATTTAGTTTACTAGTGTAATGCTACCCGTGAAAGGGCTACTAGAGTCTGGGTACCTCTTTGCTTTCCCCAGGAAATTAGATTCCTCCCCCTATCAGTCACTGACCTGAAAAATCAAGATCTCTCATTCTGTCCCTCATCCTGGCCATCAACCTCATCTGGTTGCTCACCCAGGCACCTCCACTTGCTCATCTCAGTTTCTCTGCACTATCCTACACATATCTGGTGCACTCTCTAGCCACTGGCTTGCTCAGTTGCCTGGATAAGCTCACCTTTGTTGTTTGCTAGTGCATCTGGTGCTTCTTCTGGTCACCAGTTTGCCTATTCACCTACCAGTTTCTCTCTCTCTCTCACTCTGTCTCCCCTAGTGCCTTCTGTACAGTCCCACCAAGCAGGACCCAGGTTGTGGGGTAGTAGCAGGGTGGGCCGATAAGCCTTTCTTCCCCTCTCTCCTGTCTCTTCCTTCCCACCTCTGTACTGTATTCTCCCACCTCTCTCTCTCTCCTCACCTCTTCCTCTGTCTCCTTCTCTGCTGGTCTCTTCTGACTCTTTTTTCTTCATGCTGTTTCTCCACTTTCTTCACTCTTTCTTACTCTCCGTCTCCCTTCCTTATCCTCCTCTCTCCTCCTTTGTTCTTTCCCCATTTTCTACCAAACCTTCTCCTTTTATCCTCCTCTGTTCCATGCTGTCTCTTCCCCCTAAATTTCCCTCTACCTGATGGTCATCCTGGGATGTCCCACACAGCCACTGGCCACATGCCATCCCTCAGGTTCCCACATCTGGTCAACATCCAAGTGCTTCTCCCCCTGGGACACCTGCAGCCATTTGCTGCCAAGCTGATCAGTGTTGATCAGCTGTGAGCTGCTGCCACCACCATTGTCCAGGCTCAGATGGAGCTCTGCAAATGCTGCCAGTCCAGCCCACCCTGCTACACCCCCCATGACACTAGAGAAGAAGAAAACACTACCTTTCATCATCATCATAAAACACAATGGCTAATTAGAAACACAAGTGTACCACCAACACAAGAAAAGCTGTGTAATAACAATGAGCACAAACTCATTGCAGCAACCTTGAACAGCAGAAAAAGGAAACAGAGCATCTATGCAACATCTTTCAACAAAATGGATATCCACCCAACTTTTTCAAACCACTCAACCCAACCAATATAAGCCATAAAAAGAATAACACTGCCGCGCATCAAGAACATCTCAGAAACCACCAACAGACTCTTATAGCCACATGGAATCAGGGTAGCATACAAGCCAAGTAAAGCCCTTCCAAACATCCTAAGTAAAGTAAAAGATTCTGCAGCTCCAAAAGAAAAGAAAAAAACATGTCATCTACAACATACAGTGTAATGACTGCAACAGCCACTACATAGGACAAATAGGCAGAAGACTAGTGGAACACATCCATAACACCAACCAGCAGTCTGAAGCTAGAATGAAAAGTCTTTAATTTCACAACATGTGGACAGACTCAACCACAGTTTCAGTTGGGACACTATGACCATTGTAGAACAAGCCAAGTCCAAAAATGCTAGGAAATTTCTAGTCGTTTGGCATTCTGATAAATTAGCCATCAGTAGACAGACACATAGACATAAACAATATTTATATACTATCCAAAAGAGGCAATCAACCAACCAAGAAAGGAACAAAATGAAAAAAATAGACATAGAAAATAATTTCTATGATTTAATGAAAATAATCTTTAGATTTGTATTTTACCACTTGAAATACATGAAATAAATGTGGAAGAAAAATAAATCTGTGTGTTATTTTACAGTCAGTATGTTAGCTGAGTACATGAATTACATATAAGCAGATGAGATATTGTTACTGAGAATCTAAACGATTTGCCATCATTATTAGATAACTTGATCTGAAAATCAATGTATCAAAGGCAGTTATATTTGAGAAGGAAAATCGACTGAACTGCTGCAAATTATATAAAAAAGAGGAAAGAAAAAAGAGCAAGTACAGAACTGGGTTCTGAGCATACCATGTATAAGACAATAATACAGAAAAACAAATGGATCTTTGACCAATCCAAGGTACATTCAAGGTATAAATGACAAGGGTAAAATTACCACACACAATAGCCATTTTTAGAAATATATACAGTTGGGAAAGGTAGAAGGAAAGAGAAGAGGATGCTTAGGAGGCAGCTAGATGGACTCAGTTACAATTGTGAAAGGTGCACCTGTTGGACAACCTTAAGGACCAGTGAGATGTGGGTAGATTTTCTGGAGAAAATCTAGCTATGCTGACACTAATTTAGTGACACATAGTCAGTCAACTGATTTTTAAACTCTAGCATATTTTGAATTTTATACCTTTGCAGTAACCATTTGATACAAATAGAGAGAATGTTTGTCTTAACACACACTCTTTATCTAAGGGGAGAATAGGTAGATACATATCAAGAACAATCTCTGAATATTTAAATATCTTTAGTTACTGAAATGTGTGTTTATTAAAATTACTGATATCATTAAACCATCACTAGGCATTATATTACTTACAACTCCCATATTCTGTAAAATATAAAAGAATATTATAAATATTAAGAAATATTTTTGAATCTTGGCATACACCAGAAAATCCAGGCATATACCATGCTCTAGTGCTCCATCTCCTGGATTTCCTCAAAAGCAAAAGTGGCATATGAGAGATCTGTTTCCTATTACTTACCTAAGCTATAGTTAGTAAAATCTCTTTAGTGGAATCTCCTTGGTAGAATCTGTCTTCGAATCACAAAACCTAATGATCATCAGCTGCCCACTAGTGCCTCAACAGTGGGGTAGCTCATGTAGAGAGAACAAATGAGAATTAAATTGCAACACAAGTTGTGAAAAGGATTGTTAGGAAAAAGAAGAATGTTGTAAGGGGCCTCAAAAAGAACAAAAGACAATCTATACATCAGCGTCTGGACACATGGAAGCAAGGATAATTTCCATGCATAGAAAAAACATGGAATACAAAAGGAATGAAGTTGCTGGAAACTAGTTTTGCTTTTTATTATTATTATCCTCTCAGAGCTTTAATTTCTCTGTCTTAGTATTCCTTAAAAGTTTTGTTTGCCTTCAAAGTAAAGATAAAAATGAAACCAGAAACTTTTCTTCTAGGCTTAATGAAAAAAGACTTGGGGGAAAAATGGAACTCTGATCTTATATATGTTGATGGCAGCAGCACTACTGCATGCACAAAAATGGGAGGAATGGACGAATGGCTACAGAAGTTGATGGAGTTGGCAGAGATGTCTAAATTGACTGTTTTGATTAAAGAAAAGAATATAAGTACTTTCGTTTCAAAATGGAGACCCTGTCAGGACCCACCTCAATCCACATCTTAGGAAATAAGAACTCTTGGATGCAGTTTAGTCCAAAAGGAAAATGTTTACTAGGAAGGAATCAATTGTGGGAATACAAGACGGAATCTGAGAAAAGTTACATTTCAATCCTATATAAACCATTCCCATTCCAGTCCCTCCCCTCATCCATTTGGTCAGGCTGTCGTCAGTTGCTAGGTGTCAGGTCCTTCCATGGGAAAGGGAACTCTCCTTGGTTTTATGGTTATTGCTTCCCTTTTCAGTTGTAAATGAAGATACAAACCAGATCTGTCTGTCCCACTCCCTTCCCCCGTTAAAACATCCCCTGTTGTTTGAAAATTGCTTTAGTAACCATCCTCTCCCCCCCCCTCGGAGAGATGGCAGAATCCCCAGTAATAGCACGTTGTTCTACCTATACAATTATGAAATGTGATATAAATGGATTCTGACATTCGGCTCTCCTTTCAGAAAAAAGATGAGTCCATCTGTGGGGAAAGAAAACATATAAATGTTAGCCTGGTTTGTTTGGATATTATGTATGAAACCTCTTAAGCAACTTAGGTGCTTTAACATGGAGTTTGTTAACCCACTCGTTTTCTGAGGAGGGGAGGTGTTTCCATGCCACTAAATATTGTATCATTCCATGGTGTTTTCTGGAATCTAAGATTTCTTTCACTTCAAAATGTTGTTCTCCTTCCACCATGATGGGGGGTGGTGGTGGTGGGATTTTTTCTCGTAGTGGAGATTGTTGTTCTCTCTTTAATAGACTGCAGTGGAAGGTTGGGTGTATTCGTCTAAGATTTTTGGGTAGTTCTAATTCAACTGTTACTGGGTTTATGATTCTTTTAATTGGAAAGGGTCCAATATATTTTGGTCCTAGTTTTTTTACAGGGTTGGAGTGATTTCAGGTATTTTGTGGATAAATATACCATCTCTCCTACCCTAAATGGTGTGGGATCGGTTCTTTTTTTGTCTGCCTGTGTCTTGTATGCTTTTCTGGCATCTTCCAACGCTTTCCTAACGATTGGCCATGTATTTTGTAATTGAGCAATCCATTCCTTCAGATCAGGGATAACCGGTTCTTTTGGGGTTAGTTCTGTTATTGGGTTGAAACTCTGGCCTGTAGCTACTTGAAAAGGAGTGTAACCTGTGCTTGAGTGGACTGCATTATTATATGCTATTTCTGCAAAAGGCAGTAGGTCCGTCCAGTCGGACTGCTGAAAATTAATATAGCATCTCAGATATTGTTCAAGTATATTATTAAGTCTTTCAGAAGCTCCGTCTGTCTGAGAATGGTGACTAGATGACAGTCCTTGGGTGGTTCCTAAGAGGGATAAAAATTCTTTCCAAAATGCCGACGTAAATTGCACCCCTCTGTCAGATATGATGCGTTGTGGTACCCCGTGCAATCTGTAAATATGCTGTACAAAAAGTTTTGCTAATGCTTTTGCAGTCAGGATTTTTTGGCAAGGTATGAAGTGTACTTGCTTAGAGAACAGATCTGTGACAGTCCAGACTACGGTGTTTCCATTACTTTCTGGCAGTTCTACGATAAAATCCATGGCTATTTCTTTCCATGGGGCTGAGGGGTTTGCCACCGGTTGTAACAGACCTGGCGGTTTCCCTTGCAGTCTTTTGGCCATCACGCAAATTTGACAGCTACCCACATAGCTTTCTATGTCCTTTTTCATAGATGGCCACCAAAATTGCCTTTTAGTTAAGTGTAAGGTTTTTACAAAGCCAAAGTGTCCTGCTGATTTTGTATCATGGCACAGTTGCATGAAATTGATTCTCTGTGTGGCAGGTATATATAGCTTCTCCCCCACCCACGGCAGTCCATCTTTAATTGTGCACACATGTTTATTTTTCTGGAACCATTGTTGTTCCGGTACAAGTGGTTTAAAGTCAGTAACTCTTGTGCTGTTATATTGGGGCATGCGGGATAATGCATCTGCAAGGAAGTTCTTTCCCCCCGGTAAGTGTTTGAGAGTGAAATTGAATTGGTGAAAATGTTGGGACCAGCGGGCTTGCTTAGGAGTGAGCTTCCTGGGCGTTTTTAGTGCTTCCAAATTTTTGTGGTCTGTCCAGACCTGGAAAGGTATTTTATTTCCTTCTAAAAATTGGCGCCATGTTAGTAATGCCCACCTCAACGAGAATGCCTCTTTTTCCCATATTGGCCAGCGTTGTTCTGTTTCTGTGAGTTTTCTGGATGTGTATGCGCATGGTTGCAATGTCCCCCCATCATTTTCTTGTAATAGTACGGCTCCTACCGCTACATCACTCGCATCTGCCTGTATTACAAAAGGTTTGTCGGGATCTGGGTGTTTTAGGACAGGTTCAGCAGAAAAAAGTCTCTTTAGCCTCTCAAATGCTGCTTGACATTCCATTGACCATTTCAGAGGCTGGCTGGGTTTCACGGGTGACCCCCCCTTCGTTTTCAACAAATTTGTGAGGGGCATGGCTATTTGGCCAAATGCGGGGATGAATTGGCGGTAGAAGTTTGCAAACCCCAGGAAACTTTGCAATTGCTTCCGTGTGCGGGGGGGGTGCCCACTCTAGTACTGCCCTGACCTTCTCAGGGTCCATTTCGATGCCCTCTGGAGATATGCGATATCCCAGGTAGTTGATTTTTTCCTGATGGAATTCACACTTCGATAATTTAGCATATAAGTGGGCAGCTCGCAACTTCTTCAGGACTGCTCTGACTAGTTTGATATGTTCCTCTTTGGTTTCTGTGAAGATAAGGATGTCATCGAGGTAAACCAGGACCCCCTTATATAGGTGCTCTCTCAGCACGTCATTAATTAATTGCATAAAGACTGCGGGGCCCCTTGCAGTCCGAATGGCAATACTTTGAATTGATAGCACCCCATTGGGCAGTTGAATGCAGTCTTCCATTCGTCTCCTTCCTTAATCCTAATGCGGTAGTATGCTTCCCTCAGGTCTAGTTTGGTAAAAATCTTTCCTTTCGATAGGTGGGATAACATATCCTTCATTAGGGGAAGGGGGTACAGATTACATTCACTAATTGTGTTCAAATTTCTATAGTCCACAACCAAACGAAAGGACCCATCCTTCTTCTCCCTGAACAGAACCGGGGCGGCCACTTTGGGTTTGGCAGGCTCAATAAATCCTCTTTCTAAGTTTTTCTTTATGAAACTCTCCATTTCTGCCATTTCCCTTGGGCTCATGGCATACATCCTGGGTTTTGGGAGTTTTGCCCCAGGTTTGAATTCTATGGTGCAGTCTGTGGGGCGGTGGGGGGGAAGCTCATCTGCTCTTTCCTCACTGAAAACCTCAGCCAGGTCCCTGTATTCCTCCGGTATCTCTGGTAATCCCTTCTCTTTCCCCACTGCTGCTGTCTCCTCCCTCTGGGTTGGGGGGGGTGCTTTTGGAGTCTATGTTCTTCTGCCCCCCCTTTGGGAAGTTGAGTTCTGCTGTCCTCCAGTTTATCCCGGGGTTCCATTTCTTCAGCCATTCCAGTCCTAGGATCATTGGGCATTCCATGCCTGGGGCCACCATAAACGTTATGTCCTCCTCATGGGGCCCCAGTGATAGGTGGATTGGTAAAGTGGCTAGGGTGGCTGGTCCTCCCCCTGCTATTGTCCCATCTAATTGACTAAAAGAGATTGGATGTTTTAGCCTCCTCACTGGGATGCTCAATCTCTCCACCAGCATTGGGCTGATAAGGCAGCGGATGCACCCAGAGTCTATCAGAGCTTTTATTTTGGCTGCTTCAGGCATAGGGGAAGCTAATATAGTCACTGTCTTAAGTATGGGTGGAAGGGGTCCACTTACCAATGGTTCTCCCTCTGAGCTGTCTTCCGAGTTGTCCACCGTCCCTGCGGTGCAGGCCGGAGTCCAGTCCCAGTTCCTGGCAGGAATTGTGGACTCTACAGCCTCTGTCCCCTTCATGGAAGATTCTTTTGTGTTGCCTTGGGGCTTCCCCGGCTTCTTGGAGGATGATGCCTCTGGTTTTCGTGGGGGGGCTTTTGAATGACATTCTGCAGCACGGTGGCCCTCTCTCCCGCAGGTGAAGCAACTTGTTGATTTTTTGGCTGTGGCTGGTGTGTTTTCCCCCTCGCGTGTTTGCTCGGGTGGCAGGCGGCCCCATGGTTTTCCTCTGCGGTGTCTCTTCAGTAGGTCTATTTCCACTTCCTCCGCCAGGATGTACCAGTCGTTGAGGTGGGGTGGGTCTCCTCGAGGCAGGCAAGCATGATACAGGTCGTAGTTCAGACCGTCTTTGAAATGGCTAAGGAGGATGTCTTCTGGCCAGTTCAGCTTGCTGGCAATGGCTCAGAATTCTTGGGTATAATCAGCCACTGCTCGCCTGCCCTGCCTCACCGTTTTGATTCTCTCCCGGGCCTTACGGTCAGCCAAAGGATCCTCGAACCGTCGCCTCAAAGATGACATGAATCGGTTGAAGTCGTTGAGTTCTGGGGTGTTGGAGTCATGCAAGTTCACCACCCAGTCTGCAGCCATCCCGTCCAGGGCAGATTGCACAATTCAGATGCGTGTTTTGTCACTGGGGATGTTCCGTCCATACTCTTCCATGTAGCTAAGGACTTGGGTTAGGAAAAATCCCAGTCGTGATGGCTCCCCCTTGAATTTGACTTCCAGGGGCGGGAGTCTTTGGCTGGAGCATTGTCTGCGCCGTGGCCGGTATCGCTCCTCATCCTGGTCCCCATCTGTGGTTCTGGGGGGGGTACTGCTGAGGCAGCAATTCCTGTTCCATTGGATGGCCCCGGGGTTTCAGGTGTTGGATCCCCTCCGTTACCTTTCCAGTTGCGTCCCCAGGCGCTGCCTCGGTTGCAATTTTCAGCTCTCTCCTCCCTCAGTGAACTCAGGGTTGCTTTCATCAGATCAATGGCCTTTTCCAGGATCCGCTCCTCCTCGCTGGCGTGCAGGGAACTCTCCATCTCTTGCCTCCATTCCAGTTGGTGGTTACTACGCCTCAGGGTCTTTTCTCCCGAAGCCTTTTCCCACTCACTTTTCCTTCCAACGCCCATCGACCACCGGGGTTTTCGGTCGTACTGCTCCACCGCTTCTTCCCCGGGGGAATATGCTGCTTCAGCTTCCCATTGTCTCTGGGATTCCATTTGGGGGGAAGACTCCCCCTCCATGGGGCTTCCCTCCTCTCTTGCTTCGTCGCCAGACATTTGTATTTGTTGCAAAGTCCCCCAGTAAGGTTTTCCCTTCCAGGTTGACTCTTAAAGCAGATTCCGTCTACTGTCAGGACCCACCTCAATCCACATCTTAGGAAATAAGAACTCTTGGATGCAGTTTAGTCCAAAAGGAAAATGTTTACTAGGAAGGAATCGATTGTGGGAATACAAGACGGAATCTGAGAAAAGTTACATTTCAATCCTATATAAACCATTCCCATTCCAGTCCCTCCCCTCATCCATTTGGTCAGGCTGTCGTCAGTTGCTAGGTGTCAGGTCCTTCCATGGGAAAGGGAACTCTCCTTGGTTTTATGGTTATTGCTTCCCTTTTCAGTTGTAAATGAAGATACAAACCAGATCTGTCTGTCCCACTCCCTTCCCCCGTTAAAACATCCCCTGTTGTTTGAAAATCGCTTTAGTAACCATCCTCTCCCCACCCCCCTCGGAGAGATGGCAGAATCCCCAGTAATAGCACGTTGTTCTACCTATACAATTATGAAATGTGATATAAATGGATTCTGACAGACCCCTTCTGGACTTTGTGCTTGAGATGGAAAAAAAATGAAACTTTGATTTTGAGTTTTACTGTTTAGATAGAATTGCTCTTATAGAAATGGCTAGTTTATACTATTATGGACGCAGTCACTCATGCGCTCATGACCTCCCGTTTAGACTACTGCAACACTCTCTACATGGGGCTGCCCTTGAGGACCACACGGAGGCTTCAACTGGTGCAGAATGCGGCCGTGCGAGTAGTGATGGGGGCCTCCCGATACTCCCATGTAACACCTCTACTCCGCGAGCTGCATTGGCTTCCGGTTGCCCTTCGGGTGAGATTCAAGGTGCTGGTGATGACCTATAAAGCCCTAAATGGCTTGGGTCCGGGATATTTGAGGGAACACCTCCTGCCAGCATCAAACTCCCTTCGTCCAGTGTGCTCACACAGGGAGGGTCTTCACAGGGTGCCGCCGGTAAAAGATTGCCGGTGGATAACACCCAGGGGGAGGGCCTTCTCTGTGGGTGCACCTGCCCTCTGGAACCAGCTGCCCGTGGAGCTTAGGACCGCCCCTGACCTTCGTTCATTCCGCCGGGACCTGAAGACTTGGCTCTGAGCTTTCTGGCCTGGACTGAGAGTATTAATTGAGGTTTTAATTGGATTTTAATTGGGGTTTTATAGTTATTCAAGGTCTAAATGTAATCATTTTAACTGTTCTTAATTTTTATAATTGTTGTATTGTTATTTTAAAAACCTTGTGAACCGCCCTGAGTCCTACGGGAGAAGGGTGGTATATAAGTCTAATAAAGATAAAGATAAAGACGCCTTCTCTGTGGGTGCACCTGCCCTCTGGAACCAGCTGCCCGTGGAGCTTAGGACCGCCCCTGACCTTCGTTCATTCCGCCGGGACCTGAAGACCTGGCTCTTTGAGCTCTCCGGCCCAGGCTGAGAATTTTTAACTGAGGTTTTTAGTTAAGGGATAATTTAACCTTTTTCAATTGTTTTTTTAACTTTTGTATTTTGTACTGTTTGATTTTAAATACCCTGTAAACCGCCCTGAGTCCTTCGGGAAAGGGCAGTATATAAATTTAATAAAATTAAAAATTAAATTAAATTAAAAGTAAAAAGTTGAGCCTTGATGTTAATGCTTTATTCTATTGTAACAGAAATCAATGTCTTTTTCTTTTTCCCTTCTCCCCTTCACCTTCCTTTCCTTTTTTGCTTCCCTATTTGCTTTGTTCTTTGTATATTACTCTATAATCTAATAAAATGTATTTAAAAAGTGTTATTTGCCTAATTTTTGTTTGCCCCAAAAGGACCAGTAAGACTGGTAATAATATAATTTGTATAACATTTGAATTAGCCAGTTGTGCATGATTTAAAGGAAACTGGAATGAAAAAAATCATGAATTTATCCAAAGTGATAAAGAACTGGGAGCTTAATTTTTTCCCCTGTCATATCAGCCTCTTTTCTGCCATGAAGGTACATAATTAAACAGCATGTAAATTTTGCAAACTTGCCTATAATTTTGTAAACTTTTTTCCTTACTAAGAATAAACTTCAGATCATTAGCCAACCTCACCACCTAGTGGTTTAGTGGAAATTATCAAGGCAACTTTAAAAAGCTAGACTTTACTAAGATAAATTCTTTAGTTACCTATAGTTTATTTAGACTATTATTAGCTTTTACTTATGCATTTCTTGATGATTATAGATAACATATGGGAACATCTCTTTTTAGTGTATCAAGGGATTTATTGGATTGAATGGACGATATGGGCAAAGGAAAATAATGTAAAATGATTGATCATGGAATGGGTTGTCTGAGTGGAGTAATAGTTTTCCCTTCTACCACAATACATTCAATATACCCAGTGGAAGTGAATTTTAGTACATTCAAGACAGCTGAAATAAATCACTTCTGCATCCTTGCTGCTACATATTATGATGATACCCCTTTGTTTGAAAGGGAGGTTAAACACAATCTATCTATGAAATTTGTGTCTTTTATGCAAAATTCCAAAATGATTGTTTGCATTATTTTGCACTACTAGGATTTGTCACTGCACAAATTATGTAAAAAGCTGTAAATTCAATAGGATAATAATAATAATAATAATAATAATAATAATAATAATAATAATAATAATAATAATAATAATAATAATAAAGTTGGAAGGGACCTTGGAGGTCATCTAGTCCAACCCCCTGCTCAGGCAGGAAACCCTATACCATTTCAGGCAAATGGCTGTCCAGTCCCTTCTTAAAAATCTCCAGTGTTGGAGCATTCACCACCTCTGGAGGCAGTTTGTTCCACTGGTTAGTTGTTCTAACTGCCAGGAAGTTTCTCCTTAGTTCTAGGTTGCTTCTCTCCTTGACTAGTTTCCATCCGTTGCTTCTTGTCCTGCCTTTGGGCACTTTGGAGAATAGCTTGACTCCCTCTTCTTTGTGGCAGCCCCTGAGATATTGGAACACTGCTATCATGTCACCCCTCACCCTTCTCTTCATTAGACTTCATTAGGATTGTTATCTGGTAATTGTAGCCCAAAGCCCATTATACAGTCAGCTTAGCATTTTAGTCCATAATGCATCACTTATTTTCCCATCTTAGATTTCTTGTTATAGAAAGCTTCTTTTGAATTGTGGATTCAATATAATCTGGGTTATCTATTTTGCCATTGGGGAATATAGCCAGGTTAAGAATTGTTTCACATATTTTCTGACATGGCTGTCATTCTGATGTAAGATGGGGTTACTGAGTGACTACCAGATGGTAATAAAGAGATATAGAAAGGGTTGGTTTTTTCCCCCCTGTCATCTAGTAATCATCTACAACAGGGGTGTCAAACTGCCAGCCCGAGGGCCGGATGCGTCATGAGGAAACTGCACCCACCTCATTGCCAGCAATGGGGAAAAAGTTCCGATACGTTGTGTGACGTCATGTGTCACACGACATGTGTGATCTACAATTTTGCAGAGTAGATTATTAGACATTCTGAGAAAGTAAAAGTGTACTACTCACTGCTCCTCCATCTTAACTCCCTCATTGGTCAAAGAATAGCTTTTTTTTTTAGGTCTTTTAAGAATTGCTAGCAGTTCAGAAATTATGAAAATCAGAAGGTTTTAGCCAACCACAACAAAGTGGACAAAGCTACAAGCTATTACAATAATAAACTAAATCACGGCTTTCAGTCTTTATGTTCCTCCATTAGTTTTTCTTTTTGTTTCTTTTCTCCATATTTTTTTTATTTTGGCTTGCCTTAACAGGCTTCTTCCTTTTTATTTAACACTAAAGAAATCCCCCAAAAGGTGCAGGTCTTCAATTTTGCAAAGTAGTTTATTATTAGCCATTTTGAGAAAGTAAAAGTGTAGTCTGTAATGTATTGGGCTTACTTGTTAACACCACGTGGTAATGGCTGGAAGGCTGTTTGAGCAGGGAGCTAGCTAACAGCTCCCAGCGCCTCAGACAACCTGTCTCCAGCGCTGCTATTGGTTGCCCCTAGGGCGGCAATAGGTTGTTTCAAACCTATTGGCCACCGCTTAGGGGCCAGGGTATAAATTGCTGCATCTGCAGCCCAGTTCTCCAGTTCATATTCTGCAAGCAATAAACCATGAACTTTGCTGAACTCACTTGCCTCGTCTTCATTCCTACGCAATGAACCCAGTACACAACACTGGCAACAAAGGTGGGATCCTGCTTCTCCATCGGAGCTGAAATTCACTAGGGGAGAAGCAGTGCTCGCCTGGTGGGAAAAGCAAATTCCCCCCCATGGTCAGCTAGCTAAGCCACACTAGCAACCACGCACTCAGAGGACCAGTCCCTGGGCAACGGAGAGGCAGGATTTGAAGACACTGAGATCCAGCCACAAAGACCAGCAGAATGCTCAAGGTCAGAAAGCTGGGAGAATTTGACATCAAGCAACCAGAAGGATGGCCCTCGTACCTGTCCTAGGTTGAGAACTACCTTCAGACAAACCAGGTTGCAGAGGACAGACTGAAGGCCACCACGCTGCTCTGTGTGTGTGGCCCAGCGACGTTCAATCTGGCCGAAAACCTGTTTGTGCCCACACTGTTGGAATCCATCTCCTACACCAAACTGAATAAGAAGCTCGGAGAACATTTCCAACCAAAGATGTTCATGATTGCATGGCGCTACGCCTTTGAACAATGAACACAGCAGCCGGGAGAGACCGCATCTGAGTACATTGTGGCCTTGAGGCAGGCCGCATGCCTGTGTCGGTTTTCAAACCTCAAAGAGCGACTTCGAGACTGGGTCATCTGCGGCCTCCGCAACCAAGAGCTGCAGCAGAAACTTTTTGCCAGAGAGGTCCTGTCGTTCGCAGATGCCCAGAACGAAGTCATGGTGGATGAAGCTGCCGGTGGAGCTGTCCAAACAATCTGGACTGCCAAAATGATGCAATGCGAAGAAGCTATCCACCACAAGGATGCAGAACTCACTGAGGACTCTGAAGAAGACCCCCAAGTAGACAAGTTGCACAGACAACCCGACCAACAGCTCTGCAGCAGCAAGCAGCAAGAGACTACTTAAAAGGCAGATCTCTTGACTAGATGTCCAGGTTGTGGCAGCCGCCACCAATGCTCGGACTGCAGGTTCCGGGCAGCCATGTTCTGGACTTGCAGAAAAACCGGCCACATCGCAGCAGTTTGCAAAGTTTGCCAGAGGGACCGGCCATTGAATCGCCAGTTGGAAGATCTGACCAGGAGAGAAACCGGGGCCCTGGGGCCATTCAGTGTGGGGTTTTGCTCAAAACACAGAAGTGTCTGCCGTACCGGGGCCTGATGCCCCCTTAAACCCAAGTATAGACTTCAGGTGGAGCTGCAAGGGGTTCGCTGTAAGATGGATCTGGACACAGGCTCAGCCTTTTCCATTATTTCTCTGAACACATTTAATTTTGTGTGAAGTCGCAGTAGGAGATGGGCCAAACTGAGGCCCTCTGACATACTTTGAACAAATTTTCAGAATGCAAAGGTCGCAGTCAAGGGTGAAGCCACCTTGGCCGTTGAATTTAAGGGGTTTTCAGGGCACCTGGATGTTGTCATGGTAGGGGGCCAGAGAATGAGCCTAATTGGGCTTGATTGGTTTGATGCACTAGGCATCCAAGTAACCGGTATCAACCAGACACAAGTCACGAATCTAGTGTCAGTTTGCGAGGACTTCTGTCAGTCAGTTCCACTATCACTCATTTCAGGGAGTCTAAACCAGTCTGCTTAGCATGTGACCATCCCCATACAGGGTGGGTGCCGTCTTGAGTCACTTAGAGAAAGATGGATCCCAAGTTGTTGTTGTTGTTAGTTGCGAAGTCGTGTCCGACCCATCACGACCCTATGGACAATGTTCCTCCAGGCTTTCCTGTCCTCTACCATCTTCTGGAGTCCATTTAAGCTCACGCCTACTGCTTCAGTGACTCCATCCAGCCACCTCATTCTCTGTCGTCCCCAAGTTACCATTGCATTTTATTCAGGGACACTGTCCTCTGCCGAGAGTAACTATGCTCAAATTGACAAATAGACATTGGCCATTGTAGCTGGAGTTAAAAAATTCCACGACTACTTATATGGCAGAGACTTCACGGTCTTCACAAACCACAAACCGCTACTGGGGTTATTCACAACAGACAAACAGACACCCCATATATTATCCCCTAGAATGCTGAGATGGTCTATTTTTTTATCAGCATACACATTTAAGCTGGTTCCCAAACCCGGCAAAGAAATGGGCCGTGCAGATGGCCTGAGCAGGCTTCCACTGCCACAAAACCGGCCCCAGTGGCCCGTGTATTGTCCATTCAGGACTTGCTCCAGTTCACAGGTGGGATGAGACTCACACTCCCTGGTCTAGAATTCACATAGACTTCGCTGGGCCCTTTAAGGGACAGCTCTTCCTTATAGTGGTTGACAGCCACTCTAAATGGCTTGAAGTAATACCTGTTGCAAAAATGACTACTGCTAGGACTGCTAAGTTTAGTACTGCTAAGTTTAGTACTGCTAAGATTGTACTAAACAATAGAGCTATAATGTTGTAAGATTATTTATTATTTATTATTTTATTTTTTTATTAGTTTTCCAATATTACAATAGTATCTTTAAAAAGCAACATGGTGTCTGGGTTACAATAGTTCCATTTCAGACAAATACATATTATTGCAAATCTCCAAATTGTTGTAACCAATACTTCCTCTCTCTTTTTTCCTTTAATACATACTATCTCTTATCTAACTTAACGTACTTCTCATTGCTATCCATCAGTCATTTAATAGTTTTCTTATATTTATCAATACTTTAGTATATTTTATATTTTAACATTCCATCTTTAAAACATCAAACAACTTATATATTTTTCTAGCTTTAATTTTACAATTAACGTTTAAAATTTCTCATTTTCATATTGCTAAATAACCTCCTTTCCCTTTACACAATTTTCTCCAATACCTAGTAATGTAATACACTTCTTATTTATCTCATTTCCATATCAATATTAGTAGTACAATATCAGAATAGTAGTCATTAGGATACCAATTGCAAGGAGGAGAAAGAGAAGGAGGACAATATAATATTCTTATTTCTCATTTATAGTTTCCACATATTAAAAATTAACCAAAATTCCTTCCGTTTCAACATTTAATACTAAAAGTCTTTTCTTTTAGTCGTGACTTTTTTCAATGTTTTTTTTAAAAAACACCCCTGGGCTTACTCGCCACTTATTTGAAGGGAGGGTTGAATTCCTCCCTCTCCACAGGGGGGAAGGTACTTAGCAGCTTATTTGGGTGAAAAGAAGATGATTAAGGTATAAGAGAGGAATCTTATCTCCGTCTCTTACACGCTACTTTAATGTTGCCTGATGGTAAGTTTGACTTCGGCTGTCTGCAGCCTAGTAACTGGCCATATTACTATGGCCAGTCTTTCGTCTGCTGGTACGAAGGGAACGCAGGCACTAACAGGGGGGGTGCGGCTCCCCCGAGTTTCTGCAAAGGCCCCTTCTATCTGGTTGCCCATCCAAGGCGGCTCTTTGGCCCTTTTAGGACCCCCCCAGCGATGTGAAACTGGACATGAAAGACGACAGCCATCCTCCAGACTTCTATGTCGGCTGGCTTGGCAAACTGGAAGTCGTTGTAAGATAATTTATTGTGCTACTAAGTGGAACCTATTCACATCAGTGTTAAGTCTTTGTAAATTGTATTGCTGTAATCACTTCTGCTGTTGCTATACTGTTGTTCGTTCTAAGGGGGGAGGGGTGTAATGTATTGGGCTTACTTGTTAATACCACATGGTAATGGCTAGAAGGCTTTTTGAGCAGGGAGCTAGCTAATGGCTCCCAGAGCCTCAGACAACCTGTCTCCAGCACTGCTATTGGTTGCCCCTGGGGTGGCAATAGGTTGCTTCAAACCTATTGGCCACCGCCTAGGGGTCAGGGTATAAATTGCTGCATCTGCAGTCCAGTTCTCCAGTTCATATTCTGCAAGCAATAAACCATGATCTTTGCTGAACTCGCTTGCCTTGTTTTCATTCCTGCGCAACAAACCCAGTACACAACATAGTCACTTTTTCCTGTGCACATTGTTGTTAGCTCCAAAAGATATACATGTAAGCCTGTATAAAGTCTGTAATATATGAGGGTGTGCAGTGATGCCTTCTGGGCATTTTCTAAAAACACTTCTACTTTTCTGCCATTTTCAAAGGACATTTGATAATTTTATACTCTATTCTCAGTATTTTGTAGTTTATTACTTAGGGGCCCATTTTTAGGGCCATTCTAAAAATGCTTAAGCAGTCAACTACTTCTTCATCTGAGATAACGTACTGAGGAAATCAAGTGCATTTATTATTGTGAAATTCAGCATCTTACATTTGAAAGTTTATCTTGAACAGATATAAGCAGTATTTGGCATTTCTGATCTTTTGACCTGCAGCTCCATGTTCCCTCTTTAAAGGTTACACAGGGTGAGGTTAATGAACAATCGTCTAAAAATTTAGATTATGCCAGAATGTGTATTTTTGATATAGAGTGATTTGGAATTATTTGATTTGAAATGTTTCTATGTAACACAAGTTTGGTTTGTAACATTTAGTAAATAAGAATTGATTTATTTTCTATTAATTAAATGAATTTCCTGTTAATTGTATACAAGATTGAACGTTTAAAGAATTTCTAACTGCTTTGGGTGATTTTTAACTTGGAAACTAAGCTAAAATATTTTAAACAAATAATAAAGAGGTTTTATTTCCATGCCATTGAAAGTTGTCTTCCCTGATATTGAGCTTCTTCCTATGGTGATACTTCTGCTGTCTTCTTTCTCTGGCAAACATTAGATTCCCACAAACTTTTGATTTCAACTGATTTAGACCTGGCCTATAATATGTCTGATAAATAAATCCCAATTTATATTTTGCAAGCAGAAGAACATTATTCTTTTTCTATTATCTGCACATCAATGCTCTGGGTGGCAGTATTGGTCTACTTCATAAATTTTCTTAGTATTTTATATTATAAGACAATAATTGGTAGATTATAATCTTCAAAGGAAGAGGAAGAAAAAGAAAAAAAGGAGAACAAGAATATTATTCAACCATATAGGAATAAAGTCATAGTTTGTGCCAGGAGGTCAGGTATGTCTGTTGTGAACTGTCCACAACTGCACAAACGACAGACATGTAAGTGTTTTAGATAAATGGTAGATAGATGATAGAAAGAGAGAGAGAGATCATTTTAAAGAAAATATCACATATCTAATTTTTATTTCATAAAAACAACAAAGTCTTGTTGGTTAATGGGGACATATTAAAATTTATTCATATATTATAAATTATAATTTATAAATGATAATAATTTTAATAGGACAAATTGCAAAAAACTTCTTCAGAAATCTTTAATCTGAAGAATTTAAAAGTTTAATATTTTTTGTGTTAATTTTGTTAACTGACGAATATATTGTACAACAATTAATGTAACTTTTCTCATTAACTAACAGTTGTTACCCAATTTATATTATTACAAATTTTAAAGTGTCTTTTTTTAAAAAGCCAGAAATATAATAAATAATAAACCTTTATTGTAAAAGTACAACATGTGCACATTGAGATTAGCTGAGCCTCCCCCTGTGCTCCCTCCCCCCAACACACAGTGACAACAAACCCTCCATCCTACCACACCATGTGAACTAGCTACACCACACACCGGCCTCCCAAGTCAATTCTGCATAAGTTCACAGAGATTATATCCCATTCAAAAGCCTAACAGCCCACGGATAAAAGCTGTTTTTCGGCCTGTTGGTACGGCTGGCTATACTCCTATATCTCCTACCCGATGGTAGGAGAGTAAAGAGATACCGTCCAGGGTGTGAGTCATCCCTGAGAATCTTCCTCACACTTCCAAGGCAACGAGCCTTTCTTTTGCTTTTAAAAAGCTTTGTGCTAACTTATTTATTTATTTTATTTGTTTGTTTTAATATACTTATAAAGTCTCCCAATTTGCTTCTTGAGTGGTGTATAGCAGAAATACAAAACTTTAAATAATAAAAACAATCCCACTATGTAACAAGAAGCCACTACAATATGTAAGTACAACATGTGAAATAGTAACCAGCACATAACTGAACAACCAAAAAGGAGGACTTTTCTTAATGCCCAGGGGAAAGATTATAACAACTTCCCTAAAAGTGAAATGATGTTGAGTCCTTGGCATCTTAATGTTTTGTTCAAATACTACACATTCAGAAATAATCCAGTGTGTTTATCTATGTATCCAGTGCTTTTTTTTGTAAAACAACAACAACACAGTGCCATAACTCACATCTTGTTAATCTTTTATTTATATAATTTTATTTGTGTATTTATTTATATAATTAATATATATATATACGGACTCTGAAGAAGGAAGCTAAAGCCTGATGATGACGGATGGGATTCCGTCGAAACGTTGCGCCTACACCTCTAGTTCTACGCGGGGAAAAACCCGAAAAACCAAGGATCCATATATATATATATATATATATATATATATATATATATATATATATATATATATATATATATATATATATATATATATTCAGTTCTTAACATAAATTTAATTTATTGTATTTAATCCATAAATAGTTACTGTATTTAAAGCAGGGGTGTCAAACTCGCAACATCATATGACATGTCATGATATATTGTGACTTTTTTGCTATGATGCATCCGGCCTGTGGGCTGGCAGTTTGACACCCCTGATTTAAGGCAAATATTCATAGTAAATTCCAAAGTTTTGTCCAATTTTTGTCCGGCAAATCTTCTTGACTCCTTTCCTTGCTGTTAGTATCTATGGTTGAATGTTGTCTTCTGAGTAACCACAGATCAATGCACTTTGAAGGACTGAAAAGTCTCAGAGGTGGTCTGATAAGTTTGATGAACAAAAGTGCTGAAATTGTCTTAGTCTTCAACAAAGCTCTTGTAGAGGGGGCAATTAGATTCACATTCACTTGAAGAAATGGGAAGGGTATTCAGAGTCCGTATCAAATGCAACAGTTGTTCTGGATATGTCTTTTCGAGAATGTATTCAAGAATCCACAAATCATTTCTCTTTCATTTAGTTGCAGTCTGATTGACAAGTTTCTAATTTCCACTTGTCCAAATGTCAGTCAAGTATTAATATCTTCAGGTCAATGTTTTTGATCAAGTATGTGAGAACAATACGTCGACTTTGTTATCAAGCAATCTTTTTTCAACTGACTCTTTCCATTTTGTATAATATGTACTTGGGTCAATGGGAGGATCCTTTCTTGAATCTTTTTCATGAAGTAAAACTCCATGAAAGTGAAGATCATGTTTGTAATTTCACATTCGTATTAATGCTGCATCTTAAAGATTTGAGCCAAGTTTAATTCATACTAGCCTTTAGTTTTTTTTCCATCTATTTTTGGCTTAGATAAAGTAATGCTTCTTTCAGACATTCATCAAATAAACTAGAATTTGTCGTGAGCATCTCCTTAAATACAAACAGTTCATAAGCTGGACGTACCTATATTAGCAACCACATTAGTGATGCTTGTATATACTATTTTAAAGATATAATCACATTGGTTCAAGTGAATGAGATGCTACTATAACCCAAAATGAATGCTATTAATTCATCCCTGCTAAAATAGTTGGTTATTTTCATCAGACTTAGTTCATGATGAACTTAGAACACTAAATTCTAATTTATCAAATTAATCATGAAGACAGCATAGTAGGCTGCCATGGGGTGAAAAAACATAGCTCCCCCATGTTTATATACTGCAGATGGAAAGGAACGATTAGCAGTGGGAGATAATAGATGTCTGTAATACAAGTGCATATGCTGCCTTCAACATATATGTGTCTAATCGATGGAGTCATGTTACTGACAAGATAATAAATTGCAAAGAAATTGTGTTGTATATATTCAACTTTGCCTTGATAATATAAACATTTTTGTTCAGTTATTTCTTTTTTATTAACAAAGTTCATGAAGAGATTATAAACTTGTTTAAAAATTAAAAAGCTACACAATCCTTAAGCCCTCTGTCTTGGAACTGGGTTTGTCTGAAACCAATAACATTTAATTCATGTTTCACCCACAAACATAGCAGATTACACCCAAGGGTTCCCCTTGCAGCTCTTTCTAAACCCAGAATCTACAGGAAATGCTAGGGCTATATTGGAGACCATGCACAAAGTGCCACCCTGCCCTGTACTATTTCCAAGGACCCAATCTGAGCCTATGAAGAATTAAGCGCTGCTTCCCCCACCTCCCACCCCCGGTCCTCTCTTACTCACAAGGAGATGGTGTGGTTGGGCAGCAGGGAGAGGTGCAAAGTTCCTGCCAAGTCACCTCTGCTGCAGACAACTTTAATGTGCAGCATTTGCCAGCTAGGTCCTTTGGCGCGCTCTGCAGTACAGAGACAGCTGACAATGACCAGGTCTGGGCAATTCCTATTGGCTTTCAAAAGCCAACAGAGGGGATAGCACAGCCTTTGTAGGAGACAGCAGCCAAGTTGGCAGGCACAAGTGCACAAGTTGTGCCACAGGACTAACCACATGCCGTTCCCCTGTTGAAGGCAGCAGAAATTGAAAATCCATCAAAAAAAGGTGCCAGAATGCCATTCCATGCATTCCGTGTGTTCTATGACAAAAAAGCCCTGTATGTATCTCTATGTGCAAAAGAATTAAAGTATTCATAACATTGTCAGTGAATATTCTCAATCATCCAGGCAGAGTTCTCTGAAAATTGAATCAACAAATGAGACATATTTCTGCTAATTTGAGATGTTTTGCTGCTCATCCAAACAGCTTCCTCAGTCTGAGCAAGTTGGTTAGGCATAGAGTTGTTGGAATGTATCAAAGTGCAAAATGTGCAGCAATATGTCAATGAAGATTGTCATTCATGGTAGACCAGTCCTCTATGTGGATTATTGATAATCTTCATCAACAATTGCCATTATATTGTAATGTATCTAGTTAGTTGGTTAGTTTGTGTTATTTATAAAGCTGCCTTTCTCACAAGTTGTTATTGATACAATTTGTGACTCTACAGTAGGTAGCATTTTATTTTGTGCCTACAAATTAGTCTTGTCTCCTGACAATGGTCTGAACTGCACATCACAATAATAAACCACAAGAAAATAAAAGAATAAAAAGGTAAATAAATGTCTTACAAAAGCAAAACTAGTGTACATACATTTTTATTTTTTCATAGAAATCATCACCCTATATTATACTATAAAGGTAGAAGCAAGTGGGCTTTTTTGTATTAGCTTTAAATAACTTGTATATAACCTTGAATAACTTATATATAACTTATATATATATCCTCCACCTCCACCCTTGGATATCTGGAATCCTTTTTTTTTTAAATATAGCAGTATCCCTGATGGATTAATTATCCTGTGTCACTCATGTTGAATTTTGGCAAATACACCAAACAGAGATGAAGAGCTCTCAGGAGCTTCCTTGCCCTACTGAAACATCCCTGTGGCAAAAACTGATATATTCATAGCATTGCCTAATTCACAGCAGGCAGGACAAAGCAAGTTTCAAAGGTGATAGCTTCATGATAACATCTCTATTTTAATAATGAAAGTATCTCCCCTCTCAATGCCAGTGAGCTGATGAATCTCTAAGACTGCCAATCTCCTCATATACAGATTTTATTTTATTTTTTGGCAAGAGGGTGGTATTCCAGGACCAGAAAACAAGCAAACAAACAAGTGGAAAGCACTGGATGCCCCATTTCCAATAGCAAAATCTTGACACTTTGATTTGTATATATGTATATACTACTTAATTACAGCTGCCATAGATCAGCTGGAAAAATCTAGATAGCCACTAGATTTCAGAAATTTTTTTTGTCTGGAGGTTGTTCAAAATAGGAGTGTGAAAATAAAGTCTTGAAGAGTGGTTAGAAATTGTAAAGTATGCCCCCGCCACCCGAGTAACAGTTGTATTACTCATGGAAGTTTATATCTGTGAGCCTTGAAGGTACTATGTTACTATTACTGTGATTAGTAGCAATAGTACAAGTATTAATAGTTATGCTACAAATATTTTAATGTTGTCCTTTAATAATATCTATATTTTTAAAAAAAAAAAAACATGTGACTATGAAAACAATAAACATAAGCAGCAATACCGGTAGTAATAAATTGAAAGCCCATAAAGTAAAAATGTTGACAAGATTTTAAGTATCAGAAATATCATGCAAACCGGTAAAAGATAATATTTCTTACTCATGGTTGAACTGTGGAAGTCCTTCATGCTCCCTGAGTTTGTTTGTTTTTGATTGCTTTAGGCAGACATTTCATTACCAAACTAGGTAACTAGCACTGACCCTATTAGGCAAGCTTCTCCCCAGAATCCACTAAATCAGCCATCAAATCATTTTCTTGAGGCAAGATTTCCATTTTTGGAGGCCACCACAAAACTATCTTCATTTTGCCTGGAAGCTTCTGACCTTCTTTAGATAAAAGAGGCAGCCTTGTATATCAGGATGGGTTGAACGAATACTGTGGTGGGTAAATTAGGGGAAGGATAGACCTGGAAATTAGGATACAATGTGTTCCCTTTAACAGTTGAATTCAGGATTCCTGCTGCCACTGGACATCTTGTTTTTACAAGTAGAAAGAACAAGAAAAATGGCATCCAGATGCAGTGAGGTTTACATGGTTGTGAATGGGCAGCTATATACAAAAGAAGATGTCACAGGTTGTGTTTTTTTTCCACCTTTACCTAAAGCTGCTAGTTAAGGTAAAAGTTTCTCTCACAGGACTTTCTCTGAAGTCTGAATAAATCCATTTGTACATCTTTATTCTATTGCAAACTTCAGCAAAATGCAGTGTTACAGAATCTAATTAACACACTGAAAGTCAATGGTTTCAAAGCTGATATAAGAAAAATTCAGCTCAGCTTTGCTCTTAAAGCTTAAAATCTTGTTCTTATGCAAGGACAAAAATAAAAGATATTTGTGTTTCCCTGAGGGTTACATAGTTCTCTTTGTTTATAATATTGGAAATTCATTTAATTACTTTTACAAATGAGAAATGCAAGTCTAGATTAACCAATGTTTTGACTACTTAGTGTGTGGAACTGCCCTGCCCTTTGGTGGGTGGATTATTACACAGACATTGGTATGACAAAAATTATAAGGCAGCTACTAACAATAGAAAAAAAAATTCTGATACTTACATTACTTAATTTAATTAATTAACTACATTAAATTAAGGTGTTTGACATATACTAGATATAAAATTAGCTGCATGGGGAAAACATAGTGTAGGAAATTATTCAGAGAAACTTTTAAATCTGGACTAAAGGAACTTCTGGATGACCAGTTTGTCCATCTCCTAATTGTGTTTGGTATACCGGTAGTTTAAAATGCAGCCAGGGTTGATTTGATCGATTACTTTTAGTATTTCTAAATGTAATCTAGAAGCAAAGAGTCTAAGCATTTTTCCTGAACATCTGCAGGGAGCCTGTCAAGATCTGCAAGATGGCAGGCACACACATACCAGGCACACATACTATTTAAAGAATCCTAGCCAGACAGTGCTGGCCCTTTTGTTGCCATTAGTTGAGCATAGAATGAATGAATGAACCTTTATTGTCAAAGTACAACCATGTATACATTGAGATTGGCTGAGCCTCCCTTCTTGCCCACACCCCGCAACTTACAGTGACACAAACCCTCCATCTTATTACACCATGTGAACTAATTGCACAACACACTGGCCTCGCAAGTCAATTATGCATAGAATTTATAAAAATTATTTCCCGTTCAAAAGCCTAACAGCCCATGGATAAAAGCTGTTTTTCAGCCTGTTGGTGCGGCTGGCTATACTCCTATATCTCCTACCCGATGGTAGGAGAGTAAAGAGATACCGTCCAGGGTGTGAGTCATCCCTGAGAATTTTCCTCACTCTTCCAAGGCAACGAGCCCTGGTGATGTCATCCAGTGGTGTCAGGGAACAGCCCACAATGTCTTGTGCTGTGCTCACTACCCTCTGTAATACTTTCCTGTCCGCGGCTGTCAGACCAGCATACCAAACCACAATACCATATGAGAGGACGCTCTCTATGGTAGACCGGTAAAAGAGGGTCATTAGCTGTTGTTCTACCCTGTTCTTCCACAAGTCCCTGAGAAAGTGAAGCCTCTGTTGGGCCTTTCTGGCCACCTGGGTTGTATTAACTTTCCAGGTCAGATCTTCACAGAGGTAGACTCCCAGAAATTTAAAGGAGGGAACTCTCTCCACACAGTCCTCCCCGATGAAAAGTGGGGCAGGTTCCTCCTTTTTCCTCCGGAAGTCTAGCACCATCTCTTTCGTCTTGCCAATGTTCAGGTGCAAGTTGTTGTTACAACACCATATGGATAATTTTTGTACCTCCACCCTGTATGCTGTCTCATCCCCACCTGTAATAAGACCCACCACAGTTGTATCATCTGCAAACTTAATTATCGCAGTGGATGGGTCAGATGATACACAGTCATATGTGTACAAAGAGTACAGGTAGGGGCTAAGCACATAGCCCTGTGGTGAGCTGGTGCAAAGCTTCAGTGGGGTGGACAAAGCAGACCCAACCCTCACTGTTTGTAACCGGTCCCTAAGAAAGTCTTGAATCCAATCGCAGATGGTGGGGGAGAATTTCAAGTCAGTCAGCTTCTCGATGAGAATGCTCGGCAAAATGGTGTTGAAAGCTGAGCTATAATCAACAAAAAGCATCCTGACATAACTTCCAGGTTTCTCAAGATACAGAGTGTAAAGCAGTAGCTTTGGCATCGTCTGTCGACCTGTTCCCCCTATAGGCAAATTGATGTTTATCAAAATCCATTGGGAGGCATGTCCTGAGATGTTGGAGAACCAATCTTTCGAAGCATTTCATGACTACAGACATTAATGCAACAGGTCTGTAATCATTCAGGCACTGAACTGCAGTTTTCTTGGGGACTGGGACAATGGTAGCTGCTTTCAAGCATGATGGTACACATGCCGTTTGCAAGGAGATGTTAAAAATCTTTGTCAGGACCCCTGCTAATTGGTCAGCACAATTCCTAACCACTATCCCCAGCACCCCATCTGGGCCTGTGGCTTTGCTGGGA
This sequence comes from Vipera ursinii, assembly GCF_947247035.1. Taxonomy (NCBI): domain Eukaryota; kingdom Metazoa; phylum Chordata; class Lepidosauria; order Squamata; family Viperidae; genus Vipera; species Vipera ursinii. The sequence goes on from NC_139517.1 coordinate 95,661,755, forward strand.
TTCACAGCCTTCAATACAGTTCTCACTTGGTCTTCAGATAAGGTGAGTTGCTGAAAATCAGAAGGCTGGCCAGCAGAGGCTACGGGGTCTGGTCTTTTTACCTCGTAGCGAGCAAAGAAGATATTCAGCTCCTCAGCCAACAAGGCATCGGTGTTAACCATGCTCCTTGTACTGCTCTTGTAGTTGCTTAAGTGCTGCAGTCCCTGCCATACTTGCCTCGGATTGTTGTCTGCTAGGTAGTTCTCCACCTTGTGTTTATATCACTGTTTCGCCATCCTAATGCCTCTTCTAAGATTTGCCCTGGCCTCTCTGTATGTGTCCCTGTCCCCTGCCTTAAAGGCAGAATCCTGGGCTCTCAGGAGTGTTCGTATCTCTGCAGCCATCCAGGGTTTACAGTTCCCGTAAACTCTAATGCACTTTTCTGTTGTTACACTTATCAGTGCATGTTCTAATATAAGAGAGTACAACATCTATGTATGCATTCAGGTCTTTGTCTTTGAATACACTCCAGTCAGTGGTTTCAAAGCAGTCCTGCAACTGGCTGAGAGCACCCATTTCATTGCTTGCTTACTGGCCAGAAAAGGCAAGCATTTTCTTAGAATACTCAACAGTATTCTGAAAACATTTAATGAAACTGAATGTATAGCTACTTGAATCCCTTAAATAAGTATTCTCCATTGTTCCATCTTTTATAATGCCTTTTTTAATATTCAAAGTTAAAATGCTTCTGGCTGTTATATAATAATAAAAATGTACCAGCTGAGTTATTTATTTATTTGTTTAACTCTTAAAAGATGTTGAGGCAGAGGTCACAGTTACATAGAAAAGTTGTGACAAAAAAAATCTGTGATTTCAGAATAAGACAATGCAAAAGATGCCTTTTGTAATTCACGTGTGCCATTTTGATCCTTCCTGCTTTCTCTGAAAAGAAATTAGGGGAAAAACATTTAGACAACTAGATAATTTTTGTCATGATATCACTGATATAGTCATTACATTTGCTTTGTTCCCAAAGTATCTAGAAATTCAGCTTGATGGTAAAGACTAATGACCTATTTTGTGCCCATCCTAAATTGATCCAGAAATATTATTATCCAAAAAGAAATAAGTAGTTTGTTTTCAAAACAACATCTAATTCTTTTTATGAAAGATTTGATGATGCTAGTTTGAATTTTTTTTCATAATTAGCCTTTGAAGACAAGCTGATTATGTCAAAATTATAATTATCTTCTTTCTAACTTTTGCCTTTATGACTCAAACACATTCACAAAAACATATTCTGGAATTATTATAAAATGCAATCTGCTTGCCAAAAATGAAGTGGCTGGAAAATTATTTCACCCATGTAACTTTGGTGACCTTGAACTTGAACTTAATTAGTAAAGGAGATACACCTTCATTCTAGCCTGGAAACATCTGCTAACCTCATGTTTGAAATTTTATTACTTGAACCAATAGTTTGTTTGCAGAATAATGAGAGTTTTCCTTATCATTGCACACAAATTTATCTTTCCTTCTAGAGATCTCTACCTGCTAGTTTGATGTGCAAATGTAGCAAAATCAATAAATACTTTGATGCTCTCTTCTCAAGCTGCTTCTCTACATGGGGCTGCCCTTGAAGACCACTCGGAGGCTTCAACTGGTGCAGAATGCGGCCGCGCGAGTTGTAATGGGGGTTTCCCGATACTCCCATGTAACACCTCTACTCCGCGAGCTGCATTGGCTTCCGGTTGCCCTCCGGGTGAAATTCAAGGTGCTGGTTATCACCTATAAAGCCCTACATGGCCTGGGTCCGGGATATTTGAGGGAACACTTGCTGCCGGCATCAAACGCCCTTCGCCCAGTGCGCTCCCACAGGGAGGGTCTGCTCAGGGTTCCGCCGGTGAGAGATTGCCGGCGGGTGACACCCAGGGATAGGGCCTTCTCAGTGGGAGCGCCTGCCCTCTGGAACCAGCTGCCGGTGGAGCTGAGGACTGCCCCCGACCTCCGATCATTCCGCCGGGGCCTGAAGACCTGGCTTTTTCAGCTCTCGGGCCCAGACTGAGGAAGAATTTTTAATTTGGGGTTTTTTAACTGACTACAGGGTTAATTTAATACTTTTTAATTTGTTCTTAATTTTTGTATTTTGGATTTTTAATTCCCTGTAAACCGCCCTGAGTCCTCAGGGAATAGGGCGGTATATAAATATAACTAAAAAAAAACAAAAAAATTCCATCAAAAATGTTCACCTTGTTAAGCAACTGCAAGCATAACACATTTATCAACAGCAGTAAATTCAATGCTTCATGGGCCTAGCTGGTGACAATGTAAACATGCTAGAGTCTGCAGACTCATTTTGTTTGTAATCAATGTCTGTTTGTAATCAATGAAGATAATAGATGGGTTTAGTTACTAGAAATATTGACTTTGGTACATCTATGAGAAATTATAATATGGTCTTAGCTTTCTTGTTTAACTGCTATAAGATCTGTCTCATGCCTCATGAATGCTATTTTCCTTATGAATTATAGAGATAAAGGAAACGAAGGATTAAAAATAATTGAACCCACATTTTGAAATCATTGTAAGATAGAGCAATTGGATAAACTAGAGTCACAACTTCAACTAATTTTACCAATGGCATATGTAATAAGAATTAAACCATCTGAACTGTAAATCTATTTTTAAATAGAATTTAATATGCAAAGTATATCTCTATTACCACTTATTTCTACACATCCCTAAGTGGTTTTCAACAATGCATGAAACAGTGCTACAATTAAAACAACAATAAATGTCACAGACCTAGGTGGAAGTTTGTAGCTAAAGTCAGGCAACTGAAATTCTATAAAATGATCTCCAAATGTTCAGGACACTATATACATAGTCTTTGAGTGCTCCAAATATGAAGTAAGACTTGACTAGTTCTAGCAGCATCGTATTAAATATACTGGGCACTGTGGTGTGGTTTTTTTAATGATAGCATTGTTTTGTTTCTAATCATTTTCCAATAATCAATAGGGTTCTGCATACGATGCAAAAATTCAGATAATATAAGTTGGCAGAAGTATGGAAAAAAACTTGTCCACTCTGAAAAAATGCTGCTGCTTGAGAATCCTTCTCTCTCTCTCTCTCTCTCTCTCTCTCTCTCTCTCTCTCTCTCTCTCTCTCTCTCTCTCTCTCTCTCTCTCTCTCTCTCTCTCTCTCTCTCTCTCTCTCTCTCTCTCTCTCTCTCTCATCTAAACAATGATAGGCTGTTGCAATAAATAGCTAACGTTGGATTTGTATGATATATAAGTGTAGTGGCAATGCAAAAAACCATTGTTGTTAGGAGGAATTAGTGACATATTTTTATTTCTCCTTCATACTAAGAAAACTCTAAAATTTTAGAGCTCATTCTCAGCTACCCTGCTTGTTTTCCACACTTGCTTGCTGAACAAAAAATGGAAGTAGAATTTTCACACAGCTTCAAAGCTTTTCCTGATATGAAAGCCTTAGACTTTTAGTTCCCATCCCAGACTCATATGCCACTCAGTCAAGGTCAGGTTTTGTAGTTTCCTGACCATAACAGGATCATGAAGTCAAGGTGCCAGATTTTGATAACAACAATCATCATCATCATAATAATCTATGAGGTTTTTGTTATTTGTTGGGATTTTCTGCATAGAATTTAGTATTAGGTGCTGTGAAAACTGGCCACCCTTGGGATATATCTACTATCATTATTAAGGAGCTCCTGATAGTTTATGAGAGATTTGGATCTTACTTACTTACATGCTTTTATGCTTTGCTTTTAACATTGCCTAGGCACCTAATCACTACCCTCCTGACACTTGGCAAAACACTGAGCAACTTCTTCCAAATTGTTTCTGAAAATGCACAACCTAATTAGTCATTACAGTAGTCAGGACCATACATGACCCAAATGACAGTGGTTGAGATTTGGTGTTGAAAGGGGAGTTGAAAAGAAAGAAAAGTGGCTATATGACCACCAGCATGCTTTTTTAAAAAGTGAAAGAGAGAGAATCCATATGAATGAATTGCATGTGTAGTTTTAAGCTTTTATTTTACAAGCAAGCAATGGAAAAACATGTGAGTACATTAGCATAGTTCACACCCAAATATTGCTGATATTGCATACCTAATATTGGTTAGGTATTATAATTGTAAATATAATTGTAAATATAAATGTTGATATATTTGCTTTGCATGCTAGTCTATCCTGTTAATACTGAGCTTCAGAGTATATTTTAAAATGTAAATATAAAATTCTCTGCCAATTTGGGTTCTGCTGAGTTTTAATATGCATTCAGTGCATGTAACTTATAAGGGTATTTATTATTCCTGCTGTAAAGAATTCAGCAGCTTCCCTTTGTTGAAGCCAGCAGTCTTAGACACAACTTTTAATGAAAACATTTGTTAAGTTTTTAACTGCTTGAAGTTACTAATTAAATTGGCTAGAGATAAGATTAGAAAGACCAAAAACATTAATGGCAGTGATATGGTAATTGATTGTAATATTAAACATTAGCTTTTTTCTTGTCCTCTAATCTGTTAATTAAATTATTGTTGAATAGAATATATATTTAAATTGAAAACTGTTTTTTTAAAAAATAAAATAAAATAAAGGAGTACTTCAATGGGTCTTAACAGTAATTTAGTCACTTTGTCAGAAAAAAATGCAATACAATTTGCCTGCATGATCTGTTTTTGACAAACTCATGTTGGCTTCTGGTTATAACTTTGCTTGCCTCTAAGTGTTTGCAGATTCATTGCTTGATTATCTTTTACAGGAGTTTCTCAGATATTATGTATGAAATCACCTAAAAATTCAATGAGAAAGACAAATAACACACTATTATCTAAATAGGGGTCAAGATTGAAGTGTTCTACTCAACAAGGCAGAAATGCTTTGCAATGGAAGGAGCCACAGAAAATACACATGGCAGTAAATCATCAAAAGGAACAACACAGAGAGCCAGAATATAAAGGCAAACAATTATCATTACTAAAAGTTTATTGGAAACAATAACATTGGTAAGTTGAAATTCTAACCAGGTATGTCACTGAATCATCCCAAAATGATGTGGACTAGAAAGGGTGTTATGACATTTAAAAGTGACAATTAGCATGAAGCTGAAACTACCCGCATCATGAATTCAAAAGCTGATTTTTTACTGCAGACTGTTTGCAACAAGAAAGATCATAAGTCTACAGCTTCACAAGTTTGTGGACAGAACTACTATGTTAGTATTGAACAGTCCATTCTGATACTTATTATCAATGAAAGCCATTGTGGCAACATTAGAAAGCAAAGAGGTTGTTTGGCTCTGCCAATTGATGATCAACCTTGGGATAGATATTCTCCTGATTCATGAGGCAATCTAAAGGCACAGGTATAGGGTGCAGACTAAAACAACTAACTCATTGACATAAGGCAGCACCTGCTGAAGAAAGATAAGAGTTCTAGTACTATGCTATCAAATACCGTACTACCAGAGCAGACCTGCTGAAGATCCCGTAGATAAAGAATTTCTGACTGACAAGATTCACTCAGAGCCTTCAGAAAAACCTTCTGCTGTAATGCCAGCCCTCTGGAACCTCCTGCCCTAGCTCTGAAATGAAGTCCAATAGCCACCTAGGGCTATTGGACTAATTAGCTAGCCCCACCTGCTCTCTGCCTTGCTGCTTCCCCTCCACTCATCTTTAATTTCATATTATTGTCTTTCCATTCTTTATTGTTTCATTCCTTTGCCATAAACTTAACTAAATAAATAAATAAAATAGAAGACATCAAGATGAAGTCTCCAGAGTAAACCCATCTCTGAATTCAGCATAGCAATTGTAACATAAAAATTATATTTTGTGAATGATCCACAAACTGTTGAAAAGGTGTGTGGGAGCAGCAGCAGTAGGTGAACTATTGTCTATCAATATTAAAAGGAGTTAATCTTTAGTCAGAATAAATCTCAGGAAGGGAAAAACTCAAGGAGGAATATCTCCTAGTAACCTTGCACACATGTGCTGTAACACCAATCCTGAGCTTCCTCATGCCTCTTTCCAGCAGCCTCTGAAAATGTAAGTTCTCTCTATGCAACTTCTGGAATGAAGCTAAGCCAATAAATATACCTTTTTTTTGCTCTAAACTACATCTGAGTGCAATTAAAAGTAAATCTTGGATCCAGAACTAGGCTGTTAAGAAGGCTCACTTTAGGAAAGTTCCATTTCGTTTAACTGGGGTTTGAGTAAAAATAAAAGTTGAGAAGCCAGTGCATATGGACAGAAGCTGCTATCATATAATCATAATCATAATATAAAAGTTGGAAGGGACCTTGGAGGTCATCTAGTCCAACCCCCTGCTCAGGCAGGAAATCCTATACCATTTCAGACAAATGGCTGTCCAGTCTATTCTTAAAAACTTCCAGTTTTGGAGCATTCACAGCTTCTGGAGGCAGGTTGTTCCACTGGTTAATTGTTCTAACTGTCAAGAAGTTTCTCCTTAGTTCTAGGTTGCTTCTCTCCTTGATTGGTTTCCATCCATTGCTTCTTGTCCTGCCTTCAGATGCTTTGGAGAATAGCTTGCCTCCCTCTTCTATGTGGCAGCCCCTGAGATATTGGAACACTGCTATCATGTCACCCCTAGTCCTTCTCTTCATTAAACTAGACATACCCATTTCTAGCAGCCGTTCCTTATATGTTTTAGCCTCCAGTTCCCTAATCATCTTTGTGGCTCTTCTCTGTACTCTTTCCAGAGTCTCAACATCTTTTTTACATTGTGGTGACCAAAACTGGATGCAGTATTCCAAGTGTGGCCTTACCAAGGCATTGTAAAGTGGTATTAATACTTCATGTGATGTTGATTCTATCCCTCTGTTAATGCAGCCTAGCACTGTGTTGGCTTCTTTTGGTAGCTGCAGCACACTGCTGGCTCATATTTAAGTGATTGTCCGAGATCCCTCTCACAGTTACTACTATTGAGCAAGGTACCCCCTATACTATACCTGTATGTTTGGTTTTTCTTGCCTAAATGTAGAAACTTACATGATTATATCACAGAGAGAAAGCTGCATCCTATCTTCAGAAGCAGAGTGTTGTTTAATGGTATCCCTTGGAAGGATTTTTCCTCAGAGATTGATCAAGAGAAAGTTCCTTTTTAATATTTTCCCAGCCTTAATAGCCTTAGTTTTTGTTGGTTTTTAAGTGATGTATTAAACATTTCCTCCAAATCATAGTTAATACAGGACTTATGATTATTCTTCAGTACTTTCATTTCTAATCTATCTATCTATCTATCTATCTATCTATCTATCTATCTATCTATCTATCTATCTATCTATCTATCTATCTATCTATCTAAGTTCTAGGCCACCCATCTCACCTAAGTGACTCTGAGGAGTTTACAAAGCACATCATAAAATAATATAAAAATGTGACTAAAAGACAAAGTTAAAATAGGATTAAAAAATATTAATTAAAAAAAGTTACAAGTAAAACTTTGATTTTTTTGCTTGTAACTTGTAAAGTTTAACATAATTTTTAAGCCTTGCCACGACTGTTAAGTGGATCACTGTGGTTCGGAAGTTAGTAACCTGGTTGTTAAGTGAATCTGGCTTCCTCATTGACTTAGCTTGTCAGAACGTTGCAAAGGCTACTGCAATGGTCATAAGTTAATAATAATAATAATAATAATAATAATAATAATAATAATAATAATAATAATAATGATGATGATGATGATGATAAGTTGGAAGGGACCTTGGAGGTCATCTAGTCCAACCCCCTGTTCAGGCAGGAAACCCTATACCATTTCAGACAAATGGCTGGTCAGTCTCTTCTTAAAAACTTCCAGTGTTGGAGCATTCACCACTTCTGGAGGCAGGTTGTTCCACTGGTTAGTTGTTCTAACTGTCAGGAAGTTTCTCCTTAGTTCTAGGTTGCTTCTCTCCTTGACTAGTTTCCATCCGTTGCTTCTTGTCCTGCTTTCAGGTGCTTTGGACAATAGCTTGGCTCCCTCTTCTTTGTGGCAGCCCCTGAGATATTGGAACACTGCTATCATGTCACCCCTCACCCTTCTTTTCATTAAACTACACATACCCAATTCCAGCAACCGTTTCCTATATGTTTTAGCCTCCAGTCCCCCAATCATCATTGTTGCTCTTCTCTGTATTCTTTCTAGAGTCTTGACATCTTTTTCACATCGTGGTGACCAAAACTGATACCAAAGCATTGTAAAGTGGTATTAGTACTTCACGTGATCTTGATTCCATCCCTCTGTTAATGAAGCCTAGCACTGTGTTGGCTTTTTTGGCAGCTGCAGCACACTGTTGGCTCATATTTAAGTGATTGTCCACTAGGACTCCGAGATCTCTCTCACAGTTACTACTATTGAGCAAGGTACCACCTATACTATATGTTTGGTTCTAATTGACGAGGACTCAGAGTGGTTTAACAATGAACGAGTTTATTGAATACACAAGTCAACTGTCAACTGTCAAATGTTGCAACCCTTTTATAGAGAAAGCCTTTGAACTGTAACCAATCAATGGAGTCTCTTTTCCCGCTCCTAGGTTGTGGCGTCCAATGAATGCACCTTAATTTCCCGCTCTGAACCTTGCTAAGCTGCAATGTGTTTGCAATCTCTTGCTTGCCCTGTTAATAACTATTTACATACACAACACCCCTTACCCCCCCGTTGATGTTATTTCTTTACGAAATCCTTTAGGTATTTTGGTGGCCTATGTATTCTAGAAGGGTATCTGTTACTTTGGCTGCTAGGGACCCCTCTTCCTGGTTGACTGCTTGGCTGCTTGTCACTGCTGGGCCTGGGCTCTGGGTTACTGGCTTCAAATGTGCTGTCTTGTGTATTAGTTTGTGTTTGTAATTCAGTGGTCACTGGCCTACTTCGCAGGGGTATTTCCCATTCAATTTGACTGAATTGTTGTTGTTGGGTGCGAGGGGATGAGTCCTTTTGCCCCTCCTCTACGCCACTCTCTGGCCTGTTGTTATCTGTACTGTTTTCCCTTACTATGCTTAGGTCCCCCTCAACTGGCACACAACCACTGGATCTTTTCCTCAGCTGGTCTATGTGTCTTTTACAGATCCTGTTCCCTTCCCCCTCAATAGTGTACGACAGGGGACCTAAGATTTCAGTCACCACCCCTGGAATCCATTTGTCCCCTTGGGCATAGTTTCTGGCCCAGATCAAATCCCCCACTTTAAATGTTCTGTTAGGAATGTCAAATTCAATGTTTGTTTGCAGTCTGTCAGGGTGCAATCTGTCCAATTTTGTGGATAGTCTCCTGCCCCACCTCATTTCAGCTGGACTTTTCCCTGTAGCAGAACATGGGGTCGTGTGCTGAGCCAACAAGAACTCTGCCAGTCTCTGATGCCAATCACCTCGAATAATTCTTTTTAAAGCGTCCTTCGTGGTCCTCACATTTCTTTCAGCCAATCCGTTGGTGGAGGGGTGGAAGGGTGCTGAAGTCTTGTGCTTAATCGAGTTGGCCTTGAGGAAATCCTGAAATTCAATAGATGTGAATTGTGGCCCGTTATCAGACACAATTAAATCCGGCAACCCGTGAGTGGCAAAGAGGCCCCTTAATGCCTGTATTGTTCTGCCTGAAGTTACTGAGCTGACCGGTACTACCTCTAGCCATCTAGAGTAGCTGTCAACCACTACTAGGAACGTTAACCCTTGGAAGGGTCCAGCAAAGTCAATATGAATCCTGGACCAAGGATTCCTAGCTTGTTCCCATTTATGTGTGCGGATATGTTGTTGTTCAGGCCTGGAACGTTGGCACAGATGGCAATTGGCAACACATTCCTCAATGTCGTTGTCCAGTCCTGGCCACCACAAGTGACTCCTAGCCAACGCCTTCATCCTTACTATTCCAGGATGTCCCTCATGCAATTCAAGTAGAATAGCTGATTTGTGGATTCCTGGAATAACTACACGAGTTCCCCAGAGTAAGCAACCCAAATGAACTGACAGTTCATCTTTCCTCCTGAAATATGGACTGTATATTTCATCCGGTTTGGCGTTAGGCCAACCGCTCATGACCCAGGTCATTACTCTCCTTAAGGTGAGGTCCTTATTGGTTGCCTCAGCAATGTCTTTTGCAGTTAAGGGCAAATCAGGAATGTCCTGTAGGGACATTATTTGTCCCACTGGGGCAGGGTCCTCCTCTGTTGTGCTTAGGGGCAATCTGCTAAGAGCGTCTGCATGACCCATGTCCTTGCCTGGTCTGTATTGGAGGGAAAATGAGTATGCTGAGAGGAAAATGGACCACCTCAGCATCCTGGGTGACATAATTTGGGGAGTCTGTTTATCTGTGGTAAACAGTCCCAGCAAGGGTTTGTGGTCCGTCAGTATAGTAAAGTTCCTACCATACAGGTAGTCGTGGAACTTTTTAACTCCTGCCACTATGGCTAATGCCTCCCTGTCTATTTGCGCATAGTTCCGCTCTGCCTTGGTTAGTGTGCGGGAGTAGTATGCAATGGGTCTTTGTATTCCCTGGTTGTCTAAGTGGCTGATCACAGCCCCTACGCCATAGGGCGAAGCATCGCACGCCAGGTAGATTGGTTTGTTTTCTATAAAGTGGGTTACAGTTGAATTACTGGAAAGGATGTCTTTTAAAATTTGGAAACTTACTTTGTGCTTGTTCTGCCACTGCCAAGGGGTCTTCTTATCTAAGAGTCTGTGTAAGGGTTCTGCAATGGCAGCCTTGTGTGGCACAAACGTGTGGTAAAAATTTACCAAGCCAAGGAAGGCCTGTAGTTCCGCCTTGTTCCTTGGTTCTGGGGCCCCTTTGATTGCTTTAATTTTTTCAGGGGTAGGGTGGATTCCACTTTTGTCAATCCTGAACCCCAAAAAATCAGTGGATTTAACCCCTATGCTACATTTTTCCTTCTTTAGTTTCAACCCAGCCTTCCTAAACCTACCCAGTACCTGTTCCAGCCGCTCTACTAATATTCCTTCATCCTTTCCAGCTATTAGGACATCATCAAAGTAAGGGCATACTCCAGGTATGCCCTTTAAGGTCCTCTCCATCACTTCTTGGAAGATGCCTGGAGCTGCTGCAATTCCAAATTGCAGTCTGTGGACTCGGAACGCCCCCTTGTGGGTAACGATCGTCTGTGCCTCTGCAGCCTCTTTAGAAACAGTCAACTGTAAGTACGCATGCGCCAAGTCTAACTTGGCGAAGATGGCGGCGTCCTGGATCGTGGCGAGGACCTGCTTCACCGTCGGGACCGGGTAAGCATGCTTTTTCATTCCAATGTTGAGGGTGGCTTTGTAGTCAGCGCAGATTCTCACATCCCCATTGGGTTTGAGGGGTGTGACAATCGGCGTTTCCCACAAACCGCCCTCAACAGGTTCTAATACTCCTTGGCCTACAAGCCGGTCGAGCTCGGCCTCGATTTTTCCCTTTAAGGCAAAAGGCACCCTTCGGGCCTTAAGCCTGATTGGTTTTACTGAGGGGTCTAGGTTGAAGTTAATGGGGGGCCCTTTGTACATGCCCAGAGATCCATCGAATACGTCTGCAAATTCATTGCAGACGGATTCGAGGGTCTTATTTTTAATCACTGAATTTATTCCCCCGATCCAAATTCCTAGGGCAGGGAACCAATTAAGTCCGATTAAGCTAGTCCTATTCCCCTCTGTAACTATTAGTTCTAAGACCCCCTTAAACCCCTTAAATTTTACACTAAGGCTGGTCTTTCCTTTTACTTTTATTGGACTTTTTTGAAAGTCCATTAATTGAATATTTGTTGGACTAAGTGGAATTCTTTTTCCGCTTCTTTGTTCAATTCTCTCAAGGGTTTCAGTGGAAATTATCGACACTGAAGCCCCTGAGTCAATTTCCATTCTGCAAGGGACCCCTTGCAGAAGGACTGTGATTTTTAATTTTCCATCCGGAAAATTGTGACCACTTCCCAGCCTTCTCCTATTGACTCGCGCCACCTCCCCTAGATTTGGAATTTTAACCCGGTTTTTAGGGGTCTCCTTGCCACTAGCAATAGGGGTTACCTTACCCTCAGGCCACACATCGACTTCGTTCAGACGGTTGTCGCGAGCGCGGTTTCTGCAGATGGCCTGGATGTGGCCGGTCTTGCCGCATGCCCTGCACTTGGCGGTACGGAATCGGCAGGATGCGCGGGGATGGTTGCCGCCGCAGCTGCCGCATCGGTTCTGGCTGTCGTTGTCGCGCGGTCTGGTTGCGGTGTCCCGCCACGGTCGTTGTGCTCCGGTCGGTTGTCTTTGCGGAGTTGCGGGTTGTTGACGGCGGCCAGGTTCGGGCCCCTCGCTTCTGGGTTGTCTAGGTGCCATCTTTCCAAATCGCCTGGAGACTTCGGCGATCTCTTCCTCCCACTGCTGGTCCACCTCCCCGCAGTCCACATAGCCCGCTTGGTTGATCTCGGGCGCTGCTGCCATGCTACTGCGGGGGGGGTCGCGATACCCGGTTGACTCGTAAGTTAGAAGTTCGTCGAGCACTTCCTGCAAATCGCCGGTGGGTTTGGCGATTATTCTGTTTTGTAGTTGTTCATCACGCAAGCCCAGTACTACTCTGTCCCGAATTCTTATTTCTAAATTATCGTATTTACATCGTACTGCGGCTTCCCTGACGGCAGCGACAAACTTTTGTATGGACTCTCCCGGTCTCTGATTCCTCTTTTCGAAGATGCGCCGCCAAAAGAGTTCGGACCTTCGGGGTGTAAAGTGGACCTTTAATTTAGTGAGGAGGTCGGCATAAGGCACGCTAGAGACTGGTTGCGGTTGACACAATCCGACAGCGACTCTGTAGACCGGTGTGCCACAGATCGTCAATAATGCCGCCGCTTTTTTACGGTCGTCTGTGATTCCGTTCACTAACAGGAACCCTTCGACTTGACTGATGTATTCTTCCCAATCTTCAGGGAAGTTTGGGTCGAATTCCTTCAATGACCCGATTTGCGCCATTCGGAGAATTTTTTTCTTATTCTGCCGCGGCCGCTCGGTTGACTGTGACTCGCTCTGAATTTGCCGCCTTTCGCGACAATTCCGCCGGTTCTCTGGTCTTCTGTCAATCCCACCTTCGTCGCCAGTTGTTTGGTTCTAATTGACGAGGACTCAGAGTGGTTTAACAATGAACGAGTTTATTGAATACACAAGTCAACTGTCAACTGTCAAATGTTGCAACCCTTTTATAGCGAAAGCCTTTGAACTGTAACCAATCAATGGAGTCTCTTTTCCCGCTCCTAGGTTGTGGCGTCCAATGAATGCACCTTAATTTCCCGCTCTGAACCTTGCTAAGCTGCAATGTGTTTGCAATCTCTTGCTTGCCCTGTTAATAACTATTTACATACACAACACTATATACCTGTGCATTTGATTTTTCCTGCCTAAATGTAGAACCTTACTTTTTTCACAATTGAATTTCATTTTGTTAGATAGTGCCCAGTGTTCTGTCCAGATCCTCCTGTATCTTAAGCCTATCTTCTGGAGTATTGGCTATTCCTGCAAGCTTGGTGTCGTCTGCAAATTTGATGAGTTCCCCATCTATCCCCTCACATGATCAATCATAGGGATGCTGCAAAGGTTGTAACTGTGAAAAACAGTCATAAGTCACTTTTCTCAGTGCTGTTGTAACTTTGAACAGTCACTAAATGAATTGTTTACTGATTACTGATACATAATATACATAATACTTAATATACATAATAAGTTGACAGTTCAGTACAGTATTTTTGAAAAGCAATAGCATTAGCACTTAGACTTATAATGCTTCATAGTGCTTTATAGCCCTCTCTAAGTGATTGATAGAGTGAGCGTGTTATCTCCAATAATCTGGGTCTTCATTTTACCAACTTTGGAAGGATGGAAGGCTGAGTTAATCTCAAGCCCCACAGTTTTGAACTTAGGCTGTGGGTAGAGTTAGCCTGCAATTCTTCACTTAATCACTGCTCCACCAGGCTCCTATAAAAAGCATTTCATTATGCACTTGGCTAAATGATGTGTTTACCCCTGATTAAACTTTCATAAATAAATAATCAGCTTTTGGCAATTAAAACTGGCAAGTCCTTCCAAGTATGTCTTGTATTTTACATAATTAATTCTGGCATTACTCCCATGCCTGCTTCACCTGGAATAACAAATTGTCAACAGGTGGAATACTTAGAAAAAAAGTGCTAACATGTAACATGGTAAAAGAGTTCATTCCCCCTCCCTTAGAAACAGAAAAATCTGTCACATCCATGCCTGCAAATTACATTGTCTAAATTAGATGAAGAGTAATAAATGAAATGGCCTTATTGGAACAAACTCAGTTTTCTATTGGAACAGATGCCTTATTTTCTAATTCAAGCAAACCAACCTTGCACTCACCAAAGTGGTGTTTTTTTATCAATTCATTTGCCTTGAGGTTTTCTGAGTTGAATGACAGCACTTGTGGAAGGAAGAATTAATTTATTCAATCTCACTTCTGTTAGTGATAGTAACAGTGGTATGACTTGAAACCCTGGTTTAATAATGAAGAAATTGCCTCAACAGGTAATATTGAGTAACTCACTTTAGCAGTTAAGCCACTACATGGATGAGAGAACACCTGGTAATTACAAAATATAGACAGTGGAAGAGAGCAATGATCTGCACCATTACTATAAAAAACATTAGGAATCAAGCTCAGCTTAAAGAAGAGTTTATCTTGTACATAATGACATCATAACGCACAAGGTTGCTTTTCTCAACCTTGTCAACTTTAAGCTGTGTGTACTTAAGCTGTGAACTCTCAGAATTCCCTGGTTGGCAAGTGGACGGGGAAATTCTGGGAGTTGAAGTCCACACATCTTAAAGTTGTCAAGATTGAAAGAAACTAAAATAAAGTATACATAGATTTTCAAAGCTGACTTAGAAGCACTGAAAGATTGGGATTTACATAACTCCAGGTAAATAAATTCTGTAAAAAAGAAACTTTTACCCACTGCTTTTTTTGTGTAAAAAAAAAGCCAGTTCTGGGCGTTCTATGACAAAAAAAGCTCTGGTTTTACCAAAAAGCATCATACAATAGGATCATTGTGCTTGGGCTGCAAAAAATTAGACAATAACTATATAGCCACAAAGAGCCATATAGTGAACATCTGAATTTTTGCTACCAAATAGGATAACCGTGTCCAATCCCTTGGTCACTAATATCTAACAGGTCTGTATAATTTCTGACAGAGCAATCTTCAGTAGCATCTACCAGGGTGGAGAAATGTGATGAAACGCCAAGACAGTATTGTCTGCCTGCCTGCCTGCCTGCCTGCCTGCCTGCCTGCCTATCTATGAATGACACAGCTGTCCACTCCCATGCCTGCATCAACTGTAATAAATATCAACCCGAAGATAGGCCAGGTCAGGAATCCTAAAAAAGAAGAACAAGATCAAGAAGTACTAGGAGTCTATTTATATAATGTACAATAATAGAATCTTGGAAGCCATTTATCCTCCTTTACTGTGTATTATAAGGTAGTCCTCATTTAGTAACCACAATTGGAACTGGCTGCCCAGTTGTTAAGCAAAGCAGTCACTAAGAGAATTCACAAGCTGTGTTTATGTTTTTTGGCTTTTCTTTTCTTTACAAACATATGAAGGTTGTAAATATGAGAACTGTTGCAATTACTTTTTCAAGCTGTCATGACTGCAAGCAGTCACTAATGAGAAAGTTACTAAACAAAGACTACTTGTCTTGTTGAGGTGAGTCAGCTTTAGAATTCTTCCTCATGTGGTCTTTTTTTCCTGAACTTAGCTTTTATTTTATTAATAGTTGTTGTATTTGTTCTCCAAGTTAATCACTGACCTCTTACCGTAAAGGGTGACTTCTAGTAAACTGTTAAAGAATTTAAATTCACTAGTAGATTAATATATATTATTAATATATTATTATTATTATTATTATTATTATTATTATTATTATTATTATTATTATTATTATTATTATTTTGTGCTGGTCTGGATTCTATTAAAAGTATAGCTTTTATTCTATTACTTAAAAATGCAGGGTGACTTTCAGCTGGTTAAAAGATTATGCACTTTTGTTTCACTGAATCAATTAAACTTGACAATGCCTCTTTTGATACGTTTTGTCTCCTTCTATTATAAAAATTCATTCATATTCTCAAGTAAGCTAAGCAGATATAAACACCAAACATACTAAGGTGAAACCTAGATTAGAGAGACATTTATCAGTTGCTTGCAGCCTCAGTTGAAGTGAATATACATTGTCATGCCCCAGGATATAACTGGCCTAGCCCCAGCATATAATATATACTGTTGTTGTTCTCTGGTCTTATCTAGTGGCCAGGGCCAAATATTAATTTGTATTGTTTGATCTGGCCCTTTAAGGGTCATCTGCCCATCAACCCTCTCTCCAAAAACAAGTGCATCCTGGGAAGCCAGACTCCATTTCCTTTAACATTCGGAGGAAACAGAAGCACCAAGAAGAATCCAGTCTAATCCATGTCACACGTTTATTTGTGGACAAAAATCTACATTCCACGCGCACAGTATTGCTGGTGAGATTTAGATTTATCTGTATTGTTAATTGTAATGCTCACCAGCAATTCGACACTGCTTAATTTGTATTTGGTTTCTTATTGTATGCATTTCTATTTTTCCCAGTTTCACCCATCCTGTTCCTTTAATAAAGCATCTAGATCTACGCACGCTGTCTATTTTATTGGAGAATAGGTGGGTTTAGCTGCACATAGTAATGTGTAGTAAGGACATAACATAAGTGATATACACATACACTTTTTCTGTGCATTAAAAATATGACAGCTTTCAGTCAAAGGCTGCAGGGGTTCAAACCATTTGAATGTTTCCTTTCTTTTCATAAAAAATTCCCAGCTTGGTGTAAATGACATTTTTGCAAGGCTACAAGAGGTACACTACACTGCTGTTCCAGTTGGCTCCAAAATGTCATTACCCTGTTTGATAAAGAACATAAATTCTGTTGCCAGTCAAACAGCACAATAGACTTCCTAGAAACATTTTCAGATAGTGTTTAAATAAAGAACACTCACATTAAGCCACCATGAATGGCAGATCTGCAATTATAAGTAGAACTGCAGTTTACTTACAATTTACCTCTTAGTTTTTTTTACTCAGCACATCTTTTGCCAGGGTACACTGTCTGTATGCATAATAAACCTAATTGCATGCTTGAGCAACATCACTTAACATAACAACCCTTGGGCATATTATACAGTACTTTTAGCATTCCTTTTTGTATATATTTAGGGAAGGAGAAAAAGTAAGGAAGCATGCTGAGAAGCTGCACAATTATAGTTGCTGAGAAAGTTTGGCCTTGGTTAGCCAAATCACAAGAATAGGATTAGAAAAGCAGGTTTCAGATTAAAATTGTTCTCAGTGGGAATTAAATTTTGAAAACATTTTTTTTCTATGCAATTCCTTTCTAGCTTTTAAACAAGTACATTAATCTTTGTTTTCTTTGTACCAGGACCAACAAATTCTAGAAAGAGTAAAAAGAAAACCTGATGCACCTTCACTAAGATACGTGAAGTGTTAATACCACTTTATAATGCCTTGGTAAGACCACACTCGGAATACTGCATCCAGTTTTGATCACCTCAATATAAAAAAAGATATTAAGACTCTGTGCCCTGCTTCATTTTGTACTCCAAGGCCAAACTTCCCTGTTATTCTGGTTATCTTTTGGCTTCCTACTTTAGCATTCCAATCCCCCATGATGATAAGGACATCATTTTTGGTGTTAATTCTATAAGGTGCTGTAGGGCTTCATAGAACCGGTCAGTTTCATCCTCTTCAGCACCGGTGGTTGGGGCATAGACTTGGACTACTGTGATATTGAATGGTTTGCCTTGGATTCAAACTGAGATCATTCTGTCATTTTGGGGATTGTATCCCAGTATTGCTTTTCCTACTCTTTTATTGACTATGAAGGCTCCTCCATTTCTTCTGAGGGATTCTTGCCCGCAGTAGTATACCTGATGGTATTCACCCATTTCTGTCCATTTTAGTTTGCTGATTCCTAAGATGTTGATGTTCAGTCTTGTCATCTCTTGTTTGACAACACCCAGCTTGCCTTGATTCATGGATCTTACATTCCAGGTTCCTATGGAGAAATTGTTTTTTACAGCATCGGACTTTCCTTTCACCATCAGACACATCCACAGCTGAGCATCCTTTTGGCTTTGGCCCAGTCGCTTCATTCTTTATGGCGCTACTAGTACTAGCCTTCTGCTCTTCCCCAGTAGCATATTAGATGCCTTCCAACCTGAGGGGCTCATCTTCCAGCTTCATATCTTTTTTTTTTCCTTTTGGTACTGTCCATGGGGTTTTCATGGCAAAGATACTGGAGTGGGTTGCCATTGCCTTCTCCAGTGGATCATGTTTTGCCAGAACTCTCTGCTATGACCTGTCCATCTTGGGTGGCCCTGCACAGCATAGCTCATGGCTTCATTGAATTATGCAAGCCACTTTGCCACGACAAGGCAGTAATCCATGAAGGGGATGATTAGGGGACTGGAGGCTAAAACATATAAGAAACGGCTGCTGGAATTGGGCATGTCTAGTTTAATGAAAAGGACTAGGAGTGACTAGGCAGTGTTCCAATATCTCAGGGGTTGATACAAAGAAGAGTTGATCAACTTATTTACCAAAGCACCTGGGGGCAGGAGAAGAACCAATGGATAGAAACTAATCAAAGAGAGAAGCAACCTAGAACTAAGGAGAAATTTTCTGACACTTAGAACAATTAATCAGTGGAACAACCTGCCTTCAGAATTTTTGACTGCTGCAACACTGGAAGTTTTAAGAAGAGATTGGACAACCATTTGTCTGAAATAATAATAATAACAATAAACCTTTATTGTCAAAGTACAACATGAAATGGTATAGAGTTTCCTGCCTGAGCAGAGAGTTGGACTAGGAGACCTCCAAAGTCTTCTAACTCTTTTATTCTTTTCTTGGTTTCTTAAAAACATATCATGCCAAACAAAAGAGAGTGGACAGTTTGTATGAAATGATATAGGGAGTTAAACTATGTCCCTTCCATCTCTATTATTCTATGTTCTATGTCTTATGCTTATTGCTACTGTTTTCTTTAATCCTTGGTGCTGATTTTAATATTTCTGAATTGTTCTATGATGTAGACTATTTAAACCGTTTTAAAGCCAATTATACTACTCCCTTTTCATAACACAAATCTGATTCTAATTATCATCTGGTTAGAAATATGGGAACATGTTTGCCAGTAATAGCCCATATGTTTATTAATCTCATAACTGGAAACCCTGGGTGCTGTAACTCTTACACATCTGAAGGGGTTCTTGTGGAATTCTTGCGACCAGTCAGATTTAAAGCTGGTTTTCCCGCTCAAATATAAACTTCAGTTTCCCTCCAAAACAGTTGGAAACACATTTAAACCCAAACACATTAACGGTCAATATTAATACATAACACCATTAGTTATTATTTTCTTCCCATTTAAAAGTGGAAATTTGAGAACTTTTGTTTGAAAGAAAAAGTAAACAGGTACATTATCAAATGCTTAAAACTTTCACTTTTTTCTTTGTCCTATGAGAAATCACATTTTTGTTAAAGAACAGTTTGACACTGACTTTTGGCAATACTTAGAGGACTCCTGTTGTTGTAAACACTGAGTTGCACAATTGATAATTGTGTAGAAATATTCACCAAGCACAGTAAGATTTACTTTTGAATAAGCACAGACAGGTTTGCTCAAAGAGAGTGATTGAGATTAACTTTCCAAACTGAAAATGCATATGAGAAAGGTTTAACATTAATCTGTGGCACATCAATTCTTCCTGATTCTAAATTAAGATTACTCAGAGAATAATCTGTTGGCATTGCCAACAGTCAGCCAATTAAAACATCTCTAAGCAGTTTGCTTCAACTGTTGGTTTTCCATTTCTAAAAAGATAATGCATTCCTAATTATGTCTTGTATAATTTTAAGTCTCTTGGATTAATCATTAAACCAATTAATGATTAATCTGCAAGAGGAAACTGTAACTTCTTTGTACAAAATCATGTGGTTAAATGACCTTGAAACTTAAAAGTAAAGAGTAAATTAATAGGTTAAAATCATGTTTAAGCAATAACAGATATTTCATATGTGAAGAACAAGTAATGTGTTTTTTCCAGTAATTTTTCATCTATTGTGAAAGCAACCTCTGATAACATTATGCAATTATTTTCAAAATGTATTCAAACTATAAGTTTTATTTGTTATTTTAATACTGAGCGACACTTGGAGATTTTCCCTAACCTGGTGAATCCATGAATGTAATTGCAAAATAAGACAGCCAGTGTGGTTTATAGGTTAAGTCACCTGTCTAGCAACCAGGCAATCATGAATTCTATTCCTGCCTTAGGCATGGAGTCAGATGTGTGCCTTTGAGACAGTCACTTTATCTCAACCCTAGAAAACATTGCTAAAAACATCAAAGACTAGTTCAGGCAGTTGCCAGTAATCAACACTAATGTGAAGAGGCCATACCTCATATGTATCAGATTACATGCACCATTGGAAAATATCTTTCTTTTCTGGCATTTTTTTCTATAAATCAGGTTCTGATTTTCTTCTTCTTCTTCTTCTTCTTCTTCTTCTTCTTCTTCTTCTTCTTCTTCTTCTTCTTCTTCTTCTTCTTCTTCTTCTTCTTCTTCTTCTTCTTCTTCTTCTTCTTCTTCTCCTCCTCCTGCTCCTCCTTCTTCTTATCAAGACCATTGGTTGTGACAGGAATTGACCAAACAACTAAGCTTCAGATCATGGGGTTAAGAGAAAGTGACTGGTCCAAGGACAGCTGGATGGTTTCATGCCTTAAGGTGAGACTACAAAACAATAGTCTTGGTTTCTAATTAGAAACTGGAGTCTACTGTTGGGAAAGATAATATTATCAAATCTACATTAATGTACAAATGAGTGTGTTACCAAACTTTGGCTTTCTGTTCTTACTGATTTCAAGCCTGTTAGATGTGTGACACTCTACATCTCACTAACTGTATAGCTAGAAAGCATGGTATATAATAATATGATATATTAATATAGGCCATATTAATATGTATGGGATAGTGGGTATGCTTAGTTGCTGTATCCTCTGTCACTGAGCCCTTCCAAATCAATCTGAATAATTTGAAACCCACCAGAAATTACCCTCATTGTCCTTTTCTGGTCATTTCAAAACTCTGACTATAGTCAGGCACACTGTGAGCTAATTGTATACTAGGGAGGTATTCTGCCATCTGCTTCCAAATAAAAGGAAATTAAAATAAATATACTGAACTCCAAATCTACACTTTCAGTATGTGTTCTGTATATCTGTCAACTTGAAAAAAAAAGAACTATTTCATTCATTTGTATTGAAAACCATCCTGTACGCAGTTATAATGAAATGATAGCATGCCTATATTTTGCTGTCAGGTGCATTTCCAATAACTATAATTAACTGTTTAATTCTGGCAGAGGAAGGGAACAAGGCATTTCTGCAGTACAGAAAGATTGGCACAAATAACAGGAGCTTAGGAGACATGGGGTAGGTAGGGGTAGAGCTTGTAGAATGCAAGAACAGAGTGCTAAGTAAGACCAGAATCACTATCTATTAAGAAAAAAAATCATTTATAGCTTTAGAAAACCTGCCCATCATGGAGATAATGGGAGTTGGGAAAGGGTTTTCAGATGTGGGGTAAAATAGGTCAGGGTTTCTCAATCTGTGCAATTTTAAGATTTTTTTTTTCAGGTTCAGAATTCTGCAACCAGCATGCCAATTGAAGTCCATATATTTCAAAGTAGCCAATGTTGAGAAACACTGAGACATAATAAGGACTTTCAATCTATCTTATCCCTTGCATGGGATGAAAAATGTACCAGCTTTGGAATGATATACTTATTTCCCTTCCTACTGAGAACAATGATTGATTTTTTTTTTAAAGAGGGCAGAAGTGGGGAAAAAAACCTGAAAAAATGCTGCTGATCATGTTGGATCCTGCAAGCATAGAGGATCTAGCTAAATCTTCCTTTTAAAAAGGTTGTTTGTTTTTAATAAAGAAAGACTAAACACATACAGCAGTGTTTCTCAATCTCAGCAATTTAAATTGGGTAGACTTCAACTCCCAAATTTGCTGACTTGCTGGGATATTCTGGGAGTTGAAGCCCACAGATTTTAAAGTTGCTGAGTTGAGAAACATTTCCATAGAGTAAACTTGGTAATTTAAGGGATGGGGATAGACAAAAAGGGAGAAGTGATCTTGTTTTTAATGCAAAGCAAGGATGTTGCAGAGCCTTAGTCTCTTATTTCTAAGAATATTTTTTGAATCTGGAATCCAAACACATCTCAGAGACATGGGGGTGAGGGGGATGAGAATACTGCTGTGTAATCCCTTGTTTTGGAAAACTGCCAATCTAGACAACAGATTTCTTATGACTGTCATCATGGCAGTCCTTTTGTGTGTGTGCTGACAATATTATCTACCAATCTTCCAGTTCCAAAAGTCTGAGATTTTTTTTAAAATCAGTATTGAACTAATTAAATCAGTGTTCTAATTGGACCATAAAAGTAGACTTTGCTAACTTGTAGAAAGAATTTGGTGGGTAAATTCTGGTAATGTATTAAGAAATAATCCAGAAAAAAAGAAGAAATGCAGTATATAGTAGTTGTAACCAAAATTAAGCTGTTTTAAAAATAAGGTAGAATGATTCGTCCTCAGGCTTCATCACATTTGCAAGACACTGCTATGAAATGAACTATGTTTTCAGACTTTCTTGATTACACCATTTTAAGAGGTGCAATTATTTTAAAATACAGCTGTAATTTAACAGCGGAAGCCTAAAGAAAGAAAGAACTGATAAGCATAAATATGATATTTATACTTGGGGGCATGTTATTACAAGTTCAAATCTCTGAAATTAACAGTGTGATTTTATCTACTCAGAAGTAAATGTTGAGTTCATAGGGAATGAGATAAAAATAATAGGTCTTAATGCTGCATTGTTCTAGTGCCGACATATACATATGTCCTCAAGGAGATATTGCCAGATTGTAGTAAAGTGGAATAGCAAGTTTCCCAAACTGAAAGATACCTTTAGACGTTTTTTGAAAGCAAGATGTCTGGAGCCTCCAAATAGAATAGAACATAATAGAATTCTTTATTGGCCAAATGTGGTTGGACACACAAGGAATCTGTCTCTTCCAGAATTCTATTATGTTCTATTCTATTTGGAAACTCCAGTCATCTTGCTTACAAAAAGCCTCTAAAGGTATCTTTCAGTTTGGGAAACTTGCTATTCTTGCTTACTACAGTGTACATACAAGCAACAAGTGATAAATCATGATCATACTCATCATAAGATACATTCATCAGAAATGATAAGATACAACACTTAGTCATAGGATACTAAATAAGCAATCAACATAAATCATACTAGGATATTAAATAAAAATAAAATAAAAATAATAATAATAATATAAATCGTAAGATACAAGCAACAAAGTTATAGCCTAAGAGGATAAGGAAAAAGGTAATAGGAAGAATGAGAAGGATAATAGTCCTGCTAGGTAATTTGACAGTGTTGTGGGAATTACAGAGTGATGGCATGGTGGAACAAACTTTCCTTGTAATTGTTTTTGCTTGCAATGCTCTATAGCAAAGTCTTGAGGGAAGAGGTTGAAATAGTTTATGTCCGGGATGTGAGGGGTCTGTGGAGTATATAGGTCCTCAATGGAAGGCAGGCTGGTAACAATTGTTTTTTCTTCAGTTCTATCTGTCTGTTGAAGTATGTGTCTATCTTGTTTGTTTGCAATGCCAAACCAGGCAGTTATAAAGGTGCAAATGACAGGTGAAGCACCACTTTGGTGGGCATCAAAGGAGGTTTTCAAGCATATTAGGGCTTTTGGGGATCACATTGCTTATTCTTGCAATGTGTTCCTGCAGTTTTGCAAACAGTCATTGTTGTTTGCAAAATTGTGTCTAAGTTTGTGATTTACCTGAATAGGAAATCTGGAGAGTTAACTAGGTCTGGTATGAAATCTGACTATAAGTGTCCTTATTTACAATGTGCAAGGAATATTAAGAAAAAGGATTTATGGATTCCTTCAGTCCAAAAGAGGATTTTTTTCCATGTTGTTTTCAAGTTGTTTGAACAAATATCTTAAAAGAAAATGTATACCAATCACTTTAACAGGAGTAAAGTTAGACCTGTGGAGGTGCCATATTTTGCCAGATGATTAGATCCCCAGGATTAGCCACCTGTCCAACAAGATCCCAGTAGTTGATCCCAGACTGAGACAGGGGCAGAAATTGCTGGTTGGCTCCTTCAAAGCTTTTAAGACTCTAATCCCATGGATAAAGAGTACATTTGCCTTTTTTAGCTACCTATTGCAAGCTGATCTCCAGGCTGAAACCAATGGTAGAAAAAAAGGGATTAGTTGGCTCCTTCACAGACTCCAAGTTTCCAATCCCAAGGATTCATCCTGTGGATAGTCAGCTTCCCTTTTTCAGGTAGAGGTGGCAAGCCTGTTCAAAGACCTGGTGTGTGTGAGAGAGGGAGGGCAGAAAGGAAGGGAGAGAGGGAAAGGAAGGAGAGAGAGAGAGAGAGAGAGAGAGAGAGAGAGAGAGAGAGAGAGAGAGAGAGAGAGAGAGAGAGAGAAGGAAATATTTGAAATTACAATGGGCCAGATAACCATATAGATTTCCCACACTTCTGTAAGGCTTTCTACCACTAATAAGGGGGCCATTGCATGGTGTTCAGGAAGGAGACTCACGGCATGGGGAAGAGGGAGTGTTGGTTAAATCCAAATATCTGTGTTGTGATTCAGGGTCAGCCTGTGGGTTCGGCAGTTGGGTCGGACGATTCAGAGGAGGAGGAGGAGGAGGGGTTTGGAGAGCCTGCAGAGGACAGTTCTGAGGCTTCGCAGAGCTCTCAGCCAGGCCACTCCCATCTGGTTACTACGCAGACCCTGCTGTGTGAGCCTGACAGCGTGGGTGAAGATGACCCACAGCTGGCCCTGTTCAAGGATGCCCAACACAGGAGGCAGTCAATCAGAAGTAAACAGAGGAAGGCAATGGGGCACCTCGGAAGGAGGCAGAGAGAAGCCATGCCTTGAACTGTTTAAAAGGGGAATGTGTGGGAGGGCTGGTTTGCTGAAGGCAACCGTTTGAATAGCTCCTGTTTTAGTGGTTCATATTTTGTTTTGCTCAGTTTGCTCTGTTTTGGATCTGTTTTGTGTAAATAAATTTGGTGGGCTTACTTCCAGCCTTTTGCCTTTTGTAAAGGGGTTGCCCCTGACTTTTCTGCAGGGCCGGTAGTAGGCTGGAACAGAACAATCTGTTAAATATGAAGGCATATCATTTCCATGTTTACATTATTTGTGTCAATTCAGATCATTGGAATAATTGACTTAAATAGCATCATCTACAGTATACACTACTAAAACTCTTGTTTATTTCTTTGTAACCTTCAATTGGAGAAAACCGATAGGTAAAGGGCAATAATTATTGAACCAAGGTAACTCAAATGGCCTAAGGTATAGAATGTCAGAAGCCATAATTCCTGTAGGAATGAAATTTGGGGAGGTTGTGACTGCTACAGCACAAATGCATCTTCTGACTATATTCTCTAGAAATCTGTAAGACGCATGGTACAAGGGAAGATGGGAGGGCCATATTACCACTTAATGGCAGTGGGTGACAAGAAAAGAATGAGGGAGCACCTCAGATGCCTGCTGACATGATAGTACTGTCTGGGGCGTGGTACTGTCTAGGTGTGCTGACAATTTATGTTTGAGTCCTTGGATGCGGAGCAGGGTTCAGTTTTTCTCATGGTCCATAATTTCACTTGTTCCCCCTCCATTCAGCAGTGTGGCAGGCAGTTCCATGATTCACCTGAGGAGGAGGAATGATTTTGACATTCTCTGCAAGCTTGATATAGTAAAGTCAATGGGAAAACCAGCAGAAAGTCAGAGGTGTTTGTCACACCCACTTTTGTTTGGCCACCCATGGTCATTCTGAGAAAGAAAAGATCTCTGAAATGATGGAATAACAGGTCTGGTTGTCTGGTTTGCATAAACCTTAATTTAGCAGGTGCACTCTTGATTCAATTGACAATAATCCATTACAAGTCTGAAAGAAAAAAATGCCAATTGTATCCAAAGGCTGTTAAAAAAGGTCTCTGCTAACTATCTTGAGTGACAATTTAGAGTAGATTGATAGATCAGATTCAGATTGCTTTTTAACTCTGTTATGTGTAAACTTCATAAAGCGAATTTTTTGCCTCATTCATAACAACATTCAGTAGGAAAAAACAGAACATTTTGTCAGGTCCATACAAATAATCATGGTTTTTTTTTTGGAAAGCAGGCACTAGAATTGGCCCATAAGCATTCTCAAGAAGAGTAAAGAGAGTGATGATGACACATGGATGATTGCATCACTATTTAAATGCCATAACCTAATACTTTTACCTGCCTTTAGATCACAAATATGCAAGTCAGCATATGTAGGATGACGTGACTAAAAGTGTGCCATGTTCTCTTCCTTGTGTTTTTCTACAGACTTTGACAATATATGGAGATAACAAAGTCAGATTATTAGAGAAGCTGTCCTGTAAATTAATTTCTTTCAAATAGGGGTTCTTCATACTTGAAGCTTCTAGTCTCCATCTGACCACAGGGGTTACTGATCAGCACTGAACACAGGAAGTGAACACTGCTTTCTTTGCAATGTCTGGTCTATTTTGCCTTTTGGATTTTGACATAGTAATTTCAACACTCCTGCATCCTGAAAAGTCAAGGGTAATGGTTGGATCACTGTTGACAAATGCAGACTCAACAGTAATTAAACAAGATACTGCTTAAACTCTGTTGTGGCCTCAGTTATTCAAAGTGAGAGATTCTTCAGGTTTCTTCTCCCTTTTGTTTCCTCTTTTAAATGCCATAATATAAAGCAGGGCCATGATTTTCACTTGCCTGCTTACTGTTGCAACCTGAGCTCTATGGAGATCTATTGCAGGTATTTTTGTGCAGATAGGTTGCAGGAACAAAGGAGAGAATGAAGCAGAGGGATGAAACAACATAGTTGAATGAAATCCTGTATTTGTATGCCACAATCTGCTTCCCTGCTATAAACCTGTGGCTTCTAAATAAATCCAAGCATCACCACATCAAAGTAAATAGCATTTACTTTATTAAATTATGTAGCAATGAAGGTGATGAATTGAAATGTTTTTTTTAAAAAAGGTGATGAGGTACAATTTTTAAAGGAAAACTATTGATTGTCTATAATTAAGAGCTTGGGAAAGTGATGCATATTTGCATAAATAAGTAAAACCTCTAATTCATGCAGCGTAACCTGTATATTATACCTTAATTATAAAACTCTATTTCTAATAGTATGGGAAATTGCAGGCTTTTATTTTTGTAAAGTAACTAGGGTGCCTATCTTGATTCTTTTATGATTCTGGCAGGAATATGATACTCCTTGCCTAGAATTTTATTGCCTGACTCAAATGAAAGTGATATATACTTTCTCAAATGGGCCCTTTGTGCCTTCTTGACAGTACTCCAGTGTTGGGAAGAAAAACACAGTGAAATATCAGGAGAGGAAAACAACACTATTATTTATGTTACAAAAATATAGTTGCCAGGTTAGTAAGGTAATTTATTTACTCTGTTCTTAGGCAGACATGTAAATAGCTTTTTTTTTGCCAAACAGAGCTCTCAAAATAACATACTATTAAAAATAAACCAGTATAATAAAGGCAAAAACTACTTTCAAATTCCTCAGAAGCCAACATACATGCCATTTAATAATTCAGTAAGAATAGAGCAACTACCTACTCCAAGAAAATGTTCTGTTGTTTGAGAGAAGAGTATCTGGGGAAACCATTAACCCAACCTTAGCCAAAAGTTGATAAAGTAAGTAGAACTTCTCACATAAAAGCAATATCTTTAAAATGTCATTGTTCTTTTATCTCGTCATAAGAGATCTCCAGTACCTTAACCTAGACCTGGAAACCAATTGAAAGACTGGTGTAGTTCATATTCAGTAAAATTGCTTCTAAAGTACATGATCAACAAATCATTGCACTCTATTCATTTGTGCAATACTTTCTAGTAATGTAAACAAAAGGCAATTAAGGTCTAGATCACCATGGCTAGTTTTTTGCCACATGAACCAAAAGTATATAAGGACACTCCTGATCATAGAAAGCCCCTGGTGCTCAGACACATAAGTAGGTCAATAAGATCCTCCCCAAATGTTGGACTGTTCTATTAGAGAGGGAATGCAATTAAAATCAAAGTAGGGTTTAATCAAATAAACTCAAATTAAATAATATTCAGGAAAATACCATAATTTTTATCTAGTCTAAGTCCCAAACTGAAAAAATAAACCAGCCTGGATTTTCCACTAGATACCACCACATTAAGGGGCGCGGTGGCTCAGTGGGTTAGGACGCTGAGCTTGTCGATCAGATGGTCGGCAGTTTGGTGGGTCGAATCCCGAGTGCCATGTAGCAGAGTGAGCGCCCGTTACTCATCCCAGCTTCTGCCAACCTAGCAGTTTGAAAGCACGTAAAAATGCAAGTAGAAAAATAGGGACCACTACGGTGGGAAGGTAACAGCGTTCCGTGCGCCTTTGGCATCTAGTCATGCCGGCCACATGACCATGGAGATGTCCTTGGACAAGTGCTGGCTCTTCGGCTTTAAAACGGAGATGAGCACCGGCCCCTAGAGTTGGAAACGACTACCACACATGTGTGGGGAAAACTTTGCCAATATGGGTGGTGGGTCTGGGAGGCATAGCCCCAACCTCACTTCCATGCAGTAATTAACTAAAAAAGAAAAAGAACAAGTGAATATTGATTAGACTTTACAGTATATTAGGACAGAATGGAGAACAGGAGTGCAATGAAAGTTATAAAGCTTGTAGCAGATTGGAATTGTCATATAAATAGAGTAAGAAAATGCCTATTCTTCACTTTATAATGAATGACTATTGAAAAGTACAAGTATGATATTGATGGTGATTTTTAAAAATGATTTTTCAGCTCCATAAAGATACAATTGTGGTTTCATACTTTCAGTCTTTCTGTAATTTTACTTGGATAAATCTAAGAAGCTGCCTTTTTCTCCAGAAGTGGTATAATTATATTAACTATGAAGTTAAAATCAGCAGGATATATTCAGAGGGAATACTAATTGCATGATGATTAACAAAGGCTATTATATAGAAAAAGAATAACTTAGTAGGCATTTCTTTGATGAAGCAATTGAAATGTTCCTATTTTAACTCTAATAATATAATAACTCTAATAATATGTTAGCAATGCTGCATTTGTGAGTAGAATTTTCCCCAGCAAATGCTGAAATTACTTCTGTTTAGTTCCTACCACTTGGTTTTCCATTCATATCTGTATGGCAAGTTCCAAATTAGAAATAAGGCAGAACACCTTACAACATGTGTTTTGTGACTATCAAAGTTTATTTATCTCTTTGGTTGACATTCAAAATATTGCCATTCTCAAATGGGATCATTTTTTCCATACCCCATTTACCATCACTGGATTACCTTTTTATTGACAGATTTATCCATATAATCCTGCTGAAACTGTAGCATTCTTTATCCCCTACAGCTTGATTGGCTTCATAGTTTTCTGTGCTCTGTCAAGTGCTACAAACATCTCTTAATGCTATAGTCTCTGCTGTAAAATAGTCTTCAAGACTATTTTAAACTTTGGGGCTCAACATTTTATTTATTTGATTTATATACCGCCCTTCTCCTGAAGGACTCAGGGCGGCTAGTTCAGATATGATAGTGCCTTTTTTCATGCTAGAACTTCTCTGGAAAATTGAACAAACAACAGATATGAATATGTGGATTTATATAAATGCAAATGGGCACATCCTCTTCTCTTTCTTCAATACTTTTCATTTTCAGCAGCAATGGTTGCAGGATCGTGATACAAAGTCATTTTTTGGTTCATAAAAAGGGAAAAGGAGGATCTGATTACTGTCTTCTATTTATTAATGACACTGAAAAGGTAGCAATAAGACTTCCTTTGTGCTGCCCAAAGAAAGGAAGCATTGATTTTGTTCCCTTTTTATAAATGGAAAAGAGGCACTTCATAACTTCAGTTTTCTTCCAGAGAAAGAGCTGAACATATTGTGATCACTACATTCTTCCTACCATTGGCAACAGTAAGCAAACTGCAGCTTCTTTTTTGATAAAAAGAACAGTCCTTTCCTTTCCATTGAAAGTGTCATAGAACTGAGTGTTGAAGAAGACCATTTTCCACTGCTCCTTGATCAGGTATTAGGGAGGTGGAGGGGCTCAGGAATTCCACTAACTCTTGTCCAGCTATCAAAAGTAAGAAAAGTAAGAAAATGGGAGTTAAAGCAGTAAAAAACCTGTTCATTTGATTATGGTTGGTCACATAGTCAGCCAAATATTTACACTGTATTTGGCATTTTTATCCACCTATCCAGTCATTTTCTAGGACCTAGGGTAAGCAAATGTTGACATTTAATGATGTTAGAAGTATCGACACAGGATGGAAGTTGTTCCAAGTAAATGTGCCTTTGTAACAGACTGATGATAATTTTGTCAATGCTGAGGGTGTTCAAGTGCTCCTCCACTTGTTTTGGGATTGCACCCAAGGTGCTAATTACTATTGGTACTACCTTTGTTTTGTTTTTGTTTTTTGCCACAGTCATTCTATTATTATTGTCACTATTTCAAAAAAAATGAAAAAAATAATAATGCTGATGCAAATATACTGCTCAAAAAAAAATAAAGGGAACACTTAAACAACACAATGTACTGCATTTAATAGTAGGATGTCTTATCTTGTGTCCCTTTTATTTTTTTGAGCAGTATATATATTTAAAAGACTATAGGAAATACAGTAAAGAAGGGAAAGGGGGCAAAAACAGCATAAGCATTAAAAGATGGGCATCAACACTGCTAACATTGGATGTTCTTGCTTTGACAATATATGAAGATGCAGCCATTTTCTCTTTAACCTGTATGTTACTTTTAGAATTAGAAATAGATGATCCTGGGGGGAGGGGAAGAATGTGTATGGGGATTATTTAGACACAACATCACAGTAGAGTATTCTTCAAGGTTTTTGGAAATAAGATATGATAAAGAATGGTGGGTTAGACAACTGGAGGGAAGGTTTGCATTTTAAAATAATTGGAGAATGTGATCTATGACTGTCAATTGGAGGAGGGAGTTGTGCTTTGATACTATGTGTTCAGGGGAGGGGAATTCCGATTTTGGCTTCTACCAGGTACGTGCCAATGCCATGTTATTTGAATAAAGATTCTTTAAGGTAAACAATGCCTACAAGTTCTTTTAAGAGTAACATCTGCCAGAACCATGACAATGGGTGGATAATTAGGAAATATCAGATAATTAGCAGATCTATGAAGTGGCTTTCCATCACCTGAAGAAAGGCTGGATGATGCTAGAAGATGTTAGTGAAGATTGTAGCATCTTCTCCTGCTTTTCTTGAAATTCTTGAGCACTTACTAAGGCTACTTGAAGAATAGAAAAGAGAAAAATATAGCGTGGCTCAGTTTACCGATTGTCATTCATAGTATGATTAATTCTCATGCATTGGATATTAGAGGACATCTTGGTTGTGACTGCAAATAAGCCATCTAGATGGCAATAATGGCAAAGTATAAGTTCACATTTATGTAATTGCTCCTCTCTCAGCCACTCTCTTAAATTGCTGCAACTTTTTTGGAGCATGATTGAACAGAAAAAAAATTGGATTCAATTATGTGGGAGGTTTCTGCATTGAAAATATGGAATTAACATATCTACTGTGGCACATTAGTCACTGGAAAAATTTTAACACTCAAATGTTCATTGCCTTTCACAGCAATAGTCTCTCAAGGCATAGTTGTCTTTTTATATAGTACTTCTTGAAAAAATATAGTTCTGGTTTCTGGATAATTCTTTATAAAATGCTAGTGAAACATGGAAAATAGAGTTTTTAAATTTGTTAACTCCATAATGAAGAAACAAAGAGAAAACACCTTCTTGCTTTATTCTTCTTACAAAGAATTAAATATATATTCCACAAAGTATTAGATATGATCTGCCATTCTACATTTCCTTGTTCCTTTCTTCCTGGCCGGTTGGCCACGTTAAACAGATCTTGAATATGGGATAATTCACACACAGATATTCTTCATTTTTTTTCTTATTAGCTATGTATCATAGAGAGAGCTGATTTGGTGCAGAGGTTAAGGGTGCAGATAAGAAACTGGGATATCATGAATTCCAGTCTTGCCTTGGGAACAAAGCCAGTGGGTGACCTTGCAATCAATGCAATGGTAAAAAAAAATACCAAAAAACCTTGCAAAGAAAAGTGCAGAGACTTGTCCAGGCATTTTCCAGAAGTCAAAAACCTACTCAAAGGTACACAATGATGCAGGCACATAGACACACATGTGCGCACAGACACAGAGATGATAGATAGATAGATGAGAGAGAGAGAGAGAGAGAGAAAGAGAGAGAGAGAGAGAGAGAGAGAGAATCGAAAAGCTGGAAGGACTCTTGGAGGCTATTTATTCAAACTTTTTTTCCTTATGTAGGATATATCTGTCTGTCTGTCTGTCTGTCTGTCTATCTATCTATCTATCTATCTATCTATCTATCTATCTATCTATCTATCTATCTCCCTATTGATTGATCTATTTGGGATGGTGTAGTGAAATGTGCAGCATGCAAGGTGTTGGATTTGATGAACACTTAGGTCTCTTCCATCTGTACAATTCTATGACTTCAGTGAAAATATATCAACATATGAATCTCCAGTATGTATTGGAATCTCTGCTGACATGGAACATCTTTCTAGTCATTAATGCTACTGGAAAACTGTCCTTATTATTCAGAAAATTCTCCATATCTCTTTGAATTCTACTGGTTGGTGATATCTTCAGTTATATGAATAACATTATCACACATCAATATTCAAGCAGGATCATAATGATAAAGTATTTCTTGAACAATTAATATTAGCATACAAAACCATTGCATTAAATCCCTTTTCCTGAATTCTAGCTTTCTACATGCAGAATTTCAAATAGGATTACTCCAGTGAAACATCTGCATAACAAGGAGATTATTTAGAAGCACAACATATGATATTTCTGTTTTCTTACCTTACTACCTCTTGACCATTTCTAAACTGAACATCTTTTATCATCTTAAATCCCTAGGTGAATATACTGAAAGCTATTAAAATGATATCTGAAAGCAAGACAAAATAATTCTGTAATTATGGATAATTTCTGTAACATTAATGTTACAGTTTTCATGTTCTAATTTATGCTATAATAAACCTTATTATGACACTTGTGATTAGAAAAATTGTATGCATATCATAAAACTGGAAGAGTATTCTATTATATTTAAATTTACTAAAGATATGGTTTTTTCTCCCTTTCTTGTTTCTTTTGGTAAGCATAAAAAATTGACAGTTTCTGGTAAGTATAATAAATTAACAGTACTGTTTCTTTGCTTCCAACTATTGCTAATTATTGGCTAGTCAGAATTTTGGAGTTTTATAATATCCAAGAAATATTGTGAGACAGATAGTTATTGATTGCTCCTTTTTACAGCATTTTAGCCCTATAATCCTTTTTACGTTGCCTTTATAATCCTTTTTAAGTTAACCAGAAATGCATACACTAGCCCAAGTATGAGGGTATTATTATATTATCAGTTCTTTTTTTCAATTCCATTCCTAATTATTCCAAACAGGGGAACTCAGTCAGGCTCTTCCCTTTCACTCACTCCTTGCCTGATGCCTTCAAGAAATCTGATTGCACAGGGTAGGGCCACCATAAGCAGAACTACAACATGACAACCTCTGCTCCTTTCACCTGTGTGCAATGTCATGACGCATACATATATGTAGAGTGCACCTCATGTCAGCACAATAATGCTTTTGCCTTTTGTCCACTCTTGTACTTTCCTGCCCAGACTTGCTGTTTCTGAATTTCTAAAATGAGTCAAAATAGAAGAATGACATGGAAGAAAAGAGGGATCAAATGCAGGAAGAAATTTTGCTGCTGCTTCTGCCACCATTTTTTAATTGCTGAGTCAATCACTGCCTTGGCAATCATCACATCTACAGGAGATGATTTCCCCGGTGAAAGTTGCTCTTCTATTCCTTTTTCCCCCTCTCCTCTCCTTCTTTCTGGTTGTGAGAAAGGAAAAGGGTTCATATCTGGATTTCCAAAGTCTGAATGATCAATAAATGGCAGCAACTGAAGACAAAAAACTCTAATTTGTTCTTGCAAGCTAATGATCTTCCAGAATATGAAAGTTATGGTGGTTCAATCCCATTGCTGTTGTGAAGACAGAAAAGAAGGGGGACATAGGGACTCTTAAATCTCTTCTGCCATTTCTCACCCTAGAAATGGAAGAAATCTGAGAGCTTTGTTATAAGTTCTACTTATATTCATGTCAGCAAATTTTTCTACCAAAGCATACTGGACTTCAAAGCCTATTATTTAAACATAGTACAGTCAAAGCCTAATGAGAAACTATAGGAAGTAAAATCCAACACATTTGAAGAGAGCTACAGGATAGAGAACAGTGAATCTATCTATCTATCTATCTATCTATCTATCTATCTATCTATCTATCTATCTATCTATCTATCTATCTATCTATCTACATACACACTATGTTAGATTTTTGAGAGATTGGTTTGTGTTAGAGAATACAGATGTACTAGATTTGGAAGGTTTTGACAATGTATTTGGATGGCATGCATATTAATGGTATGATAAGATAAAGGTCCACAAAGGCTTTAAAAATCATATAATTAGAAAGTCATTGATTAATGTGTGGATGAGATATAAAGATCTGTTAGAAAGTAAAATACCCAGGTGGATTTCACCACTAGAGGCTAAGACCCAGAAAAGGTCAAATATGGAAACCAAGTGGCTGAAATATAAGGATATATTGGTACAAGAAGGAGACCAATTTAAGATAAAAACATATGAGCAGTTAAAAGATAATGTTGATGATTGGTTTCAATATTACCAAATGAATGAAGTGTATAAAATGGATAAAAAAGAGGTTTTCAAATAGAGAAATCCAAATTGGAAACGTTACTGTTAGATACAAAATCAAAGAATCTTTCCAAGATGTATAATTTATTGCTGGAGTGGCACACGGAAGATGAACAAGTGAAATCAGTGATGATTGATTGGGCTAATGATGTGGGGCATAACATTATGATGGAGGACTGGGAGAGGATGTGGAAAAAGAGTATAAAGTTTACAGCATGTAATGTTTTGAAAGAAAATATGATGAAGATGATGTATAGGTGGTATTTAACACCGGTTAAACTTGCAAAAAATTATCATACACATGATAATAAATGCTGGAAATGTAAAGGTGTAGAAGGAACCTTTTACCATATGTGGTGGACTTGCCCCATAGTAAAAGATTTCTGGGAAAAGATTTATAATGAATTAAAGAAAGTTTTTAAAAACACATTTATTAAGAAACCAGAAGCCTTCTAATTGGGTATAGTCGGAAAAGAAATTCCCAAAAAAGATGTTACTTTCTTTCTGTATGCCACAACAGCGGCGAGAATTTTGATAGCCAAGAATTGGAAGACACAAGAAATACCAACGGTGGAAGAATGGCAGATGAAAATGATGGACTATATGGAACTCGCTGAGCTGACTGGGAGAATCCGTAACCAGGGAGAAGAGTCGGTGGAAGAAGATTGGAAGAAATTCAAGGACTATTTGAAGAAATATTGTCATATCAACTAGTTTGAAATGGACTTGGAAGTGTTTATAGGTTGTAGTTTTAGAGTTTAATGTTTAGTATTAAGGATAATATGAATAGTATTAATTATTGTTAAATGATAAGAAATTAAATATACGGTAGATAGATATTAAATATGATTTAAAATTATGAAATAGAAATTGCTAATGACGATTTATGATGAAACGCAGATAGGGGGGACTCGAGGAAGTCACCTGAAAATGATTAGAAAGATTAGGAATAACGGAAGTTAAGTATTCTTTTTGTATTTTTGATTATTGTATTGTTTATCTTATGTCTTGTTTTTTATATGTATTTTTTTGTTTAAATATATGTTTTCATAAAAGCAATAAATAATAATAATAATAATAATAATAATAATAATAATAATAATAATAATAAAAATAGATTTTATTATAATTAGAGTTATATAGTTCAGCTAATTAAAGGTTTTATTTACTGTTCCATAGCTTTGATCCATCCTTTAATACTTTTCAACAACTTTGTATTTTTATTTCTTCTTCTCTTAGGGAACATAGTAGTTTTTATGAAATAGAAGTGCCCATTGTTGTTTTATTTTTCATTCCTGAGTGATGGATGGAATCACATTCTGGCAGGTTGCTATTCCCAGTGCAATACTTCTATCAATAATAGATGAACCCATCCTGTGACCCAGCTTTACACAGTGAGTAGTGAATTCAATGTTGCAGAAACCAACCTAGAAAGGTTTGTATAAATATATTAAAACATTATTTAATGTTTTTTCTCTCAATTTGTCAATTCAGTATGAAGACAATAGAAAGCACTGACATTTATTATGCACACTTACATACACATTGCAACATTCATTGTATATTTTTACAGACTGAATAATTGCAGATAGTGCTTTTAGATCAGCTGAAGTGATCTGGATAAAAGGTGAAATATTAATATTTTATAGGATAGGTACCTAATAGTGCTAAATATGCATCTTTCTCATTCTTCCCAATATTTGGAAATAACTTTCTAGAAGAGACAGAAAGAGACTTTTCAGCTTTCCTATTAGCTCATTCTGTATCCTCCCATTAGATAAAAAAATATCTATCAAGAGGATGAGCTAACTTCTTTAATTTTATGTACAACATCACTGTTACAGTGAGAAATATATGTATCTCAAGCAACTGAATTCAAGATCTGGCAGTAAGATACAGCTAATTCTTGTTTTTGTTTCATTATTACATTATCTCAAAGAAGAAAGAATCAAGAAATATACACTAAATCCTTTTGTTGCACTCATGATTCATGTAACTTTCCAGATGATGTTCAGCAACAAATCTCATCATCTGTCCACTAGCTCTGCTGGACAAAGACTATGGGAACTACAGCTCATCATCATCTGAGAACTCACTGTAATAAGGGTTGTGTTGTGAAAATCATTCTTTGGGGTATTTTGTTCTGAATCAATTTATCAAAGCTATGAAGCAACCACAGCTGGTCATCCTGGCATTGAATGTCTTCTAGGCTTTCACTTACATGCCCAAATATCTCAGGAGGGTTTTCAAGCAGCTGTGCCAAGCCTTTGAGAAACTGCATCTGCAGATCCAGAGAGAGACGCTAGACCAGACATGTCAAACACAAGGCCCAGGGGCCAGATCCGGCCCACAAAGTGGTTTCACGTGGCCCTCGAAGCCATCCTGAAAACAGTGAAGGAACGGTCCCCACTGCCTTGGCCCTGGCCCAGAGACCCTCCTTCTGCCAGAGACCCCCAGATCTGTCCCACTCCTGCCCAGTCCCCCATAGGCACCCTTGATGCCAATCATGTAGAGCTGGCCATGCCCACCCAGTAGGCCATATGCACTCCAGCTGTGCCCACCCAGTAGGCCACGCCCACCCTGGCCATACCCACCGGGCCCCCCAAGGGCAACCACAATGCTGATGTGGCCCTCAATGAAATTGAGTTTGACACCCCTGCGCTAGACCACTTTTTCAAATGATTTGGAGAAGACAATGAAATTCTGATGAGCAGTTATACCAAATAAACATACTTTGGATTAATGGTAGCTCAGGGATTGAGCATGTACTTGGGATCTCAATGTTCTCAAATTTAGTCTTCAGAATATCCCAAAAAAGAAAAGAAATTTCATTGAAACATTGAAAAGATGCTGCCAGTTTTCTAACAAACCAAACCAATATAAAAATACGGGGAAAGGAACAAATAACAATATAGCAAAAAAGAAAAGAAATATAAAAGAGTAACTTCTCCCTTTATCATGGCAAGTATAAACAATTTTAGTAACATCATGTTCTCTTAAAATACAACAAATGATATCGTCTTCCCATATCCTATCTGCATAGAGACTCCACATTTCAGCCTTGTTGTCAACAAAAGCCCATTAAGGGTTAGCAGAGAATACAATATATCTCTTTTAACTTTGATCAAGTAAACCAACTTTATATTCCTTTCTTTTACTTCTAATAATCTTAATCTTTAATCCTTTCAAAATAAATAACTTATTTTCTTTTCATTTTTTTCTTGTCACTTCTCACAAAATTCTTTACAGTTTTAACAAGCCTCTTTTGTAAATCCAATATAACAAAATGTATATCCTTCTTAATTATTTAGACCTCATCCAGTTTCTTTTGTGTGTCCTGTCATTTTGCATGCTATCCTGGCATTTTTAAATCCACCTACAAATCAGTGTTAATCTTGTCAGCTAAAACTTGTTCTTCTTCCATATCATCTTTTAAATACTGTCTATCTATAGAGTTAGATTCTCTATACCAGGGGTCCCCAACCTTGGCAACTTTAAGACCTGTGGACCTGAACTCCCAGAATTCTGGGAGTTGAAGTCCACAGGTCTTAAAGTTGCCAAGGTTGGGGACCCCTGCTCTATACCATTATGTCTTACCTATCAATGCAAGCTACACTGCCTTTGTATGTGCAGTGTGATGTTGCATGTGCATCCAAAAAGGTTGAAGTTTGAGGATGAACTATTTTGTCACTTTAATGACAGCAGCGGATTCCCAAAAAACTTTGAATATATCCATCATAACTTGTAGCCAGCTGTCAGGTTACCTTCCATGAATCTCTCTAATTTCTATTTAAAATCATTCCAGTTGGTGGTTATTGTTACATCTTGTGTTATTTATTCCAAAGGGACTATTTAACACTTGGATTCAGCCTATTAATATTATCTTACTCTGAAGCCTTTCTTATGTTCAGTTTCCGTTAATTATTCATTAGAATTAAAAGCATAGAGTCCTTCCTATTTTAATCATTTTAGCATTCCATTTCCCATTTATTGTTTAATTAGACAGCATTTAAAATGAGGGGGAGAAGTGAAAATCAATTTGCCCATCAGAGCTTTTTTTCATGCTTTCTTTACATGACTTACCCTGAAGATTTATGAAACTGTTAAAAGGCAATTTTAGCTAGTCATCTGGGGAAAAATATGGAACAGATAACAATAGCTCCTGGAGTCAACTTGCAAACTTTTTCTTACTTGTGAAGTTACCAGACATCTTAATTAATTTGTAATTGTGAATTTATTACTTATCATCACAGAGTAGATACATAGCCTGAGTTTTCCCAGAAGTTTTTTTAAAAAATAAAAATAAATATAAAGCAAAAGATAACACTGGAATTTTCCAGCATGATCTGCCAGAGGGAGCTATTGCAACATAATTTAACTCAATTATATAGTTTTTTTAAAAAAAACAAGAAAGAAAGAAAAGAAATTGCTGAGATCCTTCTCATGCCAATTTTAAACTGTATCTAGGTATGTTGCTAAGTAATTTGCTAAAGATTTTTTTAAGTGTCACATTGTGAGCATCAAAACTCAGTTCTATCAATAAGCTCAGAAATCATTTCAGGAGCTTTTCTCTACATTCTTTTTTCTCTACAGCATTTTTTTGGGGAAGAAAGATTTTCTTCAAGACAAGTTAATTACCTACTGATTTATTTGCCGCCCATCTCAACCACAAGGTGACTCTGTGGGGTTAAAAAGAATAAAACAATGCAACTGTGAATATAATAGGAATAAAACAGTATAAAAGTACAAATCGTCAGCTACAAATCAAACTAAAAGATGGAGGGGGGAGTAGGCTAACCGGCGTTGGGGATGGGTTCTGTTATTAGTTTATCAACCACTACTATTAGTTTATCAACCAGGCCAACTGGCAGAGCCAGCTTTTCAAACTCTTGCAGAAGGTCAGCAGATGGGAGCCAACATCAGCCCTGGGGGCAAGATATTCCAAAGAGCAAGAGTATTTATTTATTTATTTTTATTACATTTATATCCCGCCCTTCTCTGAAGACTCAGGGCGGCTTACAAGCTTAGCAGTAGCCTTCATTCTATGTATATGCCTGCTTGTTAGGGCTTTCACACACACACCCCAAGCGGCATTATTACAAAGTCAGCTTATTGCCCCCAACAATCTGGGTCCTCATTTTACCTACCTCGGAAGGATGGAAGGCTGAGTCAACCTTGAGAGTAACAGCAGAGAAGGCTCTCCTCCTGCACCACGGCAGCCAAGATGCGTGGGCCAATCATAC
The DNA here is from genome assembly GCF_947247035.1 of Vipera ursinii. Lineage (NCBI taxonomy): Eukaryota > Metazoa > Chordata > Lepidosauria > Squamata > Viperidae > Vipera > Vipera ursinii. The sequence continues at coordinate 95,702,097 of NC_139517.1, forward strand.
TTCTTACCAGGAAGATGCAATGCTTATGTCAAGAAACTGTAATCAATCACTCTTTTCTCCCAAGATACGAAATTAAGAAAGCTCTTGCATGCTAACTAGAGTTAAACTCCGTAAAGAGTGTAAGTTGACATTGTTTTCAGGTGCTGGTCACAAGGTGCTTTCTATAATGCTACCAGTACCAAAAATTAACAATAACTGAGATATTAAAAGATCCTCACATCTCACTAGATTTTGGAATCTTGTTCTTGAGATCTCATGCAATCTAAAGTGAAAATCTTGAATTTTTACATATATTTTGCCTGATATTTTGTGAGGTTTCATGCAAGTCTTTTATGTACATTACATCCATAGCACAGATAAGAAAGCAACGGGGCTTTACTTGTGTAGTCACAGCCACCATCTTGGTGTGTTTTTTTTTTACTCCTCTATCATGCCCTAAATATTACACCATATGGGCCATGAAACTATTGTGGATATCTGTTTTCAATTTTGTTTCATTTAGCTTATTTCATTATAGTAGGGCATAACAGGAACAGATGCAATATTTCTGACTCCCTGGATTAAACACTTGAACAACTTGTGTAAGTGTTCTGCCTCAGCTGCCATGACTTGGAGTAAAATTGGAGCAGAGTCCTTCAGCTTCTTTTCCAAATGGTATGTAGATGTCCATCCTATAAAGCATTTCCTAGTAAGCAAGCAAGAAAATGTGAGTGTCTTAATGAATTGGACAACAATCTGTATGAAATGTCAAGGAGCAAAATCTTAGAATAAATTCTTAAGCTATTTTAAAAAACGAAGGAAGGAAGGAAGGAAGGAAGGAAGGAAGGAAGGAAGGAAGGAAGGAAGGAAGGAAGGAAGGAAGGAAGGAAGGAAGGTTTTTTTTCCTGGTCATGTTTGATTGCTGGTGATTTGATGGATATGACCATATGGGACTTGCCATGGTCTTTGCTTTTGTTTTTTTAGTGATCCCCCAGGCTATTTCCTTAAGGTTCCACAAGCAATGCTTCCTTGAAATTCTGCCTATTTTTCATTTCTGTTGGAATCTTTAATTTCCTTTCAGATTTTTCTTTAGGCAAAACCTTCTGCCAACATCTTTTCATTTTTTATTATTCAGAAAGATATCAGTTATATAAGTGGATTTGTTTGCTAGTGTTTGCTAATAAAGTGAGATATACGTTGGGTGCTTTGTTATTTTATATGGTTTACTTCTTAATTGCTTTTATTATATTTTAAACTGTGCTTGAACTTTTTTTTATTGTTAAATGTTTCTCTTGCGGGGAAAAAGGGAGAATAAATAAGGCTAGCCAAAATGGGTATCCCATATTACCCATACTTTCTCCATGGGTACTTGAAAAGATAATGTTTTATTGCTCTCACCCCCACATGAAATAATTCCCACCCTCATTGTACTGTCCATGCAAGCTAAAATGGATGCAGTAGTTGCAGAGAGTTCACATTTGCATATTTTTTAAAAAAAAATATGCAGTTATCTATTTATGTAATACTATATGTGTGCCACATTAAAATTATACACAGACTCTTAGCAGAGGTTGACTTGTATAAGAGAAGCCCCGTCTCTCACCTTTTCCCTCCGTCTCATTATGGAGGAAATGTACTGGTCTGTCACTAAAAGAGATGAGAATAGAGTGGGCGCAACATGCTCCTTGAGATTAGAACAACAGCAACACAAACCAAAAAAAGGAAGTTATCACCACACCCAGGAGAGACCAATGTCAGATTCTGTTAGGATCACCGTCCTTCAGTTTTGAGTCCAACAATCATAGCCACAAGAGGAGAATGTAAATGGGATTCCATTAGAAAAGATAAGCTCTTTCATAGGGTCTTTGTGAAATGGAACAAAAGAAAAAATAGTAAAAAGCCTTAAATGAATCTACAAGATAAGTAAAAGAATATGGAACGTGGAAATATTTAGAAGATTTTTTTAAAAATAGATGAAGAGTCTAGACAGTTGCCTATTTAGATGTTTATGGATCAGCAGGACTTAAGAGAAGGGAGATTTTCCTATCCACCCATCATATGCTGAATTTTACATGTAGGCATGTTTCCTAAATAAGATTTATGTGTGAGGAAAGACTCTTGGCTTGTTGTGTACTACAGTGTATTCTCACCCTGCCATCAGGTTGATGTAACTCTTTTTGTGTGACAGTGGGATGGTTGCTGTTGATATTCAGAATGCATGGAGTAATAATAATAATAATAAAGTTGGAAGGGACCTTGGAGGTCATCTAGTCCAACCCTCTGCTCAGGCAGGAAATCCTATACCATTTCAAACAAATGGCTGTCCAGTGTTGGAGCATTCACAGCTTCTGGAGGCAGGTTGTTCCACTGATTAATTGTTTTGATTGTCAGGAAGTTTCTCCTTAATTCTAGGTTGCTTCTCTCTTTGGTTAGTTTCCATCCATTGCTTCTTGTCCTGCCTTCAGGTGCTTTGGAGAATAGCTTGATTGCCTCTTCTTTGTGGCAGACCCTGAGATATTGGAACACTGCTATCATATCACCCCTCGTCCTTCTCTTCATTAAACTAGACATACCCAATTCCAGCAACCATTCTTTATACAGTATGTTTTGCCTCCAGCCCTCTCATTGTCAGTATTGATGGCCTTGTGATAAACTGTGGTTTCTAGGCTTCCATCCTCTTGTCTATTGACAAGTACATCTAAACATGGTAATTGCCTAGTTGTTTCTTCCTCCATTGTGAACTGTATTTTGGGAAAGATGGAGTTCAACATGGAGTGAAAGTCTTTAAGTGCATATCTCTTAATGACAAATGTGTCATCCACATAGGGGCATCAGACGTTAGGTGTGTAGTTCTGAAATGCACTGTGTTTTAATTCATGCAGGACTGGACTGTTTCTGCAATGGCTAATCACTAATATAATCACTAATATAATTAGTGATTAAAAGGAGACTTCTTCATATTATTATTCAATGGCTACCAAGTAATGTAAATAACACCCATGTTTACAGATCCTTACCATATATCATAACTTTATAAGAAAAGATAACCAGCAGAAGATGTTATCATCGAAAAAGACATAATTAAACAGGATAGATGGGAAGATAGATAGAACTGGGAAAAAGTTTGACACATTGCCATTCAATAGGTTTTCTCAGAAAAAATCTCAGGCCTGCTTCAACGCATGGACACCAACAGTTGTCAAAAGAAATTATCCTATATACCCTAAGAAAATATATTTCCTAGCTCCAGATGTGCTAAAGAGCAGCTTAGGAGCTTAGCAGCTCCACCTCCCAGAGCAAAAGAAGTGAGAAAAAGAGATGCTTATAGAATTTGAAGAAAAACTCAACAAAATAACCCTGAAAGAGAGAATGTTCTATCTGGATGATCACTGTAATCATATCATTGCTGTACATTTCTGATCATATAGACAGAATGGTAGAATATTAATTTGATTAATAAATATATCCCTAATGTGCCCATCAGTAGAACTTTAGTTCACTTACCTGTGATTTTAGGATATTATTCTGATTTACTAGGTATTTTCTTTCAACTGATTAAACAAAAACTTATTCTGATTTACATTTTAATTGTCCATTGAGTTGTCATAGGTAGCTTTTGTATGTGTGTTTATTAAGGTATATTTCCCAAGAAACACCTTTTCTTAATACATCTTTTCCAAATCTCCTTCTTTGGTTCATATAGCTATTTTATATCACAAAAAGTCTGTGAGATAGATTAAATAGACATAATGGAAATTAGAAACCAATCCTTGTTTAATATTCTAATTGTTAAATCTAACTGGTAATTTCAGGCTTGAATAATCAATATAAACCATGGAAACAGAAAAGTTTTCTCTTATCACTCAAATGAAAATATTACAAGGGAAGACAAACTACATCTGCATATCCCTTGAGTGGCACAAAAATATTAGATTTTGTGAACATACAGTAGGCATATTTCAGCCAACAATTCCAGGAAACAGTGACTCAAATCCAACTTTCTCTTATGACATAAGAGAAGAAATTATGTTATCTTACAAAGCATATCAGAAGATATTTTGTATCATAAGAGCAAAGTAAGCTAAACTACTGCAGTGAATGCATTTTGATATTTGATATTTTAAAATCTCAAATACTGTAAGCTGTGGAGAGGTTGTCACAATTGCAGGTTTGACCAAAGAATTCCCTGTTTTGGACCACTCTTTTTTTCAATAGAACCAATGTAGGAAAAACATAGATTTAATTTAAAAATATAATTTCATTATGTGATGTGCCAATATTCAATTCTGTCTTGATTTCTTCACAAATAGAACAGTATGGTTGGCTGCCATGATGACATATTAAAATGATCATGAGTAGTAGTAAGAGAAGATAAACAAATAAACAAACAAAAAAGGCTGCTCTGACAAAAAAAAGCCTGCTGAATGTTAACAAGTGGCATGTTGATTTCCAAAATAATTCAAGTTAAAACCAATAAAATAATTGATCCTATAGTTTGAATATAGTTTTTAAGATGGCTTAAGTATATTTTAAAGCAGACATGTCAAACACGAGGCCCGGGGGCCGGATCCGGCCCACAAAGTGGTTTCATGTGGCCCGCGAAGCCATCCTGGAAACAGTGAGGGAACGGCCCCCACTGCCTTGGCCCTGGCCCAGAGACCCTCCTCCTGCCAGAGACCCTCAGATCTGTCCCACTCCTGCCCAGGCTCCCATAGGCACCCTAGATGCGAACGATGTAGAGCTGGCCATGCCCACCCAGTAGGCCATACGCACTCTAGCCACGCCCACCCAGTAGGCCATGCCCACCCTGGCCATACCCACCCGGCCCCCTGAGGGCAACTGCAATGCTGATGCGGCCCTCAATGAAATTGAGTTTGACACCCCTGTTTTAAAGGTAACTTTGAATTGAAGTTAAAACTACTTATAAGAAAGAAAGAAAAAAATCTCTGCCCCTCAATGGATTTCCAGCTAATTTAAGTCTTCTCTCCAATTTTAACCATAAATTTGGAATAGAGTAATTTACACACACACACACACAATTTATTAAAAGCACTTTAATAAGACAACAATACAAATATTAGAAAAGAAATCTGGCATGCATATTTGTTGTATGATAAGATGGTAGATAATGTGTTTAAAGTGCATATTTTAAGACAGGCATTGTTGAGAGTTTGGAAGAAGTATAGACATAAGTTAGACTGTAAGATGCCATTGTGGGCAATTCCAAAACACGCAATAGAAAACATAAATGTTGGTTTCAAACATGATGTGACTACGTATAAGGAGATTTTAAGTCTGGAAAGAAATGTCTGGTGTTTGAAGCCGTATAACCTCTTGCGAGATGAGAAGATTGTTCAAACTTGGTTTCAATATACTCAGTTACGGGCCAGGTGGAAAGAAGATCAGAAAACTGGTTTTACAATGATTGATGAAAATTTGATAAAGCAAATTAGAAATCAGGGTCCAGCACATATCAAACGGATATATCTTGCATTGATTGAAATTGACTCAGAAACAGAACTTGTTAAAGATTGTATGATAAAATGGGCCCAGAATATCCAAGAAGTTATTACAATGGACACGTGGGAAAAGATCTGGGTGAGGAACATAAAATTTACACAAGCTCAAAATTTAAGAGAGAACTTTTATAAAATGTTTTATAGATGGCATTTAGATCCTAAAAAGCTTGCAAGTATGTATCCAAATTATCAGCCAAAATGCTGGAGGTGTGGTGGTGAAGATGCAACATATTTTCATATTTGGTGGACTTGTAAAAAGGTCAAGGCTTTTTGGATAAAAATTTGGTGGAATATGCAGAAGATCTTCAAGCGAAGGATAAAGTTTTCTCCGCAACTTTTTTTGTTGGGTATAATTACAGATGCTACGGTTGTGGACACTAAATTAATGTTGAATCTAATTACAGCAGCAAGACTTTTAATAGGTCAATATTGGAAGAAGGAGGAACTGCCAACCATAGAAGAATGGACTTTAAAGGTTTCTGACCTGGCAGAGATGGCAAAGATCTCGGCTTATTTGAAAGATCATTCGCAAGAACGTTATATTATGGAGTGGAAAAAATGGATTGAATATATCCAGAACAAATATGGGACTAAAAAGTTTCATTTAGCATTTGAATAAGTCTTCCTTTCTATTTTCTTTTCTTTTCTCTTTTCTTTTCTATATGAAATGTTAGTATTGTTTGTAGTTGTCTTATTTGAGCTAGAGAGTGATAGATTTAAGAATTTATTGTTGGTAGCATATGGATGCTTATGATTGTTCTTTGTTTTTATACCCTGTACTTAGCTCTGGGAAGTCGGGGGGGGAGGGGGGAAGGGGGGAGGGGTAGGGAGGGATAGGTAGGGGAGGGGGAGGGGGGATTGTTAAAGATAAAATGTATTTTAAAACTTTTCAATAAAAAAAATATTAGAAAAGAAATAAATAAAATAATAAGAACCATGAGTAAGAAAGAAAGAAAATAGAAATAGAAAAAGGAAAGAAATATAAAAAGTTGTTGCTAATCTTTTTGACAATGGTTATAAATGTATATTTGACCCTCCTTCCGGTTACATTATAATTTCCTTCTTTTAATAAGATATCCTTTCTAATCTTGAAACCCATATAACACAAGTTCATTTTTTATGTTTTTCAACAAAAAATTATACTGGGTTCCAGTCACTGATAAATGTACCTATTGAGGTTTCTCTAATTAAACAAGATAATTTTATCATCACTGCTAGTTTAGTCACCTTCATCAACCATTCCTCTGCTTTGGGTATTTCAGAGACTCTCAATTTTTGCACATGTAATAGTCTTGTACCAGTAAGCATATATAAAAATAACCTTCCATGGCTTTTTGTGATTGATTGTCTATTAAACCCAACTTTAAAAAACCCTTCTAGTTCAGTTGAATGTCAATCAATCAACATTCCCAGGAAAGTCAATTCATTTCATTAATTAATTCTAAATAACACCACAGTAATTTTGCAAAATATTTATCTTTAGATTTATACTAAATAGATACAGATTTATGCCTTTATCCATTTATAAACTTTGTGTTAAAATATTTATTAGGCTTTTTGCTGAATAAGTTTAAAGTGTTTTAAAGGCAGTATTTTCCTCTTTGCTTTGCATTTTGTAATCCAGAATTAAGGCTAAAACTCACTGAAAAAAATTATTTTTCAGCTGTGAGTTGATTAAATCATGAAATGATTAAGAAAGTGATGGTTTGTTTAACTCAGTGTACTTTAAAAAGCTGTCCTTGAGTGTGAGAAACAAATTATTTGTCCTTTGACCATTTGCCATCCTACTCATGAGAAAACTACAAAACAAAAGAAGCATAGTCTGGGCATAGGTCGGCAATCTTTCTATTTTTCCTCTATCGAGAAAGAATTTGCCAGCCAGAAACCACTGCTGGCCATCATTTATTGCAGCAGTGTTATCTCCACTCCTAGTTCACCATAGAACCTCACCCAGAAGGCCTGGGAAAGGAAAGACCACTCTTGTTTTCAGATAAACAGAATTTCCTCGAAAGGAAAAAAAAAAGTTAATAACCATTTTGAATACAAGTGCCAGATGGTGCATATGATCAAATGCATATATACACAGGCACACACAAGCACACATACACTGTACATGTTTAACACCATTATACCACTGCATCTATAGCACATTTGCAGAAGAATATATTTCGTTGAGAACAGTGAAACAATTAAGCAGGGGCAGCCTTCTCAGATAGGATATCATGAATACTGCAAACGTAAAATAGAACCAAACCTGCAAAAGGAAATAATGTGGCACTTTTATCTTTGCCTTTTAAGATGATGCAAATTTATTTTGAGATTTTGAACAGTCCTCCCCCCTCTTCATTTAATGTCCATTCAGCCAGCGATTCCACTTTCTAAGATATTTCATGACTATATTTTCCACAACCAATTTTTTCTTTTCTTTTTTTTTTTAGCTATCTTTCTTTACCAAGAGACTTTGAACTTCTCAGAGGATTCCTCGGCTTCAAGGATTCTTTCCCTTTGGTACAAATAATGCTTTTCTGACCAAATAAACTGTGGGAATTGTGTCTGAGAATCAGAAATAATTGAAATAATGTTTAACAGACTTTCACAATTCTAAACTTTGATCAGAAATATTTGAAAACAATTTCATGAAAAAGCTCATTTGGAGATATCAGCCTTTTGACTGGATGATAGTAGTAAAATGTAAAGGTCATAATGTTAAAGCAATGAAGATTCATTCCTGAGATGGGTGAGCAGTTCAGCTAGATGTTGTGATTCCACAGTTTGAATTATTCTGCATGACCAGCTGTGAGATTTTTAAAGACATTCTTGCTTTGCTAGAAAACAAGGGTTAAACAGACAAGAATCTAATTGTGGTTTGCTAGCCAAAGAGAGAAGCATGAACTTCAAAAAATCATCATGGTGGGCTTGTAAAAAGGTTAAAGCGTTTTGGATTAAAATTTGGTGGAATATGCAAAAGATATTTAAGAAAAGGATAAAGTTTTCTCCGCAATTGTTTTTATTGGGTATTATTACAGATACTACTGTTATAGATGTTAAGTTGATGTTGAATTTAATTACGGCCGCGAGACTTTTAGTAGCTCAATATTGGAAGAAGGAAGAACTGCTGACTATAGAAGAATGGACTTTAAAAGTTTCTAACTTGGCGGAAATGGCAAAGATTTCAGCGTATTTGAAAGACCAATCGCAACAGAGATACATTGTGGAATGGAGGAGATGGATTGAATATATTCAGAATAAATATGGGACTAAAAAGTTTCATTTAACATTTGAATAAGTAGTGGATCTATATGATGTATAATTAGTTAATAGTTATTTTATTAATAATTAAAGTGCGATAGAACTTAATGTTTTATTGTTGTTAGCATATTTTAGATTATGTTTGTTTGTATTTTTATACCCTGTATTCAGCTCTGGGAAGTCGGGGAGGGGGGAGGGGAGGGAGGGGTTGGGGAGAGGGGAGGGGGAGGAGGGGGGGCTTTTTTGTATTTAAAAAAGGAATTGTAAAACATTTCAATAAAAAAATCATAGACTATGAATTTATTCTTTTTCTCTCTCTGATCCTTTTTTTTATTAAAAAAAATCCTTAAGTGTTCATTAAACAAACCATCCTAATATGATAGCAGTATAAAATATTTGTAAGCAAAAGGAAAGAACAAATATGGAATTTATCTTCTCTTATATAAATATTGATAGCCATCTTAGTTGAAATAGGAATTAACAATCCAATCATTTATACAGAATTTAACAATAAAGGAAAGAAAAGAAAAAGGAGAAAAATATTTGGAAATACTTATCATAGAGGACACATATCTAATGTGCAACAAAGTTTTTCCAGAAGCTTCAGGCTCCATCATTCGAGGTTTTTAAGAAGATATTGGGCAGCCATTTTTGAGCTATGCTACTGTATAGTCTCCTGCTTGAGCAGAGAGTTGGACTAGAAAACCACGAAGGTCCCTTCCGACTTTGTTATTCCTTATGTCAGTATTCTTCTTCTTGCTATCCAGCTTTGCTTAATATGTATTTGACATACAGTTCAAATAAATAAGGGGAGAATACATAATATTTTTGTATTCCTTTGCCAACTTGGAACCAATTTGTTTTTCACCATGTTTTGTCTATACCAGGGGTAAGCAACCTTGGCCCTTTTATGACTTGTGGACTTCAACTCCCAGAATTCCTGAGCCAGCATGGCTGGGAGTTGAACTCCACGAGTCATAAAAGAGCCAAAGTTGCCTACCCTGGTCTATACTGTGGCTTTCTGATCTGTATACAGATTTCTCATGTGTACAGTGAGATATTTTGTGATTTCCATTTTTCTGAGCACAGTTTTGAAATGACTGACAAAATCAAAGGTCTTCCTGTGATCAATAAAGCAAATAGTGCCTTCTTTTTGGTATTGATTTTATTAATTATTTGTAAGTAAAACTTTCTCATGATCTTTAGTCTTTTCTAAAACCAGATTTAACATCTTGCATTCTCTGCTACCATGTAGGATTCTGTGTTCTATTATATGATACCTTGAATACTCTTTTAAGTCTCCTTTTTTTAAAATTTTAAATCCAGATTGACCTCTTCCAATCAGTTAGCCATTGTGTCAAGGTTTTCTGGCATAGCTTGATTAGAATTTTAGTGATACTTCTTCTGTTGCTTGCTATAATTCAGTTATTCCATCAGCCTAGAGTTACTTTGAACATGCCCAGAGTTACTTTGAAATGAGATGAGCAGCAAATAAATTAATATAAATTAATCAGTTCCTGTAGCCTTCCAATTTGGTAATGACTGGAGTACTAGAGGATTTTCCTATATCTTTTAAGAATATATTCTAAAGTATCTTGGGTATTGACATTTCTACTACAGACTGTTTCAACATACCCATTCTGTACTTTCCTTGTTTTTCCATGTCTATTTCTATTTCAATGTTTTTACAGATGTTGTGGTAGTATTGTTTCTTGTCTTTCCTAATAGCTGTCTTAAATTTTTTTGTTAAGTTTCTTTCTGAGAGTTTTAACTTTCTTGGCTTTGGCTTCTCCTCACTTCTTAGCAATTTCCATGGTTTGTTCTGACATGCAGTTTTTCCTTTTCTTCATTTTCGGCAATCTCTTTTCACATTCATCCTTAATATGTTTTCAACATTGGCATTCCAGTTTTCAATAATCTTGCTTATGTTTTCTGTGGATTTCAAATTGAACTTGAAATTTGGCAACTTTCTCTTCAGAATTAGTGGTTGGTGCATGAACTTGAACAATCAGCAGATTTAGGGCTGTCCACAAAATTTAACTGATATTACTCAATCATTTTTTTTGCTTTCTAGCTTTCAAGGACAGTTCTTGCTATACTCATTACACCTATAAATCAATGCCATTTCAGTAAACAGTGTGATCTTCTGACTGAAAGTATCTTATTCTAATCTATCTATTGATCCTTAGGATGTCAATTTGTAGTTGTTTCATTTCATCTTTCACTGTTGAGTCTCTCTCTCTCTCTCTCTCTCTCTCTCTCTCTCTCTCTCTCTCTCTCTCTCTCTCTCTCTCTGTGTGTGTGTGTGTGTGTGTGTGTGTGTGTGTGTGTTCATTCAAACCTCTTACATTCTGTGTTCCTAGAATAGTTCTATGTTTGCAACTTCAAATTTTCTTTTCTATCAGCAACTATGAAACTCATCTTAATCTAGCCACATCAGAACTTCAGTCTATCACCACCAAAAGTAGACAAAAGCGTTGAAATTTAGTAAGGAATTTCTTAAGCAGACTTCATTTCCAGTTGGTCTATGTACAGAAATCATTATAAAACACAGTAATCTCCAAATACTACACCATCTGCACACACATATGTGAAAATTCTTCATATTGTTCTATTTGCTTTTTTGTTCCAAAGGACTGTTCAACTTAACTAGTTTATGTAAGAATCAGAAACACCTGTTTCCTAAATTCACAGTGAAACAAAAAAAGAATAGAAGAACCATACTTTAAGGAGGATATTTTCCTGATTCTCTTAGCCATTTAAATAGCATCTACACTCTGGAGACTGAATCATTTTTTACTTGGATGGAAATCAAGAATCTACCAGCTTTTGGAGGGTTGGTTTTGTTTTGTTTTCAAAAGTTATTAGTAGTGCTCTCCTTTCTTCCTGACACTTTCTAGTGCAGCAGCCTTCACCAATCTTGCACATTCCAGATGTGCAGACTTTATTTCCCACAATTCTCTAAGCTGACTAGCCATTATGGAAAATTTCAGAAGTTGCAACTCACACCTCTTCAACTGCAGAATTTTGCTTTACTTGATGTGTCCCAGTCATGAAATTTTATAAGTTGCTAAAGATGGAGAAAAATGCAAATAATAATGCAGATTATTTATATCCATGAATACCAATATTCCCACAGACACAGTTTCCCTGCTTCTTCCACCATGCAAGTTTTTAGATTATATTGATCTAAAACTGCAGCAGCAGCATTGTTCCAGGAATGTATCTAGCTCCCTTTATAATACCCCTAACTATTCTTAGAAAATAAAAATGGGCATGATTAGGCTGGGAATTTGGAATCGTGCCCACATGCCCAGGAAAAAAGGGAAAACTATATTAGAGTAGTTGGAAGATTCTTCCAGAGACTAAAAGGAAAGGGCAAATTTATGTCTTATTTATAAACATATTTTAAAAACTGAACATACAAGCAATCATCCATTTATACAAGGCAGGGTTGTTGTGTTTTGTTTTGTTTTGTAGAAAACAGCATTACCCTAAGCCTGCCTTTGCAGCAAGTCATTGCAACAAGTATGGTACATTAATAAGGTTGCAAACTCAAATCTTTAAATAATCAGCACTTGAAGAAAGGGATATTTTTTTCTGATTTCAATGTTTAGTAGGTTTTTGTACATGTAAACAAAACTTTGTGTATTTCTCTCCCTGATATTTTATAATGGATCTGTGTTAGGCAAAGTAGTCACCAGATTGTATTCTTTTCATAATAAAGCACATTGTTACTATAACCAGGTCTATTAACTTCATACCCTTAAATTTAACCTGCTGAAATCTACTCTCATGGCTGCTTATTTTTTATTTTTATCCCATCTTTATAATTTTTATAAGTAATTTCTCTATTTGCCCCCCAACAACCCTTTGAAATGGGTTAGCCTAAAAGAGTGTTAGTGATCCAAAGTTACCAGCTGACTTTCATGTCTATCACTTTATACTTGATAGCCACTTATTTTCTGCCCTGCCTCTTTTAACCTTTAATGAAACTAGCTTACCTGCATCCTTGAATCTCACCCTGCTAATATTCAAATGTGAGCAACCAGAAACACTTGTTTGACTTATGTATTCTTTGATAATATGTTGTAGCCATTGTCTACAGCACAGGTGTCAAACTCGCAATGTCATGTGATGTGTTGCGATGTAGCACAACTTTTTCCCCATTGCCAGCAATGGGGTGGGCACGGTTTTGGCATGATGCATCCGGCCTGCAGGCTGGCAGTTTGACACCCTGGTCTACAATGTTCTAACAACAAAATCAATAGTTATAAGCCACAAAAATGATATTCTAGATGCTGAAGCAGGAGATACTCATCAGCTACTATTCAAAACAGATAACTGCTTTGGATAGATGGAACTTAGTTGGAGCTTGTAGAGTTTATCTTACATGGCTATGCAAAGCTTTCAAAGGCTACTTCTCTTCTGTAATGTTTATATAAGAAGTATCTCTTCAAAGCATTGTGTTTCCCACTTCTAACAACTGAAGTGGCCACACTGTTTCACTTTATGGTTATTCCAATTGTTTTCCCTGGAATTTATGGAACTTAAATACTGGAGAAGGTTCTTAGAGCAAAACAAAGCATCTCAATAAGGCAACTGCGTCATTTCTGTGCCTTAGCAAAGCAAACAATATTTGTCTGTGGCACAAAATGCCTCAGCAAGGCAACACATGACTACTTACAATAGGATTACTTTTTACTTTTTCCCCCTTCCTTCCAGAAATATTGCAACAATTCTATTTGAGCAATGGCCCATGTCTTACATTCTTTCTTCCCTCATCAGGCATAGATTGGTTTAATGGCTAGGTCAACTTTAATTCATCCATTTTTTTTATCCTGAGACAGGTTTCCCTGTAAAGTATATTTATTTATTATTTATTAATTTAATTTGTATACCGCCCTTCTCCTGAAGGACTCAGGGCGGTGAACAGGGCAATACATATTAAAAAACAAGATACAAAAATTAAAAGCAATTAAACAACAATCCCCATGAATAAATTAGTACACATTAAAAAGTTAAAACAGATTTATAAAACCCAACCCCATCCCATCAGGCCAGGCCAGCTTGTTCAAAAAGGTAGGTTTTGAGATTGCGCCGGAAGGAGCGGAGGTCAGGTGCCATCCGGAGCTCGGCCGGAAGATGGTTCCATAAATCCGGCGTGCCCACAGAGAACGCCCTCCCCCTGGGGGCCACCAGTCGACATTCTATATGCATCATCAAAAGAGATATGAATATTTTCTTCAGCATTTTACTATGGTAATGCCTTTTTATTTAATACAAAGAGGAAAATAGTGTGTCAGATCCTCTCTATTTCATCTTTTGGAGGCTCTGCCATTCTGGTGGAGGGGAAAGTTTCACTCATTTGGGAGGGGACTAGTGCTAGTGGATGTTTTTTCTTTACTTTGTTCTCTCCATCTTTAATGTATCCCTTTTGGTGTGAAAAAGGGGGAGGAATGTGCCATGGTTCATCTGCCTTATCACCTCTCCATTGTAAAGATGAAGCTACATCTGGGAAAGGTCCCTTATTGCTCAGGTTTCCATAACAACTTCATGCCTGTGGATTGGCTGGAAAAAAACTGGACGGTCTCTAGGGAGTGGTTTGAAAGGGATATTTTAATGTAGCATTTTGCATGAGAATTCTTTAGATCTTGTCTTGTTTTTCTGCTTTCACTGACTCTCAGTAAAAGTTCCTGTTTGAATGCCTGGTTCAAGAGTTGCTTTCTTGGGAGCACTTGCTGAGGCAGGATCTTACATTAGGCAAGATCTGCAAAGCGGTCAACCCAGAGAAGTGTCTGCCATACCCTAGGGACCATGCATGCTATGTCACTCTATGGCAGTGAACAGAATAAGTCTAAATGCTTGGAAGAGTCTGCCACCAAGACTCACCCCTAAGAGAGTTTGGATGGATGGATGGATGGATGAGATAGCTGCCATGGAGGAATCCATGAGGCTGAGGTGGTCAGTCAGTGTGGGGTTCTACTGAATAGACGAACTATTATAAAATACTGCTTTTAGCAGTGTTTTGATAAGTGGAAATGCATTGGATTATAAAAACCATATATAAAGATAAGAACTATATAAGATTTGGTTTTTTGGACTTTAGAATTGGCTAGTTTGACAAGGCTAATTACAGAGTATGGGCGGAGATAAAATGGATGTTACATACCTATCAAAAAGTGGCAGGAAACCACACCTAGTATCTCCTTCTGAAAGCCCTAGCCTGGAACATTAGAGATCTGCAGGAGCAATACTTCAAGACAAGGCAAATATCTTCTAGGAGGAAATGTATGCAGTGCTGAGACAGATTCAAATGACAAAGGTTTCAAATCATGACGAGATTAAAAACAATTTTAACAACATAAATGAGAACATCTTTAACTTAAACCTACAACTAAAAAACTCTCAGAAAATGATAATAATAAACCTTTATTGTCAAAGTACATGTGTACATTGAGATTAGCTGAGCCTCCCCCCATGCTCTCTCCTCCCAACACACAGTAACAACAAACCCTCCATCCTACCACACCATGTGAACCAACTACACCACACACTGGCCTCCCAAGTCAATTCTGCATAAGTTCACAGAGATTATGTCCCATTTAAAAGCCTAACATCCCACGGATAAAAGCTATTTTCCAGGCTGTTGGTACGGCTGGCTATATTCCTATATCTCCTACACAGAGGACAGTGACCCAAAGAGGGAAGCTACAAATGAAGAGAACCACAGTCTAATACAACCAAAAGAAAACTTACAAGATTTTGCCACAACAACAGAAAGGCAAAATATATCTTATTTTTCAGGACTTCGAAATAAAGATTTAACAAAATGGATCATCCAGGAGAATTATTAGAGTTTGGAGAACAAAAAACGCACATCCTACCTAACTTGTCTTTTCTATTTCCAACGACATTCACAAAAATTTCTATTTCCAACGACATTCACAAAAATGGCAAGCTGAACACACTAACTTGGAAAGCTGCTTCGCAAAAGAAGAAAGCTAGATTCAAGAGATTTGATTCAACTTACCAGATGGAGTACTGTATGATTAAATACTTATTTGAATATGGTTAAAGGAATAGATAAATTATGGATAGAAAGGGGCCCTACATTAAGACAGATAAGATATATAAGTAGTATAGTATTCTTTATAATATATGAAATATAAAAATATTGGGATGGTAGATGTGAATGAAAAGTTTGGATATTTAAAGGTAATTAACACTGAGAAAATTATGTGTGATAAGAATGGTATGAAATACAGAGGGAAAATTAATCTTAAATAAGAATCTTGAAAACAGGATATATAGTGACTTAATACAATAACTTTTATAAATACAGTTGAAACATAAGCAGACTAGAAAAGATATTATATTCTGATGTTACTGTTATTTGTCCAAACACAAGAACAATGTTTATATCTAATCTTGTAGGTATTGAAAGTATTAATAACTATATTTGCTTAATGTTGATAAAAGGAGATTAGTACTGGAAGAAGAGAAGATCAAGGAAATTATCATTAATTAATAGATTGATTATGGAATTGTAGAAATTAATGATTATTTTGTTTTTAAATATATGAACCTAGACAACACATTGTTTACTAAGCACTAAAGATTGCTATTGTAAAAAATCAATAAAATATATTTAAAAAAAAGAAAAGAAAGGGATGTTTTAATTTAGCATTTTGTACAAGAATTCTTTAGATCTTGCCTTGCTTCTCTGCTTTCACTGACTCTCAATAAAAGTTCCTGTATGAAACAATGCCTGTTTCAAGAGTTCTGCTTTCCTGGGAGTGCTTGCTGAGCAGGACCTTACATTGTGTTGAAAATTACTGCCAATTGCAGAACAACAAACAAAAAGTTGAAACTGTACCCCAAAACTATTTATTTATTTAACATTTTTATGCATGTGAATTGATCTAGTCTCTTGCTAGTGTACATCAATAAGAAATCACAGAAAAAACTAAAACTTTATAGCAATATGGCAACAGAACATCAGCCTTCCACCAAATAGCATGATTAATTTAAATGATAACTAATAAATAACAAAGAAAACAAGGGTTAAAACAAAACAACAACTTGGTTAATTTCTATCACAATTACTAATTTCATACACACAAAATTTAAACAACTCATTATGATCCAGCATAAGGGAACTATCTTCTCTTTGATTTAAGATTCACACCATCCCTTCTAATGTTCCTATGGAGGACCCTTTTGCAAAGAATTTGGAGATAAACTGTTGTCAATTTTTTTTAAAATTAACTATTGTATTTTGTTTTTTTTTATTTTCTTTATTGTATTTTGCACAGGTCAGAAGGAAGGCTGAGAAACTATCTATAGACCCCTCACATTCTGGACATAACTGATGGTCCTAGAGGGCATTGCATGCCAAAACAACTAGATACAGAGACAGGTTTTTTTCCCTTCATGCTATCACTCTGCTGAACACCTAATTCCCACAGTACTATCTTATGTCTATTTACTCATGTAGTATGGCTGTATTAATTTTATTATCCTTCTCATCTTCTTTACTACCTCCTCTTATTGGCGTCGTTATTATGTTCTGTTCTTTTCTAAATTGTTGTTCTCTTTTTTATTCTTTATGGATTGCAATTTGGGTTTTAATAATGTTTACCAAGAACATTTTAAGTAGCTGCATGATTTTATTAGATATGATTTACAACATATGAAGTATTAATGATTTGATAATCACAAATACTTGAAATAAATAAAATGAATGAATAATCTAAAAGTCAACCTATGAGCAGCAATTTCAAGGAAGTGAGAAAAGACGTTCCTGGAAGAATGCTGGCATACAATTCTATGTGGCAAAAAATAAAGACAGTACTTCAAAATCCAGAATAATTTTGGATAGCTGAATGTTTATAAAATCTCTTTTTTCATGCAAGTACAAGTGAACCCAAAACACCATACACTATACCTTATAGTGTCATAAAATGCTTTACCAGCATTAAAGAATTTTTTTGTGAATACGTATGCCATTAGCCCAGATTCACCCTAACGATGAAACAGTGAAATTCTCTCATCATCCCCTAAACCCTCTATGATTTTAGGTTTTTCAAGAAAATTGTCACAAAAACTGAAGACTTGTGTATTGGCAGTTTTATAGATGGTTAGGAAACTATGAACAAAGACTTGCTTATCATTTCTTTGGAACATTTACTTTCATTTACATCTTGGACTTTAAAATTTATGAAAGCCACAATCATTATGCTTCTCCACACACTTGATTTTTCATGAAATGGCAGCTGTATAGTTACCATGTATTTTAAGATGAAATTCCTGCTTAGTTCATTGATTCAGTACAATATCTGCTGATTTCAGCTGTGCAAAACTGTCTTGTCCTACATTTGAGCAAATTACTGAATAAGAACTTTTCAGTTCCCCATTAACCATAAGATAATACTGCACAGTTCCAATGCTAAAGAATTGAATGTCTAGTGTAGGATCTAAAAATATAGCTGGATTTGCAAAACTAGTGATGGAGATATTTCTCTTTCTGCTTTTTTCTAGAGCCAAAGCATGCATGCATCCCCCAAAGGAGAAGGCAGATCTCACCTAGAGATGGCTCTCATGATTTTAGGGCTGATGATCAGTTATAAGTACATGATTCCTTCTTGGGGCAAATATGTCTAATCTTCAATGAAGTCCACCTCAAAACTGTTGCTCTTTGACATATGACAGTAATGCACATTACAAACATAGTGATTATAAAGCAAGTCACCAACATGACCAATCTGATTTTATTACTTTTTTTTTGCTCCAGCCATTGTTCACCATGTGGCATTTTTGCCAAAACCCAGAAGAAAACACTGATTTTCAACGAAACTACCATAAGTTGCAGTCAAATAACTGGAAGATGCTACAAATAGCCATAAATTTGAGATGTTTGCAGTCATATAGCCAAGAGACAGCCATTGGAACTTTGAAACTGGGTCATAAATACCTTTTTTTTGGGGGGGGGGGTAAAAAACTTCAAATGGTTTCTAAGCAACCAATCATAAATCAAAGGCTATTTGTAGTCCTACAGTCACATCATTTGCTCTGCAAATTGGATTTTTCTGCTACATCCCTGCCTTTTATGTTTCCTAGATTCATGGTTAGTAAAGAGCAAAATCAGTTCTTTCATTAGATACAATGAAGTAGGCACTTTGGGAAGGAGGGATGGAGGGATGGTCAGTTTGCCTGAACCAAAGACTCAAACAGTATTTTTTTCCCCCAATCATCTTATTTTGAAAAACAAGCAAGCAATTGAGCATGGCTGCTGTTGAGAGAAAGGGAGAATATATTTCTAAAGAAAAACTTTCCTCTTTCTCATAGTTTTGATGCTTTTCTTTTGCTTTTCCAAATATTTGAACATTCAGGTGCTATATACCGCCACCTATAAGATCTCCTTTATCCGCCCCTTTCTTTTCCCCCTTTTATTGTCGTTTTGTTGTTTTAATATTCAAGTTACAAGACATAGGCTGTTTTAAGGTCCTTTCGTTCACCCATAAATCTTTAAAAAATTTATAGCAAGTAAGAATGTATAATTCAATTTCATAAAAACAAAGTAGCAGTATACCTACCTTGCAGTTTAAAGATTTGTGTGTTTTTTTTAAAGGAAGAGAAGGAAAGAAATTTGCAATATTGTGGGTAGAGAGGAAAAAAGCAAGGACAGCATGCTTGGCCCACTCTGGGTAGAAACAGAAAGAGTGTCCATTGGAGAATTTAGGGGGGAAATGAGCATCTAGGGATAAGAATACAGGTAGTCTTCAGTTTACAACCACAACTGGGACCAGAATTTCTGTTGCTAAGGAAGATGGTTATTAAGTGAGTTGCACCCAGTTTAACAATATTTTGTGCCATTACTGTTAAGCTAATCCCTGGAGTTTTAAAGTAATTGTGCAATTATTAAATGAATCTGTCTTCCCCTAATAACTTTGCTTGTATGAACTCCACTGAGAAAATTGCAAATAGTGATCCCAAGACCCAGGATCCCGTAACATCATAAATACATGCCAGTTACCAAACACCTGAATTTCGATCACATGACCATGCAGATGCAAGCACCAGTTGAACATTACTTTTTCCAATGCCTAAACAGATGTTATAAACTGAAGATTACCTGTAATTCTTTGCCTGAATGGGCCGTTATATGATGGTTTACAAGACTATTTTTAAAAATGCAGAGAATATAACAGGCTGGCAGCCCAGGGTGAAAAGGTTGTGTGTGCACAGTAGCAACCAGCTATTAGGGATAGAGTTCAGGCCAGGCATTCTAGAGAATCAGAGCTGAGAGTGGTCCTGAAATGCTGTAAGTGTGGAGATCTTCCACTCTGACAGCATTAAGACAGATAAGGTCAGAAAATAATAGTTTTGAATCAAAGGTGGAAAACATATGTGTGGTGCATTTGCAACAGGAGGAAATCATCTGCAGCCCAAAATTGTTAAGCGACTTTTAGAAACTGTGGATCTGCTTCTAGCCTGCTGTTTGTACTTTATTGTTTTCCTACAGATTTAAATATTTAGGGAGAGAATTGTTTACATTTGTAACATTTCACCCAAAAGGAGAGAGCTTGTCTGTATCTTTCCCTAATTTACTAGTTAAATAAATTGCATGTCTTTTTTTGCCAAGCACAACTTTACAAATAATGGCAATATCAAAAGGGCCAAATACATAGAAGGGAAATGCAGATAAGATAAACTATTAAAAACTTTAACTCACAAGGACATTGAGAAAGCCTTTCCTTTTGAACATGTTTTTTTGTCTTTCTACTTCCATTTTAATGTCTTTGGAAGTCTTATCTTACTTTCAAATAAATCTTCCTAATAGGGCATGGGTAGACTTCCACAATGCCTCCCAAAAATGAAATCACAGTAGTTTTTCAGTAAAGTCTGCATACTCAGTTATATTTAATTATTCTTCTGTTTATTTTTGCACCTGCTTGTACATGGAATTAATTGGGAGGTTGTAGCTCTGAAAAGTAACTGAAAAGATTACAAAGGATAATATTAATTACAGTGTGCAGACATTCGATCTGACTTAGCAAATAGAGAGGAGCCAGTTGAAGTTTTCAGATGATTTTGTGACAAACTATAACCCATGATGCTATGTCACGCTATCCATTGATCAGCTCAGTTCATGTCTGACAGAAGTGTGGCTCTCATTGAATTTAAAAAGTCCTAGTTTTGCCTTATGATTATCATTTATAATTTGGATTGCTGAGCTTCATTTCCAGAATTACCAAATATTGTTAATGTCTGTTTAATTTCTGAATATTTTTCTCAACAATTTATGAACCTTATTTATCGCCCCATAGTATGGTTTTAATTTCAGTTCTTCTGACTTCATGTATGTATGCAGTTTGCCAGTTTCTAAATCTCAGGATTAGTTTTATTTCTGCAAGATCCAATCTGGGTTGGTCACCAGGACCAGAGATTTACTCTTACCTCTAGTCCCAGTGACTGACCCAGATTAGATGTTGCAACGTTATCCTGAGACACCAGAGTTTTATTTCTGCTCTTAAATAAATAAAAAATGATCCAGAAAAGAATTTCTGTAGTCTTCCTTAAATGTTAGACAATGAATTAATATTTAGGAGCACCTGATAAAAGGGGTCAAAAAAGATAAAAATGATTGCTGCAGCCATGTGTTTGAATCTCTGCCCTTTTCATCTGGGATGCAGTTGACATGACAGAGAAAGGCTTTAATTTGCTATCATGACCATCATGTTAATTTCTTTTTATCCCTCCTCTTTTATTGATGCCCCTGTTAATATTTCTTCTGAGGATATGTCTCTGACTTTTCCCTCCAATTTAATTATTAATTTATTGAATTTGTTAAGGGCACCCAGCTCCAAGAAGGTTCTGGGTAGCTTTCAGTATGTCCAATACATACATTATATTTAAAACCCAACTGCCATATGACTGTCAAACTGCCGGCCCGTGGGCTGGACGCGTCATGATAAAACCGTGCCCACCCCATTGCCGGAAATGAGGAAAAAGCTCTGATACGTCACCAATGTCACATGACGTCGCGGGTTTGACATGTCTGGACTATACTAAAACAGTCCAACATGCAAGAGTGGTTCCACAGATACCCTGCTACCCAAGCCTGGGAACAGAACAAGATCTTTAAGAGAATGGGTGACATGTATCTCTCCAGGGAGATTTTGTTCCAAATGTCAGAGAAAGTGATAGAGAAGGCACACTTCTTCATTATCATTTAATTGATTGCCTCCCTTTATTAATATAAATTATTGTAGCCTTTAATACATATTTTCAAAGGGTTTCTTTTTCTTGGGCAGAGCTCCTTTGTAAAAGCTACCATGGATACCAAAATGCAATTAAGGGTTTATGTTCTCTCTTTGCAAGCATGAAAAATGGCCATTTTGTAAGTCTAGCTGTCACATACTGCCTGGGCTCATAAATGTTCAGCTAGAAACTGGATTTTCATGTCTCTTTTTTATCTTTCCTTTGAACATAAGGATGCATTAATTGGGTACTGAAATATGTATAAATAAAACAAATAATATCAAAGGCAGCTAAAAACAGAATTAATTGAAGAGGTTTTTGCTATGAAGGCTGTTCTAATCCTACTGATAGAGGAAAAAAATAACAGGAGGGGGAAGAAAGCAGTATTAGGTTATATAACATTATTATTCTTTCAATCTAAAACTGAGAAAAAAGATGGTAGCACTGTGGGAAATACAGCTATTACTGGTAAATCTTCAAAAATTCACTTTGAGTAAATTCAGTTAGTTTCAAAGATAAGAAAGGTTGAATATACTATTAGATGAAGCATGTTCTGCTTTCTAAAACAGCCACCCCTTGCAAATGTGAATTTATCTTCTTCTGCAATTGCCCCAATATATATTCTGTATATTTATATATTTGTTGACCTACAAATAAGCAAAGGAGGGAGGGAGGGAGGGAGGGAGCAAAAAACTGTAGGAACATGAAATTTGCTATCCCACTGCCAATCATTATCCTGTCACTATTGCTTCTGTTCTGACTCAGTGCTAAAATGTGCTGGTCTGATTTTGCACATGAGTTGATTCCTCTAACTTTGTTGCTTTTTTCTTCTCATGTAACTGGCCAGCTGGGAAACAGCTATCAATCATCTATCTGGGAGACAATGAACAGGTTTTGTCCAAGACGTATTGCTATCTAAAGCAAGTGATGCAGGTATGGCTGGAAATCAGGACCCAGTCAAGGACATTTTTGACAGTTGACAAAAAGCAAACAATTGCTTGAAAAGGACCTAAACAATGATCCAGGAAACAGCAGATACAGGTGGTCCTTGGTTAATGAAAGTAATGTGGACTATAATTTGTGTTACTAAACCATAAGGTTGTAAAGCACAACATCATGTGACTGCATTGCTTAGTGATGGCAATGGTGGAATCCTAGCATTGCAGGTGGAGAGAGGGAAGGAGGGAAAATGTCCTGTTCATGCTAATTTGACCACACACCATAGAGGATTCAAGCGGTTTATTGATTCTTTCCAAACCGTCCCAAGAAAATCCTGATTAGTTCCAAAATGTTTCCAGCACAAATCCATAAAGCTAGTAATCCACAAGGCAGGGATGAAGTAGATGCAAGCTGAGGCATACACACCAGGATCCACCATTTGGGGTATGGAATACAGGGTTCAAAGCAAAAGCAAGTCTGAGAAGCTGATCAAAGAGTCAAGGCATGAATTTAGGGTCTAAGTCCATGGTCTGGGTCAGGAAGCTCATAAAAGACTGGCAAAGATTAGGCGCCACTTACCTTGCAATGGATGTGTTGTTCCGAAATCATTTCCATCCTCCCAATGCACTAAATAGCCATTGCTGGGATAGCCCATCAAGAGGGCTGAGGCTACCAAACTTGCAAATAGCTGAGCTGACCACCATTGCTCCTGCCTCTTTTCCACCCTGCACAAGGCAGAGGAGGCAGTTTCTCCTGATCCATGCTGCCCAGCTGCAGTTGCACACTCTCTCTACCCAAAGCCTTGGGATTGTCCCATTGCAGCTGTGTCTTGACTGTCCCATGCTCAACCAGCTGCTCATCTGGTTGCTTCCCCTCCAATTGCTCCACCATTCCTGGCCTTGCTGATTCTGACTTGGAGCCACTGGCCACCTCCAGATATGCTGCTACTGATATTTCTGGCTCATCCTTCTCCAAGCTGGTGTCTGGAAAGACATGCAGGGAAGCACCCAGGAAGGCCATAACAGAAGGGAGGGAGGGAGAAAGGAAGAAAGTGGGAGGAACAGGGAAGTTGGAAGAAATGGAAGGAAGGTTTTTGAGGCTTCATGCCTACTTTCCATAAGGAAACTTAATGAAGAAGCCAGCAGCAAATCAGAAATCACTCCTGCTCCTACTACTTTTTTGACCACCTGTGGTCATTTTGTTTATTTAGGTAAGGAATTACTATGTTTCCCTGAAAGTAAGGCATAACCCAAAAATAAGCACTAGCTTGATTTTTGGGGTATACCTAATATAAGCCCTACCCCAAAAATAAGCCCTAGTTTTGGGGTGAAGCACACACCTAAAAATCAAGGTAGGGCAGGGGTGGGGGTGTGGAACTGCCCCACATGCCCCATACCAACTTACCTTTCAGCCAGGCCTCTCCTCGCCAGCCCACTTCTTTTGAGGCCTCTTCTGCAGCCATGTCTGCATTTCTCAGCCATGGGCCTTTCCAGAAGACCTGTGCAGCAAAGAACCGAGCTATGGATTCAATAGTTTGGTATTTGACTGCATTGGCCTTCCAGAAAGGCCTGGCTGCAAAATGCAGGTTGGAATGTAGATGCAGAATGAAGCTGCTCCTTTGGCCCAAGAAGTGGACCTGCTAAGCAGGGCTGTTGGTGCTGGAAAGACCTGGTGCCTCTTTTGGAGGCAAAAAACAAAACAAAAACCCAAGACCTGGTCTTATTTTCAGAGTAACATGGTATCTTCCCTATTTTGTACTAAGCAATCCCTGATTGGTGTGACATATAGCAAGAATAATTCACAATAGTAACTTGTTCCTGGGAAAATTCACTATCACCACCATTCCTACTAGATTGCAATTAAGCTTAGTTTCAGAGAAAGCAAGAAATTGATTTGCTGTAGACGCTACATTATATATAAACATGCTGCTCTGCAAGTCCAGTGCTCAGCCTTCTTTACACATCCAACAGTTTGAATGTATGCACCACATGTTCATTTGTTGAAATTTGTATCTGAAGACTCAAAATGGCAGCTTCTCAGAAAAAGCTCATCAACAAAAGTGCAAACAGGTATTTCTTCCAGAACCAGACTCACTTGGCTACATTCACAATTTTCTCTCTGAGATATGACACCTCTTTCACCTAGCTTGTACCTTCTATGTTTGTATAACTATATTTTAATTTCTAATTGTAAATTAGATTTTGATTTGCAAATGTTGGCAATCAGAATATCTTAAGGTTCAGAGTGGTGCTCACAAGCCCAACTAGAATTGATTATGGTAATCTCCTTAAAGATACTACTTCTGAACCAGCCTGCTGCTGGAACACTTGAGAGTCCATATGGTATCCACGTTGAATGTCAATGAGTAAATTATAATGCCAGCTGTGAATGTGAATGAAAAATTAGCTGGGATGCTTTGATCTGCATTTTCTTTTCTTTGCAGCCAATGATAATCACACAGACATGAAAGAAAGGAGGAGTTCTTTGGTTTTATTTGAATGTTGCTGCAACTGGTGATGGTGAATTGTTTACATATATATATATATATATATATATATATATATATATATATATATATATATATATATATATATATATATATATATATATATATGGATCTTTGGTCATTTGGGTTTTTTCCCGCGTAGAATTAAAGGTGTAGGAGCAACGTTTCGACAGAATCCCATCCGTCATCATCAGGCTGGTGGCTTCAGCTTCCTTCTTCTGGAAGAAGCATGTGGTAGTGGCTGTTTGTTCCTCTTTTTTTTTTAAACTGCCAGAGGGGGTGTAGGAGCAACGTTTCGACGAAATCCCATCCGTCATCATCAGGCTGGTGGCTTCAGCTTCCTTCTTCTGGGAGAAGCCACCAGCCTGATGATGACGGATGGGATTTCGTCGAAACG